>NC_137819.1:18822657-19130157 GCF_963921795.1 Nannobrachium achirus
AGATATGTGGGATCCATTTTTAGCCCAAGGAATGCTTTTTGTGCAAAACAAATGCTTCACTTACCCTACCATGCCAGTTGCACTGTTAACTACAAGCTGACAACTCTATTTCTATCTCTATTTTCAGTTTTAGTTTAAATGAAAATAAAAATAAAAAATACATTCATAAAAAGTGGGTGTGCATGCATGTGTGCGTGCGTGCGTGTGTGCGTGCGTGCGTGCGTGCGTGCGTGCGTGCGTGCGCTACCTTTAGCAGTGAATCTCCATGGATTGACTCTCCATCAGACTTCTCATTGCAGGCTTTCCACATCAGGGTCAAGATGTTAGACAGGCCTGATGAAGACTGTACAGACAGACAGACAGACAGACAGACAGACAGACAGACAGACAGACAGACAGACAGACAGACAGACAGACAGACAGACAGACAGACAGACAGACAAATAGGGGGGGGGGGAGTAGTATTATGTTTGGTACATAATACTTGGGGGAAGGTGGGACTGAGTTACCAGGGTGGTGGGGGCCTTAATTATTTTATACTTTAGCTATTGAACAATAGCAGATATACAAGTGCCGCGCTGTGAGCTTGTATATCTGCTATTTTTCAATAGTTAAAGCACAAACACGAACATTCATGGGGGGCCCGCAGTGAATCCTTGTACACAGGGCACAGAATTTGGTGTGACACCCCTGGGTACAGCCACATCATTTGCTGCTGCATGTCACTGATTTCTCTCTCTCTCTCTCTCTCTCTCTCTCTCTCTCTCTCTCTCTCTCTCTCTCTCTCTCTCTCTCTCTGATGATTGAATACATTGTAGATCAACTTACCAGAGTAGAGTCTGCTTTGAACCGACCACACTCTGTATAGAAGAGAAAGGGGACACTACTTACTAGTAAGACACCTGAGGGTGGAATGCGACCGCAGGGTGACATGCGACCTCGCCCTAAAGGGCGAGGTCGCGCCAATTCTTGACTATCTGGCCAACCACAGCGTTTCTCTGACGATTCTAGTTGTTATCATTCTGGGGGGAGTTTGTTCATGTTTTTGTGAGGGTATCAACCCTAGGAGACACGGGGAGAACATGCAAACTCCACACAGAAAGGCCCTATCGCCAACCCCACCTAGGGTGTGAGCGATAGGGCCTAAACATGGAGATGTGGAGAACACTATATATGGAGATAGTCCAGTCCATCATGTCATATGGGACTACCGTCATAGTAGGATAAAGATACCAAAAGGAGAGAGAAGAAAGGGTGGATGAGGTACAATGTGTCTCAGAAAAGAAAAGGAGGTGGCAACGGGGGCGGCTAGATAAAGTTATTAGGCCTGGATCCGACTTTAAGTCGACGCACAGGATTCCAGAAGTGTAGCGCTTATTCGCTCTTGTATCAAACTGGTACTCGAAACGTTCTTAGAATTTAATATATATTTTCTAAAGTAAATATGGGGGCGGCTGTGAAAAAAAGAGAAGAGTAAAAAAGAAAAAAAGGAGGAGGAGGATAAAGATACCAAAAGGAGAGAGAAGAAAGGGTGGATGAGGTACAATGTGCGGTATCCTCCTTGTCAAGCTTGACGTTGGTCATTTGGACCTATACATGGAGAAATGGAGCGAACCTGTTTGGCCTAAACATGGAGATGTGGTACAGAATGACTCATATATGGGCATAAAAAGTATGTCATGTGACATCACTTCCTGTAGCCATTGACTCCGGCCTAACAATGGCTACTGTCTATTACGGTAGTCCCATATGACATGATGGAATGGACTTTCTCCATATATAGTGTTCTCCACATCTCCATGTTTAGGCCAAACAGATTCGCTCCATTTCTCCATGTATAGGTCCAAATGCCCAACGTTGAGCTTGACAACGAAACGTTCTTAACACAGACGCCCCCATATTTACATATATATATATAAAAAGTATGTCATGTGACATCACTTCCTGTACAGACAGTCAGACAGACAGCCATTGACTCCGGCCTAACAATGGCTACTTTCTATGACGGTAGTCCCATATGACATGATGGACTGGACTATCTCCATATATAGTTACATGATGGAATGGACTTTCTCCATATATAGTGTTCTCCACATCTCCATGTTTAGGCCAAACAGATTCGCTCCATTTCTCCATGTATAGGTCCAAATGCCCAACGTTGAGCTTGACAACGAAACGTTCTTAACACAGACGCCCCCATATTTACATATATATATATATAAAAAGTATGTCATGTGACATCACTTCCTGTACAGACAGTCAGACAGACAGCCATTGACTCCGGCCTAACAATGGCTACTTTCTATGACGGTAGTCCCATATGACATGATGGACTGGACTATCTCCATATATAGTGTTATCCACATTTCGTGTAGCCGCCCTGTACAGGAAGTGATGTCACAACTCGCTGACATCACACTGACATCACAGAGGATACGGAAGGAAGGACACTCAAGCGACGCGGTTCTTCAGAGTATATGCGACCTTCGGTCGCAACTATAGTCTTGTGTGGACAGACTGTTGCCTTATAGTCTGGAGAACGGAAGCTCTGATCGTGAGTAAAATATAAAGCGGATGTGAATCCTCCTCCCCGCTTCCGTTTCATCTTTACAGTCACGCAAATGTATCCTGATATAATTTAATTTTTTTGTGCAAATCAGTCTAAATGCACAGATGTAGCCCAGGGCTTGCTCTAATGATTTAGCTAGGGCGCCCGAGCCGCCGACCTTCGGGGTCGCCACAGCAGCCAAATCAAGTTGGGCTCCCATCGACTTTCTATACAGGGGGAAAATACCCAGAAAAAAATCTGCTTTAAGTAGGTTGTGAGGGATCTAACTAACACCCACAAAAACTGTGAAAAGTGATGACTTATCACTTTTCATCACTAAACATCGACTGACTGACTGACTGACTGACTGACTGACTGACTGACTGACTGACTGACTGACTGACTGACGGACTGACAGCCAGTGGAGGTTTTGGTAGCTGCAACCTGACGGTCATAACTAACCTGTCACTGCCATCCAGCTCTGTAGTGATGCTTCTCCAGAATATGTACACTTGTAGAATCCCTCATCAGACGCAGACACAGCAGGTATGATCATCTGTCCATTGGTTCCAGTTTGGACCAGTTGATCATTTCTATAAAAGTCCACGTTGGACAGTGACGAGTCTGTTCTGTGTTTGCATTTAAGAGTGACAGAATGTCTCACAGTCACAGGGCGAGCAGGACTCACCAGGATGACAGGACCGTCTGTAAACACGTTACAAAAAGGTGTTAGCATTCACACTGAACTCATTTAAACAGAATGTGTTGTTAATGAGTTTATGGAATGCTGCAGTGTTGTTAGGTAGTGAATGAAGGAACTGGACTCACCATGTACTGTGATGTTGACAGCATTGCTGTACTCTCCCAGGCCAGACATACAGAAGAACACTTTATTACGGTGTTTCCAGCTGCTGCTGACATCACATGTGAAATTGGTCGTTGGCACTGAGTCAGATTCACACGGTTTCGTAGCGAGTCCTTCCTCAGTGAACCCCATCACTCTCCAGTTAGTAGCGTTAATTCCCTCACAGATCAGTGTAACAGACTCATTGATGAAGTGTTGAGTTCTGTCTGGACTCACTGTGAGAGACGCTGAAGAATGACCATCTAAAACACAACACAGGGTCAGAGGTCAAACAAAGAGCACTGTCACATTGACACAGTGGTGGACAATAATACCAGTAAGACTCCCTAATCGGGAGATAAGCGACCGTTGGTCGCTTATCTCCACAAATAGGCCAAAAGTTTGTTTTACCAATTATTACACTCTATGTGAACATTTACATCAACAAATCCCAAGTACTATGCAGAACGACCCATTTCAAGTTTTTAACAATATTTAGAAAATAGATCTACAAGCTCACAATGCTATGCATTGTCCTCGTCCCTTATATTCCCATAGGTTATATGGAGATCTCAGTGTTTGTCAGTCCTTGTTCATGTATGCCCATATATGGACATCTCTATATCTACTGTAACAGTCCTTGTCCCTTTATGCCCATAGATGGAGATCTCTTAACTGTAAGTCCTTGTCCCTTTTATGCCCATATATGGATATTCCTGATGTCATCAGTATATGAACATATATGGGCTTTTTGATATGCCCATATATGGAGATCTCTTAACTGTAAGCCCTTGTCCCTTTTATGCCCATATATGGATATCCCTGATGTCATCCGTATATGCCCATATATGGGCTTTCTAATATGCCCATATATGGAGATCTCTGTATCTCCATATATGGGTATAAAAGGATACTTCAGGTCTGACATCAGGTTTGTTTATATTGGGTTGCTAGGTTTGACATCACAAACTCCATGGGCCATCTGACCTAGAAATCTAAATTTGGGCATAGATGACTCATCGTGACCTCATCATGATTTCAATCACTATAAAAGGACTCTCAGTGACATACACTCTCCACAGATAAAGCAGTCAACCAGCCTACCAGTCAACCCATTCTTTGATTACTTTGTACAACTAGATTAACTTTTCAATGGCATCCCCACTGGAATTGACCGAAATGTACGACAGACAATGCCGGTCTTATATAGGGGTCATTTGTGTACGGTGTGATGTCATACTGATGTCAGCAGTGTGATGTCATACTGATGCGGAGATATGAGCAGGGCAAAGGTGTGACGTGTGACGTGTGACGTGTGACGTGTGACTCAGGGACGGACGGCCGGTGGAGCTTTTGATACTAAACTGCGACCTTACGGTCGCAAAAACTCAGTACTTGAGTCAAAGTATATACCCTGATTAAATGTTACTCAACTACATGTGAAATATCTGTTCATTTTTAATTTGAGTTAGTATAATTTTGAAAATACTTAAGTATTATTTTGAAAATACTCAAATGTTGTATTCAAATGTTGAGATTGCAAAGTAGATTTTCATTTTATTGTCAATGCATTATATTGATATATTTATAGACATTTCCCCCAAAGAATTCAAAGGTTTTCTCTTTCTTTCATAAATAGCGAAAATAGCACATCTACATCACAATTATGCTACGTCTAGGTAGATGATAGATACAATGATAAGATATTAGAGAGAGAGAGAGAGAGAGAGAGAGAGAGAGAGAGAGAGAGAGAGATAGAGACAGACAGACAGACAGACAGACAGACAGACAGACAGACAGGCTAACAACCCCACCCTGTAAAACAACACATTACAAATACGCGTGATGCTGTAGCCCGATGCAGGTTTAAGACCTGCTGTTTGTATTTGGTGTTATAAGTATAGGTGTGCCAAAATGTGTATGTTTCTATGCATTTCGGGTGTTTTATGAGGTTTGTCCCCCCATTTTGTTTCTACCTCCGGGCTGGAGGTCACCCCTTTTCATTTCTTCCTGCCCCACCTAGCGCTAAAGGCTAAATCCGGCCCTGCTTGTAGATCTACTATTTTCACTATATTGTTAACAGAGTTTAAAGGAGTAGTTCCGGAATCACTGGGGTAAATGTACGTTGTATGTTGTATGTTTATAAAACAATCTAGAAGAATTATTAATGATGAATTACGAGTCACACTCACCACCAGAAAACACAAACTGAAGGTCACTGTTGTTAGTGTAATAAACTGGGTGTATTCCTCTCCCAGCTCTACACCAATATCCTCGTGTGCCTTTAGGATGAATGATGTAGGAACCTTCTAGAGTCCCATGGAGGCTATCGAGCGTAATGTAGTCGAACCTCCATCCTTCAGGTGATGGTTTAACTTCACAGCTCAGAGTCACTGAAGCTCCAGGACTCAACCATCTAGGGGACACACTCAGAACAGGGATGGGTGGGTCTGCTGGAAAGCACATTTCTCTGGATTACAACACAAAGTCTGTTATTTAACATTAAATATGTTTGCTGAAGATGTTGATACGTTTTCTCTCTCCAATTCACAACACATCCTTGATATTTTCAATATAAATGTGAAATATTCTGACTTACTTAACACAGTTAATGTAACAGCATCACTCCATCCTGTTGAATACTGCGGGTAGTTTTTGGGACGACCCTGACACCAGTAGTCTCCACTGTGAGATGGATGGACTTTAGTGATCTTGTATTCAGCTTGGTTTCCTGGTTTGTCTGCAGATGAGCTGGTTGTGTTCCATTCGTAAATCCAGTCCGTGTTTCCTCTCCCCTCTATCTCACACTTCAGAGTGACGGTTTCTCCTTTGAATAACGGAGACCAACTGGGCTGCAAGATCACAACGGACCTGCCCACTGTTTACGCGAAGAAATCCATATTAATGCACAATTACTATTAAGCTCTGAAGCGACACACAGTGAGCTTGTAGATCTGCTATTTCACTATATTTTAAATAATGCCATTTCATAATGCACCTTTTTGAAATTAGTCTAGTAGCCAGAAAGTGAACCCGGACATTTTGAGTACCCTAAAGTTTTATGTTAGAAATGTTGAGTATGGGTCCCCAGCAGTAAAAAACTGCCGGATGCTAACTTGCATATGTTGGGCAATTTTCATAATTAGCATAATTAGCTTTAATTAGCATAATCACCTATAATAATGAAAAATGTCAAAAACTGATTGGCCGATTTGAACAATATTGGAGTGGTTTTGGGGGTTATTGAAGATGCTGAATCCATTTCTGACATTTTCTAAATTCAAAATGGCCGTTTTAAACCGGAAATAGCCATATACCAACTTAAATTAGGATGATTTTGAAACTTTTTTGTTGATTTTCCAAATGATGAAGTGACTATTTTTGATAGGCTATTGTGGCAGTCATTGTTCTAATAATTTGTGTGGATTGTCTATATTTTGCTTTTGAAATGCAGATAATCTATAAGCATATAAATAACCACATTTATAATTTAATTCATAATCAAAATCAACAAAAAAGTATCAAAATCATCCCAATTTAAGTTGGTATATGGCCATATCCGGTTTAAAACGGCCGTTTTGAATTTTGAAAATGTCAGAAATGGATTCAGCATCCTCAATAACCCCCAAAACCACTCCAATATTGTTCAAATCGTCCAATCAGTTTTTGCCATATTTTCCATTATTATAGGTGATTATGCTAATTTAATCTAATTTTAATCTAATTATGCTAATTATGAAAATTGCCCAACATATGCAAGTTAGCATCTGGCAGTTTCTAACTGCTGGGGACCCATACTCAACATTTCTAACATAAAACTTTAGGTTACTCAAAATGTCCGGGTTCACAATGGGGCTCTATGGGCTGGCTACTGGACTAAATGGTAGTGGAGTCAAAAGTACAATATTTGTCTTTGAAATGTAAAATGCACATGCAGATGTGCCATTTCAAGTCATCCGTCTTTGCTCTTGTTCTGAAAATGTCCTGCAAATGCATTTTTTTTACAGGTTACTTTCCCTGTTTTGAAAATACTTAAGTATTCAAATGTTGAGATTGCAAAGTAGATTTTCATTTTATTGTCAATGCATTATATTGATATATTTATAGACATTTCCCCCAAAGAATTCAAAGGTTTTCTCTTTCTTTCATAAATAGCGAAAATAGCACTTCTACATCTTCTCAAACTAGCGGGTGTAGACTTTTCCCCAGAGCTGCAGTGTACAGATGTCGAAGAAGCATGGTGTGGTTTTAAAACCAAATTGACCAATGCTCTAGACGACGTGGCCCCCTTGAATACCACCAGGGTTAAAGCCCGCCAAGAGCCATGGTATAACTCAGATATTGCAGAATCAGCTAAACTCAGAGACAAAAAATACGATGAAAAACGAAAGTGCTGCAAAAAGCTCAGAAAAAATTCAACCCTGGCCTCAAAATCCACGTTGAGCATCTTAATGCTCAATGCAAGAAACTTAGAAACCAGACAACCGCCCTAGTTAGATCCGCCAAAAAAAACTACGACGACAAAATCGATGAATACAAAAACAAACCACGAGACCTATGGAAGTTGCTTAACAACCAATTAGGCTTAAAATCAAAAACCATATGCCACAACATAAACATCAAAACGGACGCCGCTCTCATTTCTGACAAAGGTGAAGTGGCTACCCATCTTAACAAAACCTTTACCACCACAGCCCGTTCACTGGTCGAAAGACTGGTCGCCCCATCTGGGCGGTATGGTGAAGAATTTGTTAAAAAATTCTACAAAAAACTGGGCGTCAGAAAAGACAGCTTTAAACTTTCCACAGTGACAACTGATGAAGTGTTTAAAAAATTGAGCGCCCTACCTCAACACAAGGCCACTGGCCTTGATAAAATCCCAGCTAGATTTCTCAGAGATTCAGCCGCCACCATTGCTCCAATCATTACCCACATAATTATCCTTTCCATCGAACAGGGTCATGTCCCCCAGGACTTCAAACTAGCAAAAGTAACCCCCCTGCACAAAAAAGGTAGCAAACTAGACCCTGGAAACTACCGCCCCGTTTCCATTCTTAGCTCCATATCCAAAGTCATGGAGAAAATAGTCTACGAACAGATTGCAAGATATCTCGATGAGAATAATCTGATTTACGAGTTCCAATCTGGATTCAGAAAATCCCATTCCACTGACACATGCCTTCTCTATTTGACTGACCAAATCAAACGCGAAGCGGATCAGGGCAAATATAGTGGCATGGTCATGATGGACCTCCAGAAGGCATTTGACACCGTGGATCATGCTATTCTGATTGAGAAACTAAAAGCCATCGGTCTTGACAGCGCAGCAGTGAGCTGGATGCAATCTTACCTGGTGGGGAGGGAACAGGTGGTGGAGATTAACGGAACCCTGTCCCCCCCCTCCCAGTAAGCTGTGGTGTTCCTCAAGGTAGCATACTGGGACCTCTGTTGTTCCTAATATACGTGAACGACATGGCATCTGCTTGCGACTGCAACCTGTTCCTGTTCGCGGATGACTCGGCTCTCCTAGTCTCGGGCAAGGACCACTTGCAGGTTGAAAAGACACTTAACTCTGAACTGAGTAAGATCTGCACATGGCTTAACGACAACAAATTATCAATTCACCTGGGAAAAACCGAGTCCATCCTCTTTGGATCAAATCATAACCTCAAAAAGGTAGATGACTTCACAATCAAAGTGGGTGACAAGGTCATAACACGAAAAAACGAAATCTCTTACTTAGGATGTATCCTTGAAGCTAATCTTTCCAGCGAAAAGATGACTTCAAAAGTAAAAATCAACCAACGAAGTCGTTTCCTACAGAGGATCGCCCCAATGGTCAACTTCAACACACTGAAGACCATAGCTGGTGCAATAATCCAGCCCCTCTTTGACTACGGAGTCCACGTATGGTATCGTGACGCCCCACAAGCCCTTAAAACTAAACTCCAAACAGCCCAAAATAAACTAATTAGGGTCCTGCTTAACCTTCCCTATCAGACTCACCTCACCGCTACTCACCAGTTAAGAGTGGGGTGGCTCAGAGTAGATGACAGAGTACAGCAACTTGCAATGGGCCTGGTGTACAAGATACACTACACCACTATGATACCCAAGTACCTGTCAAAATACTTTATAAACGTTAAGGATGTCCATAATTACAACACCAGAGGCAGTGCCACAGATCACGTTCAACCCAGAGTCAACTCAAAGAAAGGGTCGAACTCGTTCTTCTGCTATACCACAAAAATGTGGAATGCCTTACCGAAGGCCATAAAGGAGTGTGGATCACTAGCATCCTTTAAAATTGCCCTGAAAAACCACTTACAGGCAGCAGCCGTTCGCAACTGATAAAAAACCTAGCCCAACCCTACCCTCCCTGCCCCTTCCTTGTATATACTTGTATACTTGTATATTCCTTGTATAGACTTACTGTTTGTTTAGATTTACTGTATATTCCTTGTATATACTTACTGTTTGTTTAGATTTACTGTTTTCTTTTCTTTTTTTCCCCCTTTTCTTTACATATCTACTGCATAGTACTGTGTTCTATTTGTCTGTCATTCAATGTTATATGAGATACTTAAATGGTTTCCTGTTGAAATAAGCTTAGTCTTTTCATGGATCTCCTTTTAGTAGACCTTGTACCAGTGAACTGTACCGTCATGAATCTGTACATTTTCCTATGCAAACTTCTAATAAAGCCTTCAATCAATCAATCAAACATCACAATTATGCTACGTCTAGGTCGGGGGTCAGCAACCCGTGGCTCTAGAGCCGCATGCAGCTCTTTAGCGCCACTCTAGTGGCTCCCTGGAGCTTTTTCAAAAATGTTTGAAAATGGAAAATGTATTTTTTTTTTATCGTCACTGTCGGACAGAAACCTTGTATCTCCAAGTTTCAAATTTGTATGTTTTTTTTTCTCTCGCAAAGTAAAGCCCTGCTTCATCATACAAGACTGACGCACAAAAGTAGTGAAAACAGCAGATCTACAAGCACACAACGCCTCGTGGTGCGAGGCGTTGTGTGCTTGTAGATCGGCTGTTTTCACTAGTTTAGTTCATTTTTTAAATGATAAATACAAAACGAAGTTTTAGACATACAAGGTTTCTACCCGATAACGACGATATACATGTAAAAGTCTTTTATAATTTTTTGCGGCTCCAGACAGATTTGTTTTGGGTTATTTTGGTCCAATATGGCTCTTTCAACATTTTGGGTTGCCGACCCCTGGTCTAGGTAGATGGATAGATACAATGATAAGATATTAGAGAGAGAGAGAGAGAGAGAGACAGAGAGAGAGAGAGAGAGAGAGAGAGAGAGAGAGAGAGAGAGAGAGAGAGAGAGAGAGAGAGAGAGAGAGAGAGAGACAGACAGACAGACAGACAGACAGACAGACAGACAGACAGACAGACAGACAGACAGGCTAACAACCCCACCCTGTAAAACAACACATTACAAATACGCGTGATGCTGTAGCCCGATGCAGGTTTAAGACCTGCTGTTTGTATTTGGTGTTATAAGTATAGGTGTGCCAAAATGTGTATGTTTCTATGCATTTCGGGTGTTTTATGAGGTTTGTCCCCCCATTTTGTTTCTACCTCCGGGCTGGAGGTCACCCCTTTTCATTTCTTCCTGCCCCACCTAGCGCTAAAGGCTAAATCCGGCCCTGCTTGTAGATCTACTATTTTCACTATATTGTTAACAGGGTTTAAAGGAGTAGTTCCGGAATCACTGGGGTAAATGTATACGTCGTATGTTGTATGTTTATAAAACAATCTAGAAGAATTATTAATGATGAATTACGAGTCACACTCACCACCAGAAAACACAAACTGAAGGTCACTGTTGTTAGTGTAATAAACTGGGTTTATTCCTCTCCCAGCTCTACACCAATATCCTCGTGTGCCTTTAGGATGAATGATGTAGGAACCTTCTAGAGTCCCATGGAGGCTATCGAGCGTAATGTAGTCGAACCTCCATCCTTCAGGTGATGGTTTAACTTCACAGCTCAGAGTCACTGAAGCTCCAGGACTCAACCATCTAGGGGACACACTCAGAACAGGGATGGGTGGGTCTGCTGGAAAGCACATTTCTCTGGATTACAACACAAAGTCTGTTATTTAACATTAAATATGTTTGCTGAAGATGTTGATACGTTTTCTCTCTCCAATTCACAACACATCCTTGATATTTTCAATATAAATGTGAAATATTCTGACTTACTTAACACAGTTAATGTAACAGCATCACTCCATCCTGTTGAATACTGCGGGTAGTTTTTGGGACGACCCTGACACCAGTAGTCTCCACTGTGGGATGGATGGACTTTAGTGATCTTGTATTCAGCTTGGTTTCCTGGTTTGTCTGCAGATGAGCTGGTTGTGTTCCATTCGTAAATCCAGTCCGTGTTTCCTCTCCCCTCTATCTCACACTTCAGAGTGACGGTTTCTCCTTTGAATAACGGAGACCAACTGGGCTGCAAGATCACAACGGACCTGCCCACTGTTTACACGAAGAAATCCATATTAATGCACAATTACTATTAAGCTCTGAAGCGACACACAGTGAGCTTGTAGATCTGCTATTTCACTACATTTGAAATAATGCCATTTCATAATGCACCTTTTTGAAATGGTAGTAGTGGAGTCAAAAGTACAATATCTGTCTTTGAAATGTAAAATGCACATGCAGATGTGCCGTTTCAAGTCATCAGTCTTTGCTCTTGTTCTGAAAATGTCCTGCAAATGCATTTTCCTACAGGTTACTTTCCCTGTTTTGCCTTTCAAATTGATAATGGAGAATACTCAAGGAATGATCAGTTAGTCAAAAAAGTTACTTTAAAAAAGTAATTTTTTTCTTGCCCCAGCAGAGTGCAAGATGAGAGCTGTCATCCTCCTCCCCGCTTCCGTTTCATCTTTACAGTCACGCAAATGTATCCTAATATAATTTAAATTGTTTGTGCAAATCAGTCTAAAAGCGACAAATTTTGCACAGATGTAGCCCAGGGCTGCTCTAATGATTTAGCTAGGCGCCCGAGCCGCCGACCTTCGGGGTCGCCACAGCGGCCAAATCAAGTTGGGCTCCCATCGACTTTCTATACAGGGGGAAAATACCCAGAAAGAAATCTGCTTTAAGTAGGTTGTGAGGGATCTAACTAACACCCACAAAAACTGTGAAAAGTGATGACTTATCACTTTTCATCACTAAACATCGACTGACTGACTGACTGACTGACTGACTGACTGACTGACTGACTGACTGACTGACTGACGGACTGACGGACTGACAGCCAGTGGAGGTTTTGGTAGCTGCGACCTGACGGTCATAACTAACCTGTCACTGCCATCCAGCTCTGTAGTGATGCTTCTCCAGAATATGTACACTTGTAGAATCCCTCATCAGACGCAGACACAGCAGGTATGATCATCTGTCCATTGGTTCCAGTTTGGACCAGTTGATCATTTCTATAAAAGTCCACGTTGGACAGTGACGAGTCTGTTCTGTGTTTGCATTTAAGAGTGACAGAATGTCCCTCAGTCACAGGGCGAGCAGGACTCACCAGGATGACAGGACCGTCTGTAAAACACATTACAAAAAGGTGTTAGCATTAACACTGAACTCATTTAAACAGCATGTTTTAATGAGTTGATGGAATGCTGCTGTGTTGTTAGTGAATGAAGGAACTGGACTCACCATGTACTGTGATGTTGACAGCATTGCTGTACTCTCCCAGTCCAGAGTCCGGAGTCCAGCCCACACACAAGAACACTTTACCAAGGAGTTTGCTGCTGTTGCTGACATCACATGTGAATCTGGTCGTTGGCACTGAGTCAGATTCACACTGTTTCATAGCGAGTCCTTCCTCAGTGAACCCCATCACTCTCCATCTAGTAGCGTTTCCCTCACAGATCAGTGTAACAGACTCATTGATGAAGTGTTGAGTTCTGTCTGGAATCACTGTGAGAGAAGCTGAAGAATGACCATCTAAAACACAACACAGGGTCAGAGGTCAAACAAAGAGCACTGTACATTGACACAGTGGTGGACAATACTCAAACTCAGTACTTGAGTCAAAGTATATACCCTGATTAAATGTTACTCAACTACATGTGAAATATCTGTTCATTTTGTATTTGAGTTAGTATTTTTAAAATACTTAAGTATTATTTTGAAAATATTCAAATGTTGAGATTACAAAGTAGATTTTCATTTTAATGTCAATGCATTATATTGATATATTTATAGACATTTCCCCTCAAAGAATTCAAAGGTTTTCTCTTTCTTTCATAAATAGTGAGAATAGCACATCTACATCACAATTATGTGTGTATAGCTTGTAGACAGGGCCTTCTAGGTATAGGCATGGGGGCAAGGGGGGGGCAATGCCCCACTAAATGCCCCACCAAACATGATGGCGACCAAAAATCAAAAGTCATAAATATTACACTATTTTAAATGTATTAGAGAGAGAGAGAGAGAGAGAGAGAGAGAGAGAGAGAGAGAGAGAGAGAAAGAGAGAGAGCGAGAGAGAGAGATAGGCTAACAACCCCACCCTGTAAAAAACACATTACAAATACGCGTGATGCTGTAGCCCAGGGGTGGGCAACTTTGATGATCGAGAGGGCCACTATATTTCCACCTTCACTCCAGAGGGCCGCATTGCATATTGCTACGTCCTACTTTGTCATTCTAGTATCGCATACAATAGAAGCAAAAATAGCAGATCTACAAGCTCAAAACGCATCGAGCTGCGATGCGTTTTGAGCTTGTAGATCGGCTATTTTTGCTTCTTTTGAATTGGAATCCTGACTTATTGTTTGTTATTCCTTAATTGGAATCCTGAAATGTAACATTTGATTTAATTTCAAACGCATTTAGTTATATACTCATGTTAACTTTATGAACCTAAATACAATACTTTGAAAAAAAAATCTGATACTGCTATACTAGTCATTAAGCTACTAAGATAGACTGCAGGAATTAAAGCAGGTCATGTTTGGAATTGTAACAGCTGAAATCAGTAATATATTCAGTATTCCGGTATTAACCTGCGGGCCGCATTAAGTGAAGGTGGGGGCCGCATGTGGCCCCCGGGCCGCCAGTTGCCCATGTATGCTGTAGCCTGATGCAGGTTTAAGACTTTGTATTTGGTGTTATAGGTATAAGTGTGCCAAAATGCTTATGTTTCTATGCATTTCAGGTGTTTTATGAGGTTTGTCCCCCCATTTTGTTTCTACCTCCGGGCTGGAGGTCACCCCCTTTTCATTTCCTCCTGCCCCACCTAGCGCTAAAGGCTAAATCCGGCCCTGCTTGTAGTTCTACTATTTTCACTAAATTGGAAACAGGGTTTAAAGGAGTAGTTCCGGAATCAATGGGGTAAATGTATACGTTGTATGTTGTATGTTTATGAAACAATCTGGAATAATTATGAATGATGAATTAACTCTCCTACTGCCAGATTATTTATTTATTTATTGGGTCTGGTGCCATCAAAAAGCGGCTTACCTTTGCGACGTTATAGTAGATAGACAGACATTTTTTTTTTTTTTTATTGTGCAATAGTGCACTTTGGTCTGCCAGGCAGCAGAGGGCGGCGTCATGCGAGAATGAATGTGAATTTGCCTGTTATGTGTTGAAGAAGAAGAAGACCAGTCACTGGCCACAGAGCCTTACAGCCAGAGGAAATCAACAAGGAAGTGAATTGTTCTCCGTTGATCTAACGCATAATGGATTTTTTACACCATCACCGCGGAAAATGTGTTTACAGTAGACGGCCGCGCGACCCCTCATCAGCTTACAGTCATCAGACGAACGAACCGAACGAGCGCCGTATTGGCATCGAGGTTCTGTAAAAAATGGGGCGAACGTTAACGTTCAAAGCGTGGGGAGAGTTAATTATGAGTCACACTCACCACCAGAGAACAAATACTGAGCGTCACTAGGTTTAGTGTAATAAACTGGGTTTCCTCTCCCAGCTTTACACTGATACACTCCTGTGCCTGTAGGATGAATGATGTAGGAACCTTCTACAGTCCCATGGTGGCTACCAGGTAAGAGCGTAATGTTGTTGACGTAGGGAGAAACCCTGTACCAGTAGACCTTCCATCCTTCAGGTGATTCTTTAACTTCACAGCTCAGAGTCACTGAAGCTCCAGGACTCAACCATCTAGAAGACACACTCAGAACCGGGATGGGTGGGTCTGTTGGAAAGCACATTTCTCTGGATTACAACACAAAGTCTGTTATTTAACATTAAATATGTTTGCTGAAGATGTTGATACGTTCTCTCTCCAATTCACAACACAGCCTTGACATTTTCAACATAAATGTGATACATTCTGACTTACTTAACACAGTTAATGTAACAGCATCACTCCATCCTGTTGAAGACTGCGGGTCGTTTTGGGGACGACCCTGACACCTGTAGTCTCCACTGTGAGATGGATGGACTTTAGTGATCTTGTATTCAGCTTGGTTTCCTGGTTTGTCTGCAGATGAGCTGGTTGTGTTCCATTCGTAAATCCAGTCAGTGTTTCCTCTCCCCTCTATCTCACACTTCAGAGTGACGGTTCCTCCTCTGAATAACGGAGACCACCTGGGCTGCAGGATCACAACGGACCTGCCCACTGTTTACACAAAGAAATCTATATCAATGCACAATGACTATTAAGCTCTGAAGCGACACACAGTGAGCTTGTAGATCTGCTATTTCACCATATTAAACTAGAAGCAGTGCTCTTCTGAGCACTGGTCCCCACCAGGCCAGGCGTCCTGGTGGTGCCAATGTAAAAAGGGTGGCATGTGTTCTTCGCCAATCTTAGACCTTTCATGGCAGTTAGACGCTGCATGCATGATTGTGTTCCAAAAAATTGTTTTGCTAAAGTCTACCTGCTGGTGTCGCTATAACAGGCCAATATGAAAAGGGTAGCATTTGTTCCTTGACATAGTGGGAATATATGTGGTAAATTTCAAGGTAATCGCAAGCTGCGTTGATGATTTGAGGCATTTTGTTCAAAAACTGAGCAATCTTGCAAACTTTGGAAGCCAATATTAGCCAATTAGGATGGAATATGAAATATCAGACGGATGGCACTTTAAAAGGCAAATGTGAAAAATGCAGGGCAAAGGTTTATCCGTAGCCTCTAGGGAGTGCGCATACAAAGTTTCCCACTTATCGGTGAAGTTAAAGGTAAAAACACAAATTGCCCTCTTTTAGCGCCACCATGAGGCTGATTTGAGAAATTTGAAGTGGCATTTCTTCCTCGGCCTAGTGGGAACGCGCATGCCCAATTTCACCAAGATTGCATGCTGTGTTCATGATTTGAGGCATTTTGGTCAAAACGGAACAATCCTGCAAACTTTGGAAGCCAATTGTAGCCAATCAGGATGGAATATGGAAAATCGGACAGATCCATGTTGATCACATGACTGTAGAGATACTGTCTACCGATTTGTAGGATTTGTGGACAAAATCTCTAAGAGTAGTGTACAGAAATGTGTTTTGCAAACATCAGCCTCATGGTGGCGCTAGAACAGAGCCATGTGAAAAATGTGGGGCAGAGGTTCTGAACTGGCATCCAGGGAGTGTGTGTGCTCATTTTGGCAGCGACCGGGCCAACGGCGCCGGAGATCAGCTGGTAACAAACTGGGACGCATGGACAGACGGACGCACGGACGCACAGACGGACGGACGGACAGGGGCGAAAACATACTCTCCCCCATGCCTTCGGCTGGTGGAGACAATAATGTCATTTCATAATGCACCTTTTTGAAATGGTAGTAGTGGAGTCAAAAGTACAATATAAATGTTGTCTTTGAAATGTAAAATGCACATACAGATGTGCCGTTTCAAGTCATCAGTCTTTACTGTTCTTTTTCTGAAAATGTCCTGCAAATGCATTTTTACACAGGTTTCTTTCCCTGTTTTGCCTTTCAAATTTTTGATGGAGAATACTCAAGGAATGATCAGATAGTCAAAAAAGTTACTTGAGTACTCTCGTAAATATACTTTGAGGGTGTGTGCAGTACGAATGGAACCAAATGGGACTGATGATCTACAAGCTCACAACTCTTTATAATGTGATGGGTTGTGTCCTTGTAGAACGGCTATTTTTAAAGTTTTTTGCCTGCCTGTCTGTCTGGCGAAAATGGCAAAATTAAGCGATCTACAAGCTCACTAACAGCGCTTCACGATTTGATGGGCTGTTACCTTGCCGATTGGCAATTTTTTCTTGCCCCAAGCAGAGTGCATGATAAGAGCTGTCTGTCCGTATGTGGGTATGTATGTGGCCATATATTGTTGGCTGGGCCTTTAGCCAATGAGGGAGCAGCATTCTCAATGACATCACCACCAACCAACAAGTGCGACTTGATACAAGGTGCCTGCCTGCCTGCCTGCCTGCCTGCCTGCCTGCATGATAATAACCCATGGCTGCCGCCGCCGCCTATTGCCAGTATTGCCATGGTAACACTACTTTTCCGGGTGGTATTGCCAGGCAAAACCAAACTTTGCCCCAGATTATATGGCATTTATATTTCGTTTAGAGAACTTAAAAGAAAAAAAGAATACAAACCTAGTTAAATGTAATTGAAAAGATAGTATGTCAAAACTGACTACAGAAGCAGTATACGTAGGCCTACGTCGTCACGTAGCATGTACAAGGCAGCGGATGATTCAAATGAGTGAGTGGAAATATCTCCTCAACAATGCCCAAATGCGTCTAGTACAGCAGAGAAAAACGAAATGTAGCGAAACTACCGAAAATGTATTAAATATTTCAACCAACCAGATGCTACTGAAGTCCACGCGCGGTGCCCTGTGGGATGCAGTTAATATGGAAACGAAATCTGGGCTTGTAGAGGTAGATGCCGGTGTACTGTACATGGCTCTATCCTGGGCATGAAGAGGAAGACGTGGACGCACCAGGCCGGCTGTTAGCCCCATATAGTTATATATCTGTGATGTCTCCCAGGCAGCCTCTCACACTGTTGTTAGCAGCCTCAGTGTTTAGAGGCAGCGGTAACATTCACTGCCGTTAACCGTGAAAGAGCAACAGCTTAAAGGAGCGAGAACCCCGCCTCTTTATTTGTTTTATCAGAATTCAGATTATGAAAAGATATCTAAAATGTAGGCGTCGGAAACCATAATTTAAACTAGGCACCGCAGGTGGAAAAATGATAAAGATTCCGCATATATTCTGTAGATTTACCGGTAAAAATGTGCAAAACAAGCCATCTAAAGGGCCGTATCCATGATTTTAACTTTCTCCACCCGTGTTCTGTGGGCTGTTTACCGCATGACGTCACGGGGACAGCCGGAGGTGGAGGGATGGACGGACGGCGATGCGTGTGGCGCACACACACGACGTTCACATGCACATAACATAGGCAAAGCTGATCTACAAGCTCACACCACGTCGAGGAGTGGTTTGAGTGGTTCTACACTACTACAGTAGTTGAGTATTGATACTTTACTCAAGTAAAACATTTGAGTATATTTTCCACCACGACAGGCTGTCTGCCACAGCAGCCCACAGCGTTGTGTCACGGCATGTAAACACAGTGTGTCGGCTCGGAACAAGTCAACAAGCCATGGCTGGCGGGCGTGGCGGCCAGGCTACACCAAGCCATTTTGTGCGCGTCAGTGCGTATATGCGTGCGTATGCGGGGCGTGCGCGCGCATGCGCGTTTTGGATAGATCCAATGTATATCAATTCAGCCGGCTACACCAGGCTCACGCATAGAGCGAACCACAGATACGCATGCTGTAAAAATAGGATCGGTTCTATTTTTGACATACGCGTATGCGTTTTGTACACAGACTATCTGGTCTCCCGCACATATACCCCCTCCTTGGTGTAGCCATGAGGCTTTTCGCACACGCACAGACAGTGCACGCATACTCGCACGTTTTCTGGTGTAGTCCGGCTGTCAAATTGAGAATACTACTGTATACCGTAAGCCAGTGATTCTCAAACTGTGGTACGGTACACGTACCACCGGTGGTATGGGAGGCCCCCTCTGGTGGTACGCAAGGAGTCTCCCCAAAAAAGAAAAAGACTGTTTACAATATCAAATTTCCCAAGCATGTACCGCTCAGCCTATGAAAACATACGTTTTTACGCTTGCCCTAAATGTACAGCTAAGGCCGTCCAACCACAAACCTTTCCTCAGACAGACAGCCGAATCAACCAATCACAAACATCCCCTTGCCGAGGCAGGAAACATAACTTGATGCTGCACACAGCGCAGTGAGCGGCTGAGCGCACAGCCGCACACACTGACACAGTCAGTCTGTCTGACACTGATCTCACCAAGCATGGAGAAATGAAAAGCAAAGAGATGGATGAGGAAGCAACGCCGGTGCATAATCAGCTGTTCAGATTTGGTCGTAAAAATAAGCCAACCACCATTGTTTGGATATATTTCAAGTTTAGAATGGAGGATATAAAAACAGAGCAATCATGTGTTGCGTAGGTCGCGCCGTCCTCCGCATTGTCACAACGAAATAAGGCAACGCAAGCAAGCAACGCTACTCCAAGACTGTAGCCTACAGTTCAATGAGTAGTCATTTACCCATCAAAATAAATAAACTCCTCAAGCTTACAATACAATGAACGAGTCGCCGCTATCCACAAGACCGCGATGTGAGCTTGTAGATTGGCTGTTTTCAATGCGCAATTTTTTTTAGAGAGAGAGAGATGAAGCTAGGACCCCTTAGCTGAGAGACAGATGAAGCAGGGACCTCTTTTAGCTGTGACAGAGATGAAGTAGGGACCCCTTATAGCTGAGAGAGAGATGAAGCAGGGACAACTTTATAGAAGGTAAATCATAAAAGTCTGTTGATTTACACATTTGATAGGTCTGTCCTAATAAAACGGCACTTTTCCACCGTCCACGTCCATTTGGTATTATGCTTTTCCTTTCTTTTAGTTTTTTTAACAATGCTTATAGTTTTTACTGTTTCCACAGTTACAAAATCTAATAATAGTCATATCGTATCGTATTATTATATATTAATTGGAATTCATATAATTATTAATATAAATGCCTCCTGGTTGGGGTTAGGGTAGGTGTAGCATCGCTGGGATAGGGTACATGTAGCAGTTTAACATCAGTTATTATGGTGGTACTTGGAGAGCCAAATATTTTCTGAGGTGGTACTTGGTGCAAAAAGTTTGAGAACCCCTGCCCTAAACTATACCCTAAAGTCCAACTTGTGAAATAGAACCAGGAAACAGACAGTCACTAGTAGTACTCAGTGTGACGCGGGTGCTTCCATGGGTGCTTCTCTCTGTCTCTGTTCAGAAACGTGTGAAACAGTGAAACCACGCCCCCCTTGATACAAATCTATATAAAACAAACTTTAATATTAATTAGATAAGCCACGTCGATAAGCCACGTCACGCCAATCTAATGGAATGCAGGGAGCAAATATTTAATGAGTGGCGCCGAATATTTATTTTCTACTCAGAAGCTGGAAGTACACATAAATAGCTACAGAGACAACAGA
The DNA here is from genome assembly GCF_963921795.1 of Nannobrachium achirus. Lineage (NCBI taxonomy): Eukaryota > Metazoa > Chordata > Actinopteri > Myctophiformes > Myctophidae > Nannobrachium > Nannobrachium achirus. Next base: position 18,843,565 of record NC_137819.1, read on the forward strand.
AAGCTCTGACTCCTCAAGCCTATGGACACATTTAACCATATCATTGCTCCCTATCACAAGTGACTCATTTATATAATACATATTTATCCACAATTTTCCTACGCCCCATAGTGCATTGCGCAGACGTTTGCACCGATCTTCCGCCGCCGATTTACAAGCTCACAACGGGTTGCATCTGCGACGCGACGTGAGCTTGTATGTCTGCTGTTAAACCCGGAAGTTTGGTCCTGATAGTCTCCAGTAAACCCCCGGGGAAAATTGTGGATAGAAAAAGTGATTTTGGGTTTCATGACTCTTTAAATGCGTTTTCCAATGTTGACATTGCCCTCAGAATGTATCTCTGCCATGTTTCAGTAGCGGGGAAAGATAATTTTGAAAACTGGAAAGGATCAAACATAGACTGGGGAGTGCATTGATTGGGGGCCGCTCTCCATTCCAACATTGACTTCTAATTGTCTGAGTGGCGGTTAGTGTCGGAATGGGGGGATGCACCCACATTGATTAATGACAACAGACTGAACCATCTTTGTTCATTGAAACACCTGTTGCATCAATTGGATCTTCCCGACATTATAAATGCTTTGGCCTTAAAAGAAAGCACTATATTGGTAAGTCAATATACAACATGCAGCGCTTTACATTCATTTATATACAGTATACATACTGTATACCCTGCATGCTGTGTTTGGCCTTCATGTAATGTTGTATGGTTGGACATTGGGCGTTTTCTGTGAGAATCTGACAGCTTCAGACAGTGTGTGGTGCAGGGGTCAACATGCCCGTACACGAACAAACATGTCCATGGCAAGACTTGTCCATGTCTGTGGGACATTTTGTAGGCCTATTTTTTATCCTAAATATTCACATTACATTCACACATTCTTTAAAGAATTTGTTTGAATGATTGTGGTGACACCTAAAGGGTCGAGATGACATGCTCATTAATATGTTGCTTATGGATTTGTCGTATTGTTCCCCGTTCAATATTGTATCAGGTGAGGATGCCAGAAGTAATAGTAGTTTGCTAAAAGCTTATTTCTTTTTTTTTTTAGCTTAGTCTTAATTTTTTCATTGTACCACAGTGGCATACCCTTACATTACACCACCTACATACAATTTACAATTTAGGCATTTAGTTGACGTTTTTAATCCAAAGCGACTTAAAATAAGCAGGTAAAATACATCAATATAATAAGCAAGCTAATATGTCAGTACATCAACAACAATATAACAATGCATAGGGAGCGTTACAGTAGTGCCATGGGTTTAGGTGGAGTCTGAAGACGTGAGTCTTCAGTCCACGGCGGAAGCTAGGGAGTGCAACGGGGAGTTTATTCCACAGTTTGGGGGCCAGGAGGGCAAATTGTCGCTGACGAGTGGATTTTTGTCCTGGGGCAGAGGGAGAGCAGAAACCAGGATTACAGGATAGGTAATTGGCACTGGGTGAAAAAATGGGTTACAAAAAAAGACCAGGAGCGCTTGTTTTTGGGCACGAGGTGGAGCAAGCGGTGCCTCCTTCGTGGGACTGCCCATAATTAGTCCTACAGGTTTAGGTTTAGGTTTAGGCATAGTTTTACAGAGGTTAGGGTTAGGTTTAGGCATAGTTTTACTGAGGTTAGGATTAGGTTTAGGCATAGTTTTACTGAGGTTAGGATTAGGTTTAGGCATAGTTTTACTGAGGTTAGGATTAGGATTAGGGTTAGGTTTAGGCATAGTAGCATTCACCAGGTTAGCATTCACCAGTGTCAGACTAATGGGAACAATGGAGGAACAATGAGAAGTCGGACCAATGAGAAGTCGGACCAATGCAGTCACTTTGATGCCATCCATGCACATGCACACATAGACATCAAAGGGGGCTTGAGCCCCCACCCGTCTGTAAAAAGTGTCCTCTCCAGACCATGAATGCAGTTGCCCATAAGGTGAACTAAAACAAGCGCTCTGGTCCCAATCTTACTGGTACCTCAAAAACACTGTAACATGTAACACTGTAAGTAAAGGGAGGGGGGGGGGGGGTGATCTCTTCTCGCCTGTCTATAAGGGAGAAGTGATACTCCTGGAAGGTGAATTTTCAGGGCTGACTCATCAGCAAGAACTGCACGAGGACTTGCGGAGTCTGCGGACAAAGCGCACCTCATTTGACTACTAGACAATTCCAGCAGACAGAGAACTGAGAAAAAAATGAAGGAACTGAAATTCCAACCGATATAAAATATATCAAGTCAAGTGCAATCATCATAAATAAACAATGTTTTTATTATTGTTTGATGTGCACTACACTTCTTTCATAATTATACATATTTAACTAGCCTATTGACTTTTTCTCTTGTATATATAAAATGGCCTACAGCAAAACACAGCCCTGACTGTGTTGCTTTGGCAATGTAAACGTATGTTTTCTCATGCCAATAAAGCTCCTTTGAATTGAATTGAATTGACTGTGTGGGGGCCCAGGCCGCCCCTAGGTAAACATTTTGTGATTATGAGAAGTAGAGACATATTTGAAGGTGGAAAAGTAGATGATCAGCGAGGCAGAAGCAATATGCAATACAGCAATACAAACCCCTCCGGTACAGGGTGGCTTGCTTGCTCTGTGTTGGCTTTGTCTGTTATAATAAGTGTTAATGCGCAAGAGCGACAGGTAAATGCCACTAATGTAGACATTGTAGAAGCGAACAACACCTGTTCCGCTCTTCAATAATAGTAGCCTATATATATATATATACGGTATATATATATTATAAAACACTATATGTACAGAGTAGGGGAAAAGGTGGTGGGGGTAAAGGGGGTGATCTCTTCTCGCCTGTTTATAAGGGAGAAGTGATACTCCTGGAAGGTGAATTTTCAGGGCTGACTCATCAGCAAGAACTGCATGAAAGAGGACTTGCGGAGTCTGCGGACAAAGCACACATCATTTGACTACTAGACAATTCCAGCAGACAGAGAACTGAGAAAAATTCAAACAATTAAGGAACTGAAATCTAAAGTTTGCTGGATTGCTCCCTTTTAAAAAAGAATACCGCAAATCATGAACACCACGTGCCTTTTCTTTGCAATTTGCCACACACGTTCCCTCAACACATAGGCACACATATTTGCCACTGCCCCTACTGACTTTGCACACAAATCACGCAAAGCGGTACACAGTATCTCTAAACTCAAAGTCTATATAGGCCTACAGTGGGCCTGAAGTACTTACTGTATGTTTTGTAATATAATATTTTAAATCTACTTACAGGCCAATTTGAGTATACATGCGACATGGCGGTCGCTTATCTTCCGATTAGGGAGTCTTACTGGTATTATTGTTTGATGTGCACTACATTTCTTTCAAAATTAAACATATTTAAAGGAGCTATAGCATACATGGGCAACTGGCGGCCCGGGGGCCACATATTATTGGTTTCAGCTTCTTTAGTATGAGATACTAGAAAGTGACAAAGTAGAACGTAAGCAATATGCAATGTGGCCCTCTGGAGTGAAGTTGGAAATATAGTGGCCCTTGCCATCATCAAAGTTGCCCACCCCATGAGCTATAGTCAACTTTTTCTTGAAAAACGGACGCTAAAATAAACACCAGTAAGACTCCCTAATCAGGAGATAAGCGACCGTCAGGTCGCTTATATACAGATCCATGTTGATAAGATAAGTGTAGACATGCTGTGTACCGATTTGCATGATTTTAGGGCAAAATGTGTAGGAGCAGTGTCCAAAAATGTGTTTGAAAAAATCGGCCTGATGGTGGCGCTATATTGGACAGATCCCTGTTGATGACATGAGTGCAGACACACTGTGTAGCGATTTGCGTGATTTTAGGGCAAAATCTGTAGGAGCAGTGTCCAAAAATGTGTTTTAAAAAATCGTCCTGAAGGTGGCGCTAAATGGGCCAGATGAGTGTAGACATACTGTGTACCGATTTGCGTGATTTTAGGCCAAAAAATGGCATGGATCGGGGCAACGGTTGCGGAGATATGAGCAATGCAAAAGTGTGACGTGGCGTGACAGACACACTGACGGACGGACTGACAGACAGGCGGTGGAGGTTTTGATAGTAATTGCGACCTGACGGTCGCAATAATGTCGAAAATATTTTATAAAAAAGACCATTAAGACTCCCTAATCGGGAGATAAGCGACCGTCAGGTCGCAGCGTGATTTTAGGCCAAAATGTGTAGGAGCAGTGTCCAAAAATTTGTTTGAAAAAATCTGCCTGAAGGTGGCGCTAAATGGGACAGATCCATGTTGATGCGATGAGTGTAGACCGATTTACTGATTTGCGTGATGTTAGGGCAAAAAATGTAGGAGCAGTGTCCAAAAATGTGTTTCGCAAGAATCGGCCTCATGGTGGCGCTAGAAGAGGGGCATGTGAGAATTGCTGTGGTTTGGCAGGCAAGGAGTGTGTGTGCAAAATTTGGTATGGATGGGGGCAACGGTTACGGAGATATGAGCAGGGCAAAAGTGTGACGTGACGTGACAGACACACTGACGGACGGACTGACTGACTGACTGACTGACAGACAGGCGGTGAAGGTTTTGATAGTAAGTGCGACCTGACGGTCGCAATTAAGCTTCATATATGTGTTTCTATTCAAAAATGACCACAAAAAGCGTAAAATAATATTAAAATAATAATTTTGGCCATTGTCAGGCTGACTTTGTTTATATTCCTCTTCTATTCTTTTATATGGATTGATAAGGTATATAAACAAAGTCAGCCTGACTATGGCCAAAATGATTATTCTATCATTATTTTACGCTTTTGGTGGTCATTTTTGAATAGAAACAGATATATGAAGCTTACCGGTAATCTTTTTTATAAAATATTTTCTAAACATTATTTTTATTTTAGCGTCCGTTTTTCAAGAAAAGGTTGACTATGGCTCCTTTAACTTTTCTCTTGGCCTTATTATTATGTCATGCCCACAATGAGACTGTTGGGGCTCAGAGCAGAACATCCCATGGTGTCCTTCTGTTCTAGAGCTTCGCTTCACGCGCGTGCACATTAGTCCCTCCCTGGCAATAAGAAAAAGGTGAAGGCACCTATGTAATAACCTGGCATAAATATATACATACATATGATAATGGAGACAATGAAATTATGTGAAAATGGTGTGAATAAATTGAATGAATTAAATTCATCTTCACCTTGACCGTGTCCACAGGAGATGAAGATACTCAGCACTGAAAGATATTTGATTAGACAACATAACATAAATATTTGCATTTTAATTACTCCTTATTAACACAACACCAACATACACAGCTACAGTTGACTGATGTTCAATAAGAACAAACAGAAAACTAAAAAGTGTGCTCTGAGCACATGCAGATCTCCCTGCCAGGCCGGGTTGCCTACCCAAGGCTCTGTCAGTCGTGGGGTGCAGCCGTCAGGACACAACACGAGGACACTGTGGTGGGAAATAGTTTGTACGACAGACGGTGCAGCTTTTTGTTTGTGGCGCACCCTATGAGGTAAAACTACTTTTGGAGGTGCGCTCTATAGAGAGCCCTCAACATACCAATTGGGACTAATGTATTGAAAATACATGCTGTTTTTAGCCTCACCCACAATTTTGTGAATCTAATTACATGCAATATGGAGTACGAACACCTTGTGTGAGATTGTTGTCACAAGATGCAATCATTTCAATCATTTCATTTGGGCCTAGATGTTTTCAGCCTTTTTTACTAAAATAGTAGATCTACAAGCTTTCAACGTGTCTTTTCAAAGTGTGTTTAACATTTGGGGGAGATCAGGGGCCTGGGGCCCTAGATTGGGGATCAAGCCTGGAATTATCAAATATCCTAGATTAAGTTATCCAGGATCAGCCATGAATCAGCTTAATGATAATGATAATGTTTTGGCTGATTAGCCTAGCTAGTTAACCTGGATATGTTTAGCCTTGACTCTGTTTCTTGAAAGCAATGCCACACCCTGTCCATCCATTTGTCTGTCTGTCCTCTATGTCTGGAGCTAACCTCCAAATTCACTTTCTCTTCTGTCCATGGAGGTCGCCACAATCATTTGCAAAAAGTTGCAACTCTACTCTCTACTTGTTTGTGCACAAAAAAATAAATGTGCAGATGAATAGATGATTGAACACTATGAAGGGATGTCTCTGTACTGTTGAGGTGCATCATTATTGTTGAAATGATATTTACAGCAAGGTTGAAAAGACTGGTCAAGATCCTATATAAAAACAACTAACATTGATTCCATAGCACAGAGACCCCATTCAGTGAGGGGCCATGTTTGCATTTTGCATTGAAAAACCGGGGTGGCATTTCATCAACTTAATGGCAAGATGGCTGCCATGTGAATATGGTCTATTAACATGGTTTGACTGTATTCAGACTCAGCAGTTTGACATTAACAAAACATTCTTTAAGACAAGTAGTATATTTCTACTTTGCATTTTAAATGCTAAAACTCTACTTCAATATATCTACTGGTAATAATAGTGATATATCAGAGCTAGTAATAATAGTGGTAGGTGTAATAATAATATTACTTACAAATGAGAACGCAGGGCAGAACTTGTTCCATTCTGCAGTGCTGACATGAGCAACTCTGACAATTTCTACTTCCTTAATACACTTAAATAATAGCTACTGCTGAGAGGGGGTGGATCGAGGGAGGGGTGGCTACCTTTCTTGTGATGAAATTTGAAATCATAAAAAACGCCTTCGTTCATTTCAGATCTGCTCTTCTTTCCTCTTTTTTTTGGAAGAGAGACTGCGGTTCTTTGCAGAGTTTGTCTTTGGCATGAATAAGAAATTAATATCTTGCGTATACTTCTTGTTCTAAACCATCCTTACATGAAAGACGTTGCAATTTAGACATTTAAAGCAACATTTCAGATTTAATTTTAAAACAACGGGACAGAACAGATTACTGACAAGATTACCACAATGATGCATGAAAATCCGCCCTTCTGTACTTGGTTTTGACCTTGAGCATGTCACTTTGACCTTTGATACGTCATACCTTATGACACACAGACGTTTTGGACATATAGGCCTATTTAAAGACAGACAGACAGACAGACAGACAGGAGTGAGACAATGAAGAAGTCATGTTGATAAATGATACATCTCCAGTAAAACAATTCAAACACACAAGCTTTAAACTCACAACCACCTGTGTTTCACTATCAGCATGGTAATAATAGTATCAGTAGCTAATTACTAAACACAAAAGAGCTGTTAACAATGGTTGTCTATATAATAATCTACATTAAACAGCATGAGTGTAAACAGACTATGAACATAAATGAAAGTAAAGTGTAAGCTGCTATAAGAGTATACAATATGTGCACAAGGAAACAGGTTGTGTGTCAAACCACAATCTCACATACATTCTGCAGCTTCACTGTGCGTGCGTGCATGCATGGGTGGGTGGGTGGGCAGAGCATAGCCTATGTGAAGGTGAGATACATATGTAAATATTAGAGGTGCGCGGATGGTGTTTTTTTGCGACCGTTAGGTCGCAGGTTATTTACACTTATACTATCCAAACCTCATACTGTCAGTCACGTCACACGTCACACTTTTCCCTTACTCATATCTCCGCCACCGTTGCCCCAATTCATGACAAACTTTGCACACACACTCCTTGGCTGCCAAAGCACAACCCCTCATTTCTCACATGTTCCACTTCTAGCACCACCATGAGGCCGATTCTTGCAAAACACATTTTTGGACACTGCTCCTACAGATTTTGCCCTAAAATCACGCAAACCGGTACACACAGGGCCGATTCTAGGGTAGAGCGAACGGTGCGGTCGCACCTGCAAGGGCCCCGCGCTAGGCTTGGTTAATTGATTTAGTTTTGTTTTCATATTAAATCTTCACACAAACACCGCAATCTGCAGGACGGAGACAGAGCCTGTCAACCGATTGGCTGTGAACCAGCAACAACCAGTGAAACAGCTGACTGTCCCTTCGGGCTATGGGATTTAATGTATCTAGTCTTGAGACACGTACAGGATCCTGCAACTCGATTCAGCGTTCCCTTCCCTTCCGTTACTTACTTATGAGAGAGTTGAGAGAGAGAGAGAAAGAGAGTGAGCATCATATCTGCGCGAGGTAAGGCCAGGCCATGTTCTACAAAGTTATGAGGAATCCCCTCATCTGACTCATCTGACGATCTTGTCAGTGTCTGATTGATAGCCAGGGCCGGATTTATAATAGGGCTTGATGTGGGTGCACCAGGGGGGCACCAGAGGATCAACTGTAAACAAAAGATATTCACATGAGCTATTTTTTTTTGATTGATTGAAGAATTTATTAGAAGTTTGCAATAGAAAAAAGTACAGTTTCATGACAGTACAAATCACTGGTACAAGGTCAACTAAAAGGAGATCCTAGAAAGCCGAGGCTTATTTCCACAGGAACCACACTTTAAGTATCTCATATAACATTGAAAGACAGACGGATAGAACATACTTTATCTAGGATAATATCAGTTTCAAAAGCATAACATCAAATACAAAGGCAGAAAAAAAAAGAAAAAAAAGGGGGGGAGCATGGGGGCTTAGTCTATTTACAAGTCACGGGTAGTAGCTGTCTGAAGGTGACTTTTCATACCAATTTTGAAGGAGGCTAGGGATTTGCTCTCCTTTAAGGCTTGTGGAAGGGCGTTCCACATGTTGATGGTATAGCAGGAGAAGGAGTTAGCGCCTTGTTTAGTGCTAAATCTACGTTGATGATGATTAGTGGAGCTGCCTCTGGTGTTGTGATCGTGAACATCCTTGACCTTTAAGAAGTAGTTTGCCAGGTACTGTACATGGGTATCTTGGAGGTGTAGTGTATCTTGTACACCAGGCCCATTGCAAGATGCTGTACTCTGTCAGCTACTTTGAGCCACCCCACGCTTTCCTGGTGATGATTGGTAAGGTGGGTCTGAGATGGAAGACCAAGCACAACCCTAATTAGTTTGTTCTGGGCTGTTTGGAGTTTTAACTTTAAGGCAGCTGGGGCGTCGCGATACCAGACAAGGACTCGTAATCAATGAGGGGCCCAATAAGAGCACCTCCTAGTGTCTTTCGAGATTTAATATTGATCAGCTAAGCTAAGTTAAGCTAACGTTGCTGTCTGTAATGACTGGATACACTTAAGGGTTTTGAAGAAACATTAGTGGTTACTAGTAAAACTCTAAAATAACTGGTGCACTATTGTGTTGGAGTGCCTCCGTGCAGCAGCAGAGTTAAGGTGCTATCTATCCCTGATTGATTGGTTGATTGATTGATTGATTGAAGACTTTAGAGGTTTGCATAGAAAAAGGTTCATGACAGTACAGTTCACTGGTACAAGGCCAACTAAAAGGAGATCCAAGTAAGCTTTTCGGCTTATTTGCACAGGAAACCTTTATGTATCTCATATAACAACTGAGACCACACTATTAATTCATTATGCTAATGTATGGACGTCTCTGTTGTTTCATACACCATCTTCGGGCATATGCTACACTATTGTTATTTATCATTTGAGCTTGACTGTGATACATGTGGCTACATGATTGATTGATGTTTTTGTGGGATAGAGAAGCCAGGGCTTGTAGTTACTGGACTGTCGAAATTGTAGCTACAGTACCTGATACTGTATGCTGATGGAGAAGGGGGAAAAATCAAACCAAGTTTAAAGTGAGCAGTGTGTGTGTGTGTGTGTGTGTCCTCATAATGACTTTATCCGTTGTGGACAATAAAAGCAGCAGAATAAACATGCTACTGTCTTACCGTTTTAGAGGTAGAGTAGCTGCATAATTCTATTGCATTTATAGATGCACAGCCACTGAAAATCGTGTGCGCACACATACACGCAAACAATCACACCCGTGCTGCGGGGGGAGGGGGGCCTCGCACAGGACTTCGCACAGGGCCCCGCATTTCTCCCACACGGCCCTGGGTACACAGTATCTCTACACAGTCATGTCATCAAAATGCATCTGTCCCATATAGCGCCACCATCTTTTGTGAAAAAAAAATTGGCCTATTTGTGTATTCAAATAATTATCTCCCGATTAGGGAGTCTTACTGGTATTAGCATCGGGCATTCGTGGAATGAGCACCACAGCCAAACGTGTGGGTAGCGTAGACCCAGAATTGCTTGGAGCATTGAATAATTGCACTCTCCCACAGTAATAAGGAAAATAAAAAACAACACATATTGGCATTTCTACACTTTGTTAATGTTAAGCTCAGTGTCAGGGAACCCCAAAACGAGAGTAAATGCCAATATTGTGGTCGGCGATACCCACACCTTTGGTTGTGTAGCTCATGCCCCGAATGGCCCATGCTTACAAGCTGCACTCATTGTAAAGGTGACGAATCAACGATAAAAATGATATAAAACACAATACAAATTGGTATTATTAAAGGGGAGATATAAAGGACCAAAGTCAAGTTCCTACCCCTTCTGTGACAACTAAGAAAACTGGGAATACCAAAAAATAAAACAATTTGACACTATGGAAGATGCGGGATTGTGGTTGGTTCTGTAAATTGAATAATTGCGACCGTCAGGTCGCAGTTACTATCAAAACCTCCACCGGCTGTCTGTCTGTCCGTCAGTCAGTCAGTCCGTCAGTCTGTCCGTTACACATCACGTCACACTTTTTCCCTACTCATATCTCCGCCACCGTTACCCCTATCCACCCCTCAATTCTCATATGGCCCACTTCTAGCGCCACCATGAGGCCGATTCTTGCAAAACACATTTTTGGACACAGCTCCTAAAAATTTTGCCCTAAAATCACGCAAATCGGTAGACAGTATGTCTAGACTCATGTCATCAACATGGATCTGTCCCATTTTTATATATATATACTTTTAATGTACATTTATTTTCCCGATTTTTTAAAACACACACACACACACACACACACACACACACACACACACACATACACATACACATACACACACACACACACACACACACACACACACACACACACATATATATACAGTATATACACTATATGTACAGAGTAGGGGAAAAAAGGGGATGGGGGTAAAGCAAAAGGGGGGGGGGGTTGGTGTGTGATCTCTTCTCGCCTGCCTATAAGGGAGAAGTGATACTCCTGGAAGGTGAATTTTCAGGGCTGACTCATCAGCAAGAACTGCACGAGGACTTGCGGAGTCTGCAGACAAAGCACACATCATTTGACTACTAGACAATTCCAGCAGACAGAGAACTGAGAATATATCAGTGTTGGGAAAGTTCACTTTCAAAATCACATGGTTCAAGTTCAAGTTCAAAACTTCTAAAACGAACTAGTTCATTTCATAGTTCATAATTCTACATTTTGAACTAAAGTTCATGGTTCCTCAAAATGAACTAACTTTAATATATATATATATATATATATATATATATATATATATATACATAGGCGATTTTAAGGGGTGTCCTAGGGTGCACGTGCACCCCCTGGCTGCCAGGCGGCCATTTTTTTTTATTTTTTATTTTTTGTAATGTAACTTTATTTTATAATTATTAAATAAAACAGTGATCGTGATTTGTAAAATGTGCGCAAAAAGAGAGGTGGAGGGGCAAGTATTTCAGCTTGCTTGCTTGCAATGTAAGACCTATCAGCTTGCTTGGCGACGGCGCTGTTGGCAGACTTGGCAGGCACTGTGGGTGGGCTGTGAGATTGACACCTGTGCTGGCCGGCTGTGTGACTCTGATATGATGACCCACAATTCCGTGATTTCCTTATCTGTTTCCGCCCGCCTAAAACAATATGGATACATACAGCAGCAGAGCAGCAATAATGGCGAAACGAACTATAAATACAAAGACAATTGACCAATTCTTTATAAAAAAGAGCAAACCCAGTGCCACAACCGATAGTTCATCATCAGGAAATGTGAACACGGGTTCACTCGACACTGACAGTAATGCTAATGAACGTGAACCAGAGGAGGTGGACGGAGCTTGCAGCAGCAGTGATCCAGCCACCGACATCACTGTGGAAGGCTCGCCGTTGCCGGAGACCGAGGCCCCGGTTCCTCCACAGCAAGCAAGCCCCACTCCAGACTCAACTGTTGTTACCCCAGGCCCAGACCCAGAGGAGCCAAATGAAGCCAACTTGTCTGCAAAATAAGTAAATAAATCCTATAGATAGACATATGGTGTCTAGAAAAAGAAGCACCTGATTTACACTTTTTTTTGTTTATATTGTGTTACATTTGGGTACAAAATTAACTGCAGAAATCCGCTAAAACAACATTACAAAACCGCTAATATCCGCAATTTTTTTCGCGTGCGCGCAAAGCGCGCACGCGAGCGTCGTGCACGCGCCCCATGAGGTAATAGAGGTCGTGCACCCCCTGCTGGAAGAGGCTAGAATCGCCTATGTATATATACATATATATATATATATATATATTTTTTTAGATGTTGCTGCAAGCTATTATTTGTCAAAATTATTGACATAGCCCATATAGAACCACACACACACAGCAGTTATTTCATCCAACTTAACATTGAGGTGCCCACAATATTTAGGTGCCCAGTGCCCAGTCTTCCTCACCCTTATTGTGAAGGCAGACGTTTGTAACCGTCCACGTTGGTTAAAATAGCTGATCTGGTACAAGCTCACGTCTCGTGGATGCGATGCGTTGTGAGCTTGCAGATCAGCTATTTCGGCATGCAACACACGTCACACGACGAAGTATAATCAGGCTTTACTTGGGTGGGAGACAGCGTAACGAGGAGGAGACTCAGCGCTTCATGTAAAGCAGGGGTGTCCAAAGTGCGGCCCGGGGGCCAAATGCGGCCCGAGGACACATTTTATACGGCCCTCTGCTTCATTCCTAAATTGTACTATAAACGGCCCGCCAGCACCGTCAAACAAGAATATTTTCCCAGAGTATAATTTGTCTGGATTGTTTCCTGGCTATTTTATTGTATTTTTTACCTTGATGTCTGGTTACATTTGGTAATGTGAAATTAATTTGTGTTTTCAGAGCAAACACCTGACAAAAGACCATTGATATGTACAGTATTGATGATGATAGTTAAATAAAATTGTTAAATGTGATGCCTGCGTATGTGCCTTTATTAGGCTACCGGTATAATCGGCCCTAGGGTGTTTTAATATTTTCAAATGTTTGGAAACCCATACATTAAGAGGTTTCTGCCTGACAACAACTACAGGTATATGTATATTTGCATACACAGCTTGTAAGAATCACACATGCAGGCAATGTGCCTCCAAAGTGTCTGCATCTTTATTAAAAATCAAACCTCGGTTCGAAGTGGAGCGGTGAATTTGAGCAGTTCCAGGTAAATATATATATATATATATATAATTGAACTCAAGTGTCCATGGCATGAGTAATTAATTTCTTCCGCCACTAGGTGGCGAAAACAGTTCAAACTCAACCGGAAAGTTGTGGGACACTGGACACACATTGTTGTGGGACACTGGACACACATTGCTGCTCATAGCGGAGCTGTGCTTCACACCGCTCCAAAAACACATCAGGACTTGAGTCATTTTCCCGTCCGCGGCCCGCCAAGCCAGTTTGCATTGGTGTTTAGTGCATGCATGGCAACACTGGTTGTGACTGCAATGTAAATGTATGAAATGCATATAGGCCTATGTGTATTTATTTGCATGTACATGTATGTGAGAATCATGCACGCATATAATGTCCCCCAAACATTTTATTGAAAGCCTATTAGACTTTGGTTGTTTCCTATCAGTTTGCATGTTATATTTGTGTCACAGTTGCAGGCATGGGCACATTGTTGTGGTGAATCAGGGGGACTAGATGCTACTGTGAAAGCCCTGCTGCTTCCTTGAAATGAACCACCACAAGGCAAACTGCTCTTTACCTTGAAATGAACCACCACAAGGCAAACTGCTCTTTACCTTGAAATGAACCACCACACACACACACACACACACACACACACACACACACACACACACACACACACACACACACACACACACACACACACACACACACACACACACACACACACACACACACACACACACACACACACACATGGTTTTTTACCTAGAAACCCTTTATAATGAGCAGGCCTGGCAACGCTGGTTAGTTCTGGGATGAACATTATTTATTATTTATTTATATATGCCAATGGATTCCTCCCAGGCCCACACACATTTCTGTGTTTTCACTGCTGTTTCTATAATATCTATAATGCTACTGACTCAAGTGCCAGTTTGCACACACACCAAAAGTTCAAATATGAAAAAAAAAAAGTTTTCTGCCCGACAGCAACATTATAATCTATAACTTCCACATTAAAAATGCATGTAAATATAAGTGTTGCATTGTCAGAATGCATATAGACGTCCCTCAAGTGTTTCTGTACCTTTATTCATATACTCTATAATGATGTTTTCTGCATATTACTGTATTATCGTTTTTCTTTAAATGTCTTGATGAACTGAATACCCAAAAACAAGCCCTGGGTTTATTGGGTTATCCTTTTAGCATTCCTTTGTATAAATATGTGCCACCGCGCCTTTTCTTTTTGCAAACTGTTAATAACATATTCAACTAGAAATACTGTTCCTTCGAAACAGTGTGGGCTCGCTTCCAACCCAACAAATAGGATACTTTAAGGTACTGTAAGGTACAGTACCTTACAGTATTGTACTGTACCTTACTATACTGTACTGCACCTTACTGTACTGTACTGTACTGTACTGTACTGTAACTTACTGTACTTTACTGTACTCTACTGTACTGTACTTTACTGTATTCTACTGTAACTTACTGTACTTTACTGTACTCTACTGTACCTTACTGTACTCTACTGTACCTTACTGTACTGTACTGTACCTTACTGTACTATACTATACTGTACTCTACTGTACCGTACTGTACCTTACTGTACTGTACTCTAGTGTACCTTACTATACTGTACTTTACTGTACTCTACTGTACTTTACTGTACTCCACTGTACCTTACTGTACTTTATTCTACTTTACTGTACTTTATTGTACTTTACTGTACTCTACTGTACCTTACTGTACTGTATTGTACTTTACTGTACCTTACTGTACTGTACTCTAATGTACCTTTCTGTACTGTACCTTTCTGTACCTTACTGTACTTTACTGTACTCTACTGAACCTTACTGTACTTTTACTGTACTCTACTGAACCTTACTGTACTGTACATATTCTATGTGTTCTAGATCTACATTTTTGATTCTGTGTTTGGGAACCAGCAACTGTCAAATGGACTCCAACTGTAGTGGAGTATATTGAGTGCATATACTGTATGTAGGCTAACAATCCCAGATCACATCTGTCCTCCACTATGTCTATAACCAAGGCGTTCTTCTATGTGGCCACTCCAGACTGAGGAGTGGAGCATGGCTTTTATTGTGTTTGTGGATCTGACTTGGAAATGCATTGGTTTTGATATCTCCCTGACAACCAACAACAACCACTAATATGGCTGACTGTCCCTGCGGGCTCTAGGATATATGGCTATGGGATTTACATCCCATCGCCCGGACTTGATTCTTGATCACAGCTGTGTAATCAGTAGAGTGGAGAGGGACATTTATTTATAGTTTTAACTATAACTATAGTTTTATACATCACACAGCTTAGACATTTGGATCAAATCAGAGAGCAGACCTGTGTGAACGCAATGATATAGATAGCATATCTGAAGTGTGAACACTGCAGCCACAGCGCCTTAACATAAACATGGGTCTATTATCCTTCTCTCCACTCCCAAACCCATTGGAAATGCATTGGGTGCTTAAAGTTAAACATTTTTATTTTTTTATATTTATACTACAAAACATTTCAAAACCAAAAGTACAAGCACACGTGTCCTCAGTAAGCTGAACACATAAAAATTTGAATGGTGTTGAAAGGTGTAAGCGTTTAAGAGATGAAGCGCGCCAAAGTTTTGAGGAGATACTGACTAGTATATAAATATATAAATAAATAAATAATGAAGATAACATACGTGTGCTCGCCTTCCAGGCGAGCCCACAATAATACAAGCAGATTAGATTCAACCCATTAAGACCTGATTTAAAAAAAATAGCAGATCTGTTTCAGTCTGCAGAGTATTATATTTGTGCCTCGGTGCACTTGCACGACAGCGTTGTGGTCGTCAGAGAGACAATTGGTAGGAAATGCGTCTGGCGTTGTGGTTGTCAGAGAGACATTTGGCAGGAAATGTGTGTCTGGTTTCTACTAAAGTCTTCTACTAAAGCCTTCCTCGTGCAGTACAAAACCTACACATTATAGGGCACAAGTAGGCCACCTGCTATAGAAACCTTTAACCACTTAAACCAGGGGTGTGCAAAGTGCGGCCCGATGACACATTTTACACAGCCTGCAGCTTCCTCCCTAAATGCTACTACAAACGGCCCTGCAGCACCGTCAAACAAGATGTTTATTGTATAAACAATGTTATTGTATAATTTGTCAGTATTCCTTGTTCCCTGCTATTTTGTTTTACCTTACACATCTGGTTACATTTGGTAATGTGAGTTATTTGTATTTAATTCAGAGCACACACCTGACAAAAGATAAATAATGATAATGATAGCTAAAATATTGTAATTGCAATGCATATGTGACTTTGTTATGGTCCGACCGAAATTACATTTTGTCAGGAGATAGTCGGCCCTTGGATGTTTCAATATTTTCTAATGTGGCCCTCTTTGAAAAAGGTTTGGACACCCCTGCTTTAATGAAACACAGACCAAAAACTGCAAAGACACTCGTTGAACCGTTGTTTGAACTTGCGCTTGCGCTCATTGTCTGATAATAAAATACATATCGGTCCTAGCTAGGCATTAGAGGAAATATCAACAATAAAGAATGGACAGAAAGGTTTCTTTAATGAACAGGTGAAGACAATACAGTGCAGGTGTGTATTCTTTCATCCATATGCGTGCGCTACTCCACCAACACACCTGTTGCATGTATTCTTTCATCGTACGCTATACTCCACCAACGCACCAGTTGCATGTACAGTATTCTTTATAGCGGAAAACAATCTTTGGATTGCAAATAAAACCTACTGAGGAAAAGAATGTCATCCATACATTTCTTATTTTCATTGTGCATTTCAACAATGTCAGGGTAGATACATTTGAATGCAGTTTGATGACAGACATGACAGAGTAGATCTGATTTCCATAAAAATGGAACTGCATGCTGTAGTGGAATTTGTAAATGTATGGACATTTCATAATACTTTTAAAAGTTCTTTGCACTTAAAGAATGAACCACTTAGACCATATTGCCTCTCTCGCTACTCCACCACTCAGATATAATACCACGAGAAGTAAGTGTGCTCCCCAGGTGCCACGTGGAAACTCTTCTCTTGCGGATGCAAAACATGTCCAGCATAAATGACAATGGTAGCAGATAAAGAAAATCACACATATTAGGCCTATGCCATATAAAAGGCTCAAAACTGTTTCTGCATGTCTTTCCACTTTGTTTAGGAAGAACCACTCAGATCATATGTCCTCCCTCTTTACTACACTAGGGAGCATATAACAGCAGAGAACATATGAACTGAATCATTATTCAATGTCTGCTTAACGCTCAGGAGGCAACATCAGCCTACACAGAGAGAAGGTTGAATGAACTCAAAGCAGCACTCCCCAAAACAACAGGTTGAGAATCTGTTGGGAACTGAATGATTATATGAAACAGGCTGCATGTGCAGTCTCAATGTTGGTAAACAAAAACTCTGTCTATATGCTTACTGATGTCAGTGGCATGTCCCCTGTGTGTGCGGCATTTGGCTTTTTGATTTGTCTCCGCGCTGTCCACAGCGTGTAGAGAGGAAAGGGAAAGTTTAGTTCTTGATTGTGTAACATTTATAGCTAAAAAATGAACTGTGGAAACACGATAATAACACGAACAGCGAATTGTGTGACTCATAGTCTGCAAAGTTTACAGACCAGAGTAAACAGAAAGTCACCTTCCCTCTGAACTGATTGGACTACCTTCTCCTCTCTGTCTCTCATTTATCCATTATGGAGGCTTCACGTTACCTACTGTATGTTGCTTTATAAATAGAAGTATACAGCTTTCTAGGAAGTGACCCCACATCTCCATGGAGCTCATGGCTCTCTTGAGGAATCTGACCCACTGAAGACAGAGGACTGGGTTCTTATCACATTGATTTTCTTCTACTTATTATTTATTTATTTTTACAACATCTGTTTTGGAACTCTCTGCTCGTCGTCACAACCCGGGGGGATGACCTCCTGTTGTCCAGCGGATTCCTCCGCCTCTCCCTTCCCTTCCCTGAGAAGCTAAGCTTTGTATAGTGTTGTTATTACTCTGGTTGGGAAAGAAATCTCCCACTGTCCACCATGAAGGGTGAAGGCTTCTACATCAGCAAGGTGGCGGCGTTGGTAATAATAATGGGCCAGGGTTGCTGTCCAGTGTGAACTTTTGTACAGCGTGCGTGGCACTCACACGCACAAGCACATTTAACATTTGGGCCCTGCCAGTCAACGCACCTGTTGCATGTATTATTTACGGTGGACATTCGGTGGCTTAAAACTGTCTGTTTAAAATGTTCTTTTCCACTTTGTTTAGGAAGAACCATTCATATTACCTCCCTCTTTACTCCACTAGGGAGCATAGAACAGTCATCAATGACAGAACATATGAACTGAATCATTATTCAATGTCTGGGAGGAAACTTCACATCTCATCATCGTGGTTAGCGAGACCAAACACTTTAGAAACTCTTTTCTCCAGTCCAAAACTATAGAAATGATCCCTGAAAGTATAGTCTTAATGAAACAAAGACCAAAAACTGCAAGACACTTGTTGAACCGTTGTTTGAACTTGTGGTTGCTCTCATTGTCTGATAATAAAATACATATCGGTCCTAGCTAGGCATTAGAGGAAATATCAACAATAAAGAATTGTACTTGATTGGGTGTTAGATTTGACTATTGTAAAATAGAAAAGCCTCCTGTGGACAGGTGATGAGAATTAGTACTTGTGCTAAAATCACTTATATCAATGCATCTGGTTCGTCCAATGTGATTGTGATGTCCATATCAAATAAATAAAACATAACATAACATAACATGACAGAAAGGTTTCTTTAATGAACAGGTGAAGACAATACAGTGCAGGTGTGTATTCTTTCATCCATATGCGTACGCTACTCCACCAACACACCTGTTGCATGTATTCTTTCATCGTACGCTATACTCCACCAACGCACCAGTTGCATGTACAGTATTCTTTATAGCGGAAAACAATCTTTGGATTGCAAATAAAACCTATTGAGGAAAAGAATGTCATCCATACATTTCTTATTTTCATTGTGCATTTCAACAAATATGTCAGGGGAGATACATTTTAATTCAGTTTGATGACAGACAAGACAGAGTAGATCTGATTTCCATGAAAATGGAAAAGAAAGAATGAACCACTCAGACCATATTGCCTCCTTCGCTACTCCACCACTCAGATATAATACCACGAGAAGTAGGTGTGCTCCCCCAGGTGCCACAGGTGTTAGTATAGAACGTGGAAACTCTTCTCTTGCGGATGCAAAACATGCCCAGCCTAAATGACAAGAAAGAAAATCGCACATATTAGGCCTATGCCATATAAAAGGCTCAAAACTGTTTCTGCATGTCTTTCCACTTTGTTTAGGAAGAACCACTCAGATCATTATTTCCTCCCTTTTTACTCCACTAGGGAGCATAGAACAGCAGAGAACATAATTATGAACTGAATCATTATTCAATGTCTGCTTAACCCTCAGGAGGAAACATTAGCCTACACAGAGAGAAGGTTGAATGAACTCAAAGCAGCACTCCCCAAAACAACAGGTTGAGAATCTGTTGGGAACTGAATGATTATATGAAACAGGCTGCCTGTGCAGTCTCAATGATGGTAAACAAAAACTCTGTCTGTATGCTTACTGATGTCAGTGGCATGTCCCCTGTGTGTGCGGCATTTGGCTTTTTGATTTGTCTCCGCGCTGTCCACAGCGTGTAGAGAGGAAAGGGAAAGTTTAGTTCTTGATTGTGTAACATTTATAGCTAAAAAATGAACTGTGGAAACACGATAATAACACGAACAGCGAATTGTGTGACTCATAGTCTGCAAAGTTTACAGACCAGAGTAAACAGAAAGTCACCTTCCCTCTGAACTGATTGGACTACCTTCTCCTCTCTGTCTCTCATTTATCCATTATGGAGGCTTCACGTTACCTACTGTATGTTGCTTTATAAATAGAAGTATACAGCTTTCTAGGAAGTGACCCCACATCTCCATGGAGCTCATGGCTCTCTTGAGGAATCTGACCCACTGAAGACAGAGGACTGGGTTCTTATCACATTGATTTTCTTCTACTTATTATTTATTTATTTTTACAACATCTGTTTTGGAACTCTCTGCTCGTCGTCACAACCCGGGGGGATGACCTCCTGTTGTCCAGCGGATTCCTCCGCCTCTCCCTTCCCTTCCCTGAGAAGCTAAGCTTTGTATAGTGTTGTTATTACTCTGGTTGGGAAAGAAATCTCCCGCTGTCCACCATGAAGGGTGAAGGCTTCTACATCAGCAAGGTGGCGGCGTTGGTCGCCGCCGTCGCCGCCGCGGCGGCCGTGTTGACCATCATCGCGCTCTCCGCGGCCTACTCTCAGGAGAGGTCAAAGAACGAATCTACCAGCACTTCACCTGCCTCCACCCCATCCTCCTCTGGCCCCAAGGAACCCTGGGAGCTGTACCGTCTCCCGACCGCCCTGTCTCCTCTCTCCTACAACGTGACCATGTGGCCTCGCCTGGCGCCAGACGACCGGGGCATGTACGTGTTCAGTGGCCGCTCCGAGGTGCTCTTCACCTGCCTGAGGGAGACTGACCTCGTCCTCGTCCACTCCAACATGCTCAACCTCACGGCGCTGGACGGGACGACGTGCCAAGCCCGGCTGGCAGCGCTGGACGGAGCGGCGGAGGCACCGGGCATCAGCCGGACCTGGCTGGAGGTCCCCACTCAGTACCTGGTGGTCCAGCTGACCGCCAAGCTGGAGGTTGGGAAGTCCTACCGGCTGTACACGGAGTTCACCGGAGAGCTGGCCTACGACCTGGAAGGGTTCTATAGGAGCGAGTACATGGAGGATGGAACTAAGAAGTAAGTAGTACTGTATCGTCTCTGTCAGGCGAAAACCTCATATGTCAAAGACTGTTGACTGCAGGCTGTCACGATTGTGACATTTTACATGACGATTAATTGTCACTAATAATTGTGATTAATGATTTAATTTTGTTTTTGTTGTTGACTATTACCTTTCTGTTAGGCTTGAAGGCTTTGCAGTTGCACATAGCAGATATCATAAATATACAAAGAAATGACTGAAATATTTGACAACTTTATACTTAAAGAGAACATTGATAGTGGAAATAGACGAGCTTGTAGATTTCCAATATTTTTTTAATGTTTGAAAATATATGAATATTTTTCATGGAAAACATTATGGCGATTATGACTAAATAATTGTGATTAGACATGACAGCCCTATTCACAGTTCAATTTCTATATCTATAGCTTTTATATCTTCTACTTTTGATACTTTTGTGTGATGCTGTAGTATGATCAAGTAACTTACTTTTGTCTAACCTTTTTTTTTTATCTTTTGAAATAACGTAATAACGCAAATCAAAACAGTGGGTCATGACCCACTGCTTGGGTCAATGGTGTAAGGCATGTGAAACACTTTCCCATGAGAGGATGGACAGTAGGCTACTTCAAACATTTTCATCCAAAAGTCTAAATAGGATTGTTGATGGTGAAAACAGAGCTTCCAAAAAATGGAAAACTACAGTAAGCCTTCATCAGTAAGCCTTCATCGCCATGCCGGCTTGTTCCGGACATTTTTGCCAAAATTCTATATTTTTGCCATGGAAATACAGAGCTACAGTATAGGCCTAAATGTATACTACTAGTGCTTTGGTTGGTTGTAAAAGTGGTTTGAGGGACAATCAGGGTGCCTTGAAGGTGGTCCAAATGGACCATTAGGTCTGTAACTCCGAGAGTGTACAAATGCGGGTCCATTTGTAAATTGAGTACACTCTCAAGATAATATTTAAAAAATGTATATCTAAAATTTCCCACAGACAAGGACAAATCTTGCCACAGATACATTTGTCTGCGTACAGAAAATGTATGACTCCCTGGCGCAAAGCCTGCATCTGGTGGTGAAAAAAAGTACTCAAAATTGTATTTAAGTAAGGTATCAATACCACAATGTAGAAATGCTCTGTTAAAAGTAATAGTCAGGTGTTGACTTTGGCTAAGTAAATGCAGAATATGTCACACTTTGTCATTGATTGAATTGAAGTATCTTGTATTTTTATGTATTTTGTTCCCTGGCCAAGTATTCATGTTTCTGTTTGCTCCAGCTGCTATGATATAATCACCCCTGTGTGTACAGTATCAGTCTTGTTCCATTGGGAAAAGCGGGACAACTCCCGAACGGCCGGTTCATTCCCGGCCAGTCCAGGCCGGCCATTAGGAAAAAATTAAAAATAAAATGTCGGCCTTCGTTCCATTTTGAGGGCTGGGTGGCCAACAAAGTAAATCGTCACTGAAACCTTGTATCTCCAAGTTTCAAGTTTTTTCGCTGTTGCACAAAAGTAGTGAAAACAGCAGATCTACAAGCAAACAACGCCTCGCGGTGCGAGGCGTTGTGTGCTTGTAGATCGTCTGTTTTCACTAGTTTAAATCATTTTTAAAATGATACATACAAAACAAACGGTTTTGGACATACAAGGTTGCACCCGACAACGACGAAATATATTGACCCACTGGCTTGTCACTTGTCATGATCTGAAATGGCAAAGTAGCAGCAGCGCTATAGAGAGATCTCTCTCTCTGTAGTGCGCAATGAGGGCCTCTACAACTCTTTTTCCCAGGCTGAATCAGGGGCCCAGCACGTCCCTGGTTTTGGGTGTGAAAATGGACACGCAACTATCTTGAATCACACATTAAACATCTGTGTAAGTCATCCTTCTTTCACTTCAGGAACATTGCCAAACTCTGCTATACGCTCACTCCGCGAGATGAAGGAACATGACTACATGCGCTACACCAGGGGTTCTCAACCTGTGGGTCGGGACCCCCAACTTAATGGCATGTGCAACATTGTTTTCTCACACTAAACAATAAACAAGCCAACAGGGTATCTGCACATTTCTAAAGTGACAATTTAAGGACGTTTTAATACCTCTATAAAAATGACAAATTAAACATTGGCCAAATCGTCAAATATTAGAGGCAGAAATTGTGAAAATAAAAAATCTGCATGCTCACAACCAGCCTCCGCTCTTCCTACTGTACACCAATCTTCTACTGTCACAGTTACAGACTTTGTCATTGATTGTAGTGTCTAGTTCTTGTATTTCTTGTATTTCTATATCCATATTTGGCAATGTCCATATTTGGCAATGTCCATATAGGGACGCTCCCAGATGATGCCCTGTTAGGGGAACCACACTAACAGAATCCCTTTTATGTGCATATATGGAGATCCCTTATGTCATCAATATCAAGCCCATATCTGGGAATGGCAATATGTATATACTTTACATATTGTGTCAGTCTAACCAGTGTGGCACACAATTGCAAATGAATTCCGTCCCTGTCCCTTGTATGCCCATATATGGAGATCCCTGAAGTTATCAATATTAAGACCATAGCTTAGAATGCCCATAATATGGACATATTGTGTGAGTCTTGTGTGGTCTACAACATAAGACATCTCTACTGTATGATGTCAGATGTCAGTCATATCCATATTTGGGAAAATATTGTGTCCTTATTTTGTCCAACTTATACAACGAACCGCACTTGCAAATGAATTCTTGTACGAATTCCGTCCTGCTCGACCTCGCCCTTTAGAGCGAGGTCGCGTTTCACCCTTAGGGCGTCTTACTGGTGTAAAATATGTGAGTACTTTTTCCACCACTGAAAGTCAGTAAGGATAGGGATGGGATGGTCAAAGAGTGTGGGATAAAGCTGGAATAAAGCCCAGTGCATTATGTATTTTGGCAAATGCTTATAGCCATAGGGAATAGTTTTAGACATAGTTTTAGACATTCTTTTAGACGGAAACAGGATGAGGGGAGGGGAGCCACTCTCAATGGATCCAGAGCAAAGTTATGTGGGGCTTGAGCAAACATGTTTGACTCAGGGCACCCCTGGAAAACACGTTTTCATCCACGGCACCCTGAATTACACTGGTGTCAAATAACTAGTAGACTTTTACTACACTGCATTATTTGAAAACTGTAGTTACTTTGCAGATATAAATTACAATATTATAAAACATACATACATACGTACATACATACATACATACATACATACATACATACATACATACATACATACATACATACTATACATACATATAACATACATACATATAACATACATAGGCCTACAATAGACGATCTACAAGCTCACAACAAAGTTGCGATGCGACGCGTTGTGAGCTTGTAGATCTGCGACATTTGGATGCCAACACTTTCATACTTTTATTCGAACACATTTTGAATTCCACACTTTTACTTGTAACAAAGTATTTCTATATTGCAGTACTGAAACAAGTGAGTTCTACTTCCACCACTGCTGAATTACATTGTTACTTTATAGCAGTGGTTCTCAACCTTTTCAGGCCGCGACCCCCAAAATAATCATATTCTAACAGGGGACCCCCACACTGCACAAGCACTTGGAATTGTAGGAGTTGGCATTGCATTTAGTTTGACTGGATCTATACCTCGTGTTGCGAGGCATTGTGAGCATGTAGATGGGCTATTTTCACAATTTCTACCTCTAATATTTGACAATTTTACTAATGTTTGACCAGAGGTACCAAAACGGTCTTTAGACTGGAAACCCAAGTCGTCCAATTCTTTGTGAAAAAAGGATTGAAACTAAAAAGTGAGGATATTGCAGCGTGCCACACGCTGCCACGAAAAGATGCCAAACTCAAGCCTGCAATCATAATTCGGTTTCAAAATCGAAAATCAAAAGATGCACTAATGAAGCAGGCCAGAATGCTGAAGGGGACGAACGTCTATCTAAATGAGCATCTCACTAAAAGAAATGCAGAGATTGCCAAAGAAGCGAGAGATCTGAAAAAACTAAAGAAAATACAAGGAACGTGGTCAAGAAACTGCAAGATTTGGATCAAGCTCAATGGAACGCCGGAGAAGGAGAAAGGAATAGTGGTGAGAGATTTAAAAGACTTGGATAAATACCGATAAATTGACTTGCACACAGAAGAACAAGGACTGCTGACAGGCAATGGTGGATATGAATTATGAAGAAACAACACGAATATGGTGGAGGACGATATAAGAGACTGGATGACAGAACTAAGCAGTGACTACACATTCCCGTTCGGAAATGTGGAGGATGAGGAGTTTATAGTCAACACAAACCCCTATGAAGAGGGGGACAGTCTTTACAACTCTCTTCATGAAGGGGTGGACAAACAGCGCATATTACCAACATGTGAAAAGTTCAACTTTAAGTCTTTTGATCATTCAGAACACAAGTTTTATGGGATGGAGAGCAATATTGATCCAGATAACCACTTCTATAATGACATCACTATTAACTGTGAGTACTACACTGACGACCAGCTGCAGACAAATGTGAAGCGAGAAAGAGCCTTATCATTAATACATTTTAATAGTAGAAGTCTCTACAGAAATTTTAGTAAGATTAAAGAATATGTGATGAATTTTGAAACCAGATTTAATATAATCGCAATTACAGAGACGTGGCTCAATGAGACGAAAGAAGCTGATTTGGAAATGGAAGGGTATGAAATGTATTCAGTCAATAGGACCAATAGAAGAGCAGGCGGAGTTGCCCTTTATGTTGATATAAATCTTAAATGCAAAGTGTTACACAAGATGACAACAACAATAGAAAATGTAATGGAATGCCTAACTATCGAAATTGATGTGAAAAGGGGTAAAAATATAATTATAACCTGCATCTATAGAAAACCGGGATCTGACATAAAACAGTTCAAGGATATTATAGCTGGGTTGTATGATAATCTAAATAATAGTAAGGCGGTCTTCCTGTGTGGTGATATCAACATTGATCTGCTAAATTCGCATGGAAATAATAAAATAACTGAATTTATTGACACAATGTTTGGAATAGGTCTGCATCCCATGATTACGAAACCAAGCAGAATAACGACAAAAAGTGCAACTTTAATAGATAACATCTTTACAAATGTAATTGACAGAGAGCTAGTGAGTGGATTGCTAATTACTGACTTAACCGATCATCTGCCGATATTTGCTGTCATTCAAAATGACTATGGGTTTGATGAAGAAAAGAAGATCTGTATATTTGTGCGTCAAAAAACGCAGGAAGCTATCCAGTCATTTAAAGAAGAACTGAGGAAACGTGAGTGGAAAGAGGTCTATGTTGAGGATCCAGATAAAGCTTATAATGCATTCTTGGCTATATTTATAGAACTGTATGAGAAATGTTGTCCTTTAAAGAAAATTAGTGGGAAAAAAAAAATATGATGAAAAACCATGGATGACAAGAGGGCTCCAGAATGCATGCAAGAAAAAAAATACATTGTACAGGAGATACCTCAAAACCAGATTAGAGGATGATGAAAGTAAATACAAGCGATATAAAAATAAACTGGTAAGCATTCTGAGAGCTGAAAAGAAAGAATATTATAGGAAGCTGTTGGAAATTAATAGAACTAACATTAAAGGGACGTGGAAAGTGATAAATAGTATTATAAAAAAAAGAAAGGGAAATGTTGAACTTCCACACTATTTTGTAAATAACCAAGATGAAATTGTAAACAACAGAAAAGAGGTAGCGGAGGAATTTAACAACTATTTTGTAAACGTAGGTCCCAATTTAGCTAAAGACATTAGAGAACCAAGTGATACGGGAGGTTTTGAGGTGGACAACAAGGATAGAAATGAATATTCCATGTTTTTAAATAAAGTAAGTGAGAAGGAGATTATTGAAATTGTGAATGAATTTAAAAACAAAAAATCAACTGATTATAATGAAATTGACATGTCCCTAATTAAGTCTGTAATTGAATATATTGCCAAACCCATAACACATATTTGCAATCAGTCTTTTCTGACAGGTATATTTCCAGATGGTATGAAGGTTGCCAAAGTCATTCCTATCTATAAGAATGGTGATAAACACTCATGTTCTAATTACAGACCTGTTTCCTTACTTCCCCAATTCTCCAAGATTTTAGAAAAGATATTTGTAAAAAGGCTTGATAACTTCATTGAAACATATAGTCTATTAAGTGACCATCAGTATGGTTTCCGTGCCAAACGATCAACCTCATTAGCAGTCAACAAACTAGTTGAGAATATAGCAACTGCGGTGGACAATAACGAGTATACAGTAGGGGTTTTTATTGATTTACGTAAGGCTTTCGACACAGTCCACCACAAAATATTATTAAAAAAAACTAGAAAATTACGAAATTAGAGGTGTGGCATACAATTGGGTCAGAAGTTATCTTGAAAATAGATATCAGTATGTGAATGTCAACAATGCAAAATCAGAACTAGGGAGAGTCACCTGTGGGGTCCCCCAAGGTTCAGTGGTGGGGCCTAAGCTTTTCATTCTCTATATTAATGACCTAGGTAGAACACTGAATCAGTTACACTTTGTCAATTTTGCTGACGATACAACGTTATATTGCTCTGGAAAGAAATTGAGGGAACTTTTGGATACAGTAGAAGGGGAGTTGAAAAATGTAAAGAAATGGTTCGACATAAACAAACTTTCATTGAATGTAAGTAAAACAAAATGTATGGTGTTTGGAAACAAGAAGACAAACGAGGAAATTTCACTAAAGATTGATGAAGTAGAGATTGAAAAGGTGATGCAAAATACATTTCTGGGAGTAATTATAGACAACAAATTAAATTGGAAATCTCATATAAACTATATAAAGTCAAAAATATCTAAATCTATTGCAATTCTTTACAAGACTAAAAACATCCTAGATCAAAAGTCATTATATCTATTGTATAGTTCACTCATAACGCCTTATCTGACATATTGTGCCGAAATTTGGGGAAATACATTTAAAACAACCACAAATTGTATAACTTTATTACAAAAAAAAACCTTAAGGATTGTCTATGGAGTCGATTATATACACCCAACAAATGGATTATTTATAAGCAGTCGTGCCTTGAAATTTAAGGATTTGGTTGAACTAAAAACGCTAGAGATACTGTTCAGAGCTAAATGCAAATCACTTCCCGACTGTATCCAGGGGTTGTTCTCAATGCGAGAGAGCCGGTATTTACTGAGAGGAAAATTTATATTCAAACAAAAAAAGGAACGGATAAATGTCCGAAGTAGATGTGTCACGGTCAAGGGAGTCAAGTTGTGGAACAAGTGTGATAATGAATTAAAAGAGTGTACAAATATGGCGAAGTTTAAGAAACTCTTTAAAAACAAAACCATAGATAGATATGCAGAGTAAAAAGGACGATCCTATCTTAGTGGAGAGTCTTACATTTTAATGTGCTAGTGGTACTATTTTGTTATTACCAGATTACTACCAGATTTATGGAAATTTATGAAATTAGGGAGAAATAAAATGTTTACTTTTATTTTTTATACTTTTGTATCTTAATAATTTTGAATGCTGTATTAATGAGTGGAATCATGCTATAATTGTTTGAAAATTTGTTATACTATAAATGATGTTTTACATGTTTTTAAAAGACAACTTTAGGGTAGACGTAATAAGCTTAGGCTTCAGTCTATTCCTTTTTTTCCAGGGAAAGGAAATGTAAATGAAATGTGATTATGAAATGTGTTTATGAAATTCAATGTTTCTTTACATGGAACAAATAAATAATTAAACTAAACTAAACTAAAGTCGCTAAATTGTCACACATTTATACTGTATGTTGGTCTGTTTACTGTTGAGTGAGAAAACAATGTTAACATTTAGCTAAACATCTGGGGACCCCCCAAAATAATTTGGGGACCCCTCTGGGGGTCAACCACTGCTTTATAGAACCTTGCATTTATGTATACGCTACTTAAAATTTTAAATCTTTCAGCATGTCACAAGGAAAACTTGAGAGAATATCCGTTTCCGTTTAGGACAGATTGAAAATAACGCTATCCTTGTAACTAGATAAGTGCAATTCTGTGGCAGGGGTCTTCAACAGGGGGTCCGGGACCCCTAGGGGGTCCTCAGAGTTACTACAAGCGGTCCTCCAAATCTTTGTGTGATAAAAAACTTTGTTTCTTCTTTTCTATATTAACCACTTGAACCCCAGTGTCCATATTCTGAGAGCCAAAAATAGCAGATCTACAAGCTCCTCGCGCTGCGAGGCGTTGTGAGCTTGTAGTGCGGCTATTTTTGGCATATTGTTCGGTGAAGGGGAGAAAAAGAGCAGACTAAGTACAGAGTGAAAGGTCAAGTTTATTAACTGTTGACGATTCAAGTGGTTAAACATGAATCCATAATACACTGATGATCGTGCTGTCAAACAATGAATCTATATGGAATCTATGAAAAGGTTGTGGGGGTCCCTGGCCCTGCTTCATCTCTCTCTCAACTAAGGGGTCCTTGGCCTGAAAACGTTGAAGACCCCTGTGTTAGGGGTTAAAGGACAAGTCCGGACTAAAATAACATCTAGCCTTTTCCTACTTATATTGATCCCAAATGACTAGCCATGCGGTCTATTTTCAGAATCTCCCCTGTCATCAAGTTTCCCCAGTGGCCCCCCAGTATAGAGCAGAACCCATAAGCATATCACTACTTATCGGTTTTGTCAGCAAGCGCCAAAAATGGTTGGCGACAGCATAATCAGGGAAAATATCTTGCAGTGTGTATCAGCCCTCAGTGGGAATGTGCGTGCAAAATGTCACGGAAATCGCAACCCTCGTTCATGATTTCAGGCATTTTGTTCAAAACGGACCAATCCTACAAACTTTGGAAGCCAATGGCAATGTTAGCCAATTAGGATGGAATATGAAATATGGGACAGATATGTCATGACTATCGCAATACTGTGTACCAATTTGCGTGATTTTGGATAAAATCTGAATGGGTAACAACAAAATAAATGAATAACTGAAATAGCTTTAACTTTACCAGCAATTTCAAGCGTTTTGACTAATCCACAGAATTATCTTTCCAGGGGCAATTTTAAACAAAGGAGGTGATGTTGGAAAGACTCATCTCTCTTCTTTCCACTGGAAAAATATAATTATATCCATGATCATCTGTTTTAAAGTTAGGGGCCGTCTTGTTTTGACCAAAAACCCACCACATTACAGTGGACGGGATATCTTTTTTCCCCGATGACGTAATTTCCGTCTGTATTCTGGGATTTGTAGTCCTGCGATCATTCACAGGCAGCGCAAACCAATCTGACGAGAATGCCGTCTTTAGCATTGGACCTACAGTAGGACAACATTTATGAGAAATCTCATGATCGCGTTGTGTACACTAAATACATCCTTCTTCCTTGCAGAGTATTGGCCGCCACTCACATGGCGCCCACAGGCGCCAGGAAAGCCTTACCCTGCTTTGATGAGCCCGCTATGAAAGCTGTCTTCCACATGACTCTGATCCACCCCCATGGCACTGTAGCGCTAGCCAATGCCATGGACATCAGTAAGTTTTAAACTGTAGCATTAGCAAACGCCATGGACGTCAATAAGTTTTAAACTGTAGCATTAGCCGAGGCCATGGACGTCAGTAAGTTTTAAACTGTAGCATTAGCCAACACCATGGACGTCAGTAAGTTTTAAACTGTAGCATTAGCCAACACCATGGACATCAGTAAGTTTTAAACTGTAGCATTAGCAAACGCCATGGACGTCAATAAGTTTTAAACTGTAGCATTAGCCAACACCATGGACGTCAGTAAGTTTTAAACTGTAGCATTAGCCAACACCATGGACGTCAGTAAGTTTTAAACTGTAGCATTAGCCAACACCATGGACATCAGTAAGTTTTAAACTGTAGCATTAGCAAACGCCATGGACGTCAATAAGTTTTAAACTGTAGCATTAGCCAACACCATGGACGTCAGTAAGTTTTAAACTGTAGCATTAGCCAACACCATGGACATCAGTAAGTTTTAAACTGTAGCATTAGCAAACGCCATGGACGTCAATAAGTTTTAAACTGTAGCATTAGCAAACGCCATGGACGTCAGTAAGTTTTAAACTGTAGCATTAGCTAACACCATGGACGTCAGTAAGTTTTAAACTGTAGCATTAGCCAACGCCATGGACGTCAGTACGTTTTAAACAGTAGCATTAGCCAACGCCATGGAGGTCAGTAAGTTTTAAACTGTAGCATTAGTCAACACCATGGACATCAGTAAGTTTTAAACTGTAGCAATAGCAAACGCCATGGACGTCAGTACGTTTTAAACTGTAGCATTAGCAAACGCCATGGACGTCAGTACGTTTTAAACTGTAGCATTAGCAAACGCCATGGACATCAGTAAGTTTTAAACTGTAGCATTAGCCAACACCATGGACGTCAGTAAGTTTTAAACCTTAAGAAATCTTGTGAAATACAATGTTGTCAACCAATCATCAAGGACGATGATACACGAAAGAAGAAGAAGAAGAAGCCAACACCATGGACGTCAGTACGTTTTAAACTGTAGCATTAGCCGAGGCCATGGACGTCAGTAAGTTTTAAACTGTAGCATTAGCCAACACCATGGACGTCAGTAAGTTTTAAACTGTAGCATTAGCCAACACCATGGACATCAGTAAGTTTTAAACTGTAGCATTAGCAAACGCCATGGACGTCAATAAGTTTTAAACTGTAGCATTAGCCAACACCATGGACGTCAGTAAGTTTTAAACTGTAGCATTAGCCAACACCATGGACGTCAGTAAGTTTTAAACTGTAGCATTAGCCAACACCATGGACATCAGTAAGTTTTAAACTGTAGCATTAGCAAACGCCATGGACGTCAATAAGTTTTAAACTGTAGCATTAGCCAACACCATGGACGTCAGTAAGTTTTAAACTGTAGCATTAGCCAACACCATGGACATCAGTAAGTTTTAAACTGTAGCATTAGCAAACGCCATGGACGTCAGTAAGTTTTAAACTGTAGCATTAGCTAACACCATGGACGTCAGTAAGTTTTAAACTGTAGCATTAGCCAACGCCATGGACGTCAGTACGTTTTAAACAGTAGCATTAGCCAACGCCATGGAGGTCAGTAAGTTTTAAACTGTAGCATTAGTCAACACCATGGACATCAGTAAGTTTTAAACTGTAGCAATAGCAAACGCCATGGACGTCAGTACGTTTTAAACTGTAGCATTAGCAAACGCCATGGACGTCAGTACGTTTTAAACTGTAGCATTAGCAAACGCCATGGACGTCAGTAAGTTTTAAACTGTAGCATTAGCCAACACCATGGACGTCAGTAAGTTTTAAACCTTAGCATTAGCCAACACCATGGACGTCAGTACGTTTTAAACTGTAGCATTAGCCAACGCCATGGAGGTCAGTAAGTTTTAAACTGTAGCATTAGCCAACTCCATGGAGGTCAGTAAGTTTTAAACTGTAGCATTAGCCAACGCCATGGAGGTCAGTAAGTTTTAAACTGTAGCATTAGTCAACACCATGGACATCAGTAAGTTTTAAACTGTAGCAATAGCAAACGCCATGGACGTCAGTACGTTTTAAACTGTAGCATTAGCAAACGCCATGGACGTCAGTACGTTTTAAACTGTAGCATTAGCAAACGCCATGGACGTCAGTAAGTTTTAAACTGTAGCATTAGCCAACACCATGGACGTCAGTAAGTTTTAAACCTTAGCATTAGCCAACACCATGGGCGTCAGTACGTTTTAAACTGTAGCATTAGCCAACGCCATGGAGGTCAGTAAGTTTTAAACTGTAGCATTAGCCAACTCCATGGAGGTCAGTAAGTTTTAAACTGTAGCATTAGCCAACTCCATGGGGGTCAGTAAGTTTTAAACTGTAGCATTAGCCAACTCCATGGGGGTCAGTAAGTTTTAAACTGTAGCATTAGCCAACTCCATGGGGATCAGTAAGTTTTAAACTGTAGCAGCCAACTCTATGGACATGCATTTGAATCCTCAGTGAAAATGATGCGTTAATATCAGGCACCTACTGCTGCTCAAAGTCTTATGCTTATGAGGTATGCTCCTCAACCACTAGGCTATCAGTGCCCCAGAATAGAGGTCATTGAACGATCATTCATGAACTTGTTCATATTTTGAACATGAACTGAACGTTCTTTATTTCCTCTTGATGAACGGTATTGTCGAACGCGTTTCATTCTGACGTCCGTGAACGGCACTCGTCGGCTCGTTTGTCTTTGCATTCACAGTTGAAGCACTGTGTGTGCATCGCCTCCTCGTTACGTCTCCCAAGTAAAGTCTGACCTATACTTCGTCTTTTGACGTGTGTTGCATGCCGAAAACAGCGAGACGTTGTGGGCTTGTAGATGAGCTATTTTAACCATGCGGAAACATGCAGGATGTGCGACGGTTAAAAACTTCAGTGTTCTGTCAAGGCAGAACATGGATAACACTCCCAGGGCTCTATTATGATCCAGGTCTTATGCCTTATGCCTTAACTTCTTTGCCTTTTGAAAAACATTTTTAAATACTTCAAATGCTGATCTACATCTGCACGTTGTGAGCTTGCAGATCAGCTATTTGAAATATTTAAAAAAATATGTATATATAGTAAAAAAAAAAGGCAAAGAAGTTAAGGCATAAGACCTGGATCATAATAGAGCCCCCAGAGTGGGCAGTGGGGAGGCAATAGAACACAACGATTAGACAATGCTATCAGGTGTAACAGACGTGATCGTGCGTTGTGTTTTGTAGAATGGACCACAGACCAGGATTCTCAGCTCAGCCAGTGAATTTATTCTGATAAACAGAAAGCGAGGCAATCACTGGTCTGCTCTTCGTACAGTATACAGTAACAAATAATTGCGCTCTCATATCAGGGAGAGAATAGCAAGTGAACACATAAATACAATATGTACCTGATAAACAGAAAACGAGGCAATCACTGGTCTGCTCTTCATACAGCATACAGTAACAAATAATTGCTGGAAATAGAGCAGATACAGTGAAATTAGAATACTGTCTAAAGCATCAGTAAATGTCATAATATCCCTGTGTACATATGTATTCATATATTCATACGAAAATAATAAAATAAACTAAATTATCTCCAGAGCACAATAAACACAACCTACCGCTCTCATATCAGGGAGAGAATAGGAAGTGAACGAGACAACGTCATTGTCTAAAGGCAGTCGCGCCCATTGTCTTAAGGTGGCAGTAGGCCTACACTCTTAAGGTGGAACACTATATACTTCTAATGCATGGGCAAGTGGAAGCATTATTAACCATGTTACACAGGCAAGGATGCGACTGGACATGGCTCAGTTAGTTCAAATATGATGATATCAGTTACTATATGGGGGGTCAGAGCCTATGGGTCAGAGTTTACTACTGTCTCTACTATTCCTCTAACATTGTGTCTGTATGTCCAATTGTCCATACAGTGACGGTCAACATTACTATGCAGGGTCAGAGTTTGCTTCAGACCAGCTTTGAGCCCACAGAGGTCATGTCCACCTACCTGCTGGCCTTCGTTGTTTGTGACTTTGGATTCATCAGCTCTCCACCAGGAGACGCTGTTCAGGTAAACCTACTCTACTAACGTCACACAGTAGTGTTTCTCAGCTCTGTTCCTGCTAATTAGCCCTATTCACGGCCCGCCCACTCAGCAAATTTCTCAGCAACTTCCTGGTGCTAACGTCAGTTTAGAAGGGGAAACTATAACATAAATAGCTGGACTTAAAGCCAACAAATCATTATTTCGAACGGTAAAGTAAATTATAATGCTTTGTGCCTTTTACTATCTTGTGTTCTTGATCATGCTAGCCGTATTTTATACTTTACTATTCGGAAATTGCATTAAATTTGCGATTTCTGTGTTAACTCTATGGGCTTTTAGCAGGGTTTTACCCTTCAAAACGTGACTTCAGCACCAGGGGCATGCTGAGTGGGCGGGCCGTGAATAGGGCTAATAGTTCTCTATTAAACCAGCTGGTTAACCGGTTCTAAGTGTTCTGTTCTACCAGCTAGTTCAGTGGTTCTCAACCTCAGCAATTATTAGAAAGTGGCAAAATAGCTGATCTACTGTATAAGCTCATAGATATTCTGTTTTCACAATATTATCTATGGAACCAAGTTAAACTTGCCTCAACTATTACAGTTCAAACGTGATTTTTGTTTGATGATTTGTGATTATTCTTTACGTTTATGTTGCTACAATAATTACATAAATATTTACATTATATAATGTATTTGAAAGATCTGTTTGGTGAAATACAGCTTCATGGCTGTGTGTTCAGATTAGGATGTGGGCTCGGAGAAAGTACATACTAGAGGGACAAGGAGACTACGCTCTGGAAAAGACAGGCCCCATACTGTCTTTCTTTGAAGGCTACTACAATTCCACTTTTCCCCTGAAAAAATCAGGTAGGCCTAAGAACTCTCGTTCTTTAAGTACTAACTGAATCTAATTACTAACTTTGAAACCGTTGAAACTAAAGACCTTCGGAACATGTGCTACGGTATGCTTCAAAAGACGCAAAGTGGTCGCATATCCTAACAATAAACATAACTTTCTTTTTTGCTGTTCAGAAGAAATCTTACAAAGTGCTGCACACACACAATAATAAATCCAATACAATTATAGCAGAAAAGTCCTGAATAGTGCTTTTAACCTGTTAATATTCATGGGCCCACATACCATATTTTCTTAAAGAAACACGTGTACACCAGAGCCATGTGTTCATAGAGTCGCATCACTCCCGTTCACTTCATGGGGCCAGGTCATCTACGCACAGTCACATCTATTGGCGTATATAGTGACAAACCGTGAACCGGAAGTTTACAGAATGCATTGAAGTCTATGAGCAAGGGCATTAACAAAAAAGTCACAAGTCGACTAAAAAAAAAGGAAATCCTTTGTATTTTATCTAATATTACAATGGTTCTCAACTTTTTGAGGCTGCGACCCCCAGAATAATAATATTTTAACTGCGGACCCACAACCTGATGAGCACTAAGAATTGAGGCGTTACATTTGGTATAACACGTTTTTTTGTGTGTGAAAATAGCAGATCTACATGCTCACAACGCCTTGCGTTGCGAGGCGTTGTGAGCATGTAGATCGGCTATTTTCACAATTTCTGCCTATATATTTGACAATTTAGACAATGTTTAATTTTTCATTTGAGAGGTATTTAAAAAGTCCTTAAATTGGCACTTTAGAAATGTGAAGATACCCTCTATATACTTAAACGTTATGTTGGTTTGTTTACAGTTGAGTGAGAAAACAAATGTTGCACATTAAATTAATCATCTGGGGCCCCCCCAAAATAATCGAGTCGAGTCGACTAGCAAAAATCACGAGTCGTTAATGCACTACTATGATAGGTAAAGTGACCATGAACCATGTGACCCGCGCTGTTTCTGACCCCGAAGGTAGAACTCTCTGATTAGTCGCCTCCGATGTACATAGAAGCATGTGTCACTTACATAGGCAAGATATATAGGCTAACATTTTAAGGCTATGAGCATTTAGATGAGAATTAAAAATCTTCTATTCCAGTATGTTCAAACTTGCATTACTCAATGTCAGTAGCACACAGAGTGATAAAGATTTCTGTTTTCCTTCAAAATGAGACCATTTTGGAGTAATGACGGGTTAAAAGGCCATACTGTGGTGGTGGCCAGAGCTCTTTATACATGTTTTCCTCCATGTTTCAGACCAGATCTCCCTGCCTGACTTCGGTGTTGGAGGGATGGAGAACTGGGGTCTGATCACCTACTCAGAGTCTTTAATCCTATACAACCCCAACGTGTCCTCTAATGGAGACAAGGAAATGGTGGTTAAAATCACCTCCCATGAGCTGGCCCACATGGTACAGTACTGTGTTCATTTGCACAAAAACTAAGTTATGATGACTAAAACTAAGGTGAAATCTATTGGTAATTTTGTCAAGACAAGTCTTTTTTAAGTTGGGTTGCGCTCGGATGTTGCTCTCTGAAAATAGCGGATCACTAGGCCTACGCGTCGCACTGCGACTGCGACGCATTGATGTTTAAAAATAAATAAATACATCTTGTTCCCTGGCACATTTTCAGATGGGGTTTCATGACATGACAATATTTGAGAAAAGATCATATTATTAAAAACATTTGGAAGCAAGCCCAAATAGGCAAAGTTACTTTACAAAAAAGACCCAAATAAGCAACTACACTTTAGAAACAAGCTCCAAGCTAGACTGCACGGCACTCTGTCGCGCCAACTTGCATCTTGTGCACTCGTGGACTTATATGACCTGCTTGTGCACAAGCAGAGCGTGCAAGTACTGCGATCGGTGCTGATCGGTGCCGTCTGTATTGTATGTGGGGTTTTCCCATTGGATGAAGTAAACACAGAAGGACCAGCCGACCTACAAGCACACAACGCCTCGCACCGCGAGGCGTTGTGTGCTTGTAGATCTGCTGGTTTCACTAGTCGACAGTCTTGTATGATGAAGCAGGGCTTTACTTTATGAAAAAAACATACACTTTTGAAACTTGGAGATACCGGTACAAGGTTTCTGCCCGACAGTGACAATATACATTAGAAACACGCCCATGGGGTGCACGGTGGCATGGTGTGCAATCGGTAGCGCTATAGCTGTCACTTCACAGCTAGAAGGTCCTGGGTTCGTTTCCCGCTGGGGATACTGTGGTGGGCACTGGGGGGCCCTGTTCTCTCCTCCGAGTCATCAGTGCCCACACCCTAAGTGGGGTTGGCAAAAGGGCCTTTCTGTGTGGAGTTTGCATGTTCTCCCCGTGCCTCCTAGGGTAGGTACCCTCACAAAAAAAACTTGCAGTAATCCTGCTCTCTAATGATGGAGGGGAAAGGAACTGGTTGGAATTACGTGTTCCTTCTACACGTTACGTCCAGCCGGGGAATCTCTCCCGTCAGGTGAAAAGAAGCGGCTTGGACTAGCACCCAGGATTACATTTGGCACTGGTTGCAAAAAAATATATATACTGTGTGTGTATATATATATATATATATATATATATATATATATATATATATATATATATATATACAAAAGAAGGGAAAAAACAAGCCAAAAGAAGCAACTACACTTATAAACAAGCCCCAAAAGGCAACCTTGAAACTATTTACAAGCAACTTTACAGAGGGTTTCTTATAATAAGCAGACATGGCAACAATGGGTCCAACTTAGAGAGTAGGTTAAAGAGCAGAAAGGAAGAAAAGTAGTAACAACAATAATCTGTCGTTATTGTCAATGTGTTCTAATGTAACCATGTTTTGCCCTCAGTGGTTTGGGAATCTAGTGACAATGAGATGGTGGAATGAGCTGTGGCTGAAGGAGGGCTTTGCCTCCTATGCTGCATACCTGGGAATCCATTCTGCTGAACCAACGTGGGGCATTGTAAGTTCTGCTGTCTCTTAACCACTTAAGCCCCATATGGGAAGCTGGCAGTAGTCACTATATGTACAATGTGGGTGCAAAATTCCTACCACTAGGGGGCGCTGTTTTAATTAATGCATAATTAATTAGATGGATTAAAATATTTTAATTAATGAATAAATTAGTATAAATTAATTGAATAAAAATTTTAAAATCTGCATATTTAATATAATCATAACTAATATTTTATAGTGTTATGGTTTTATGTTTTATATTGTTGGTTTATAAGTTTTTAAAGTACTACAGTATGCAAGAATGGAGGAGAGGAGGAGAGGAGGAGAGAGAAAAAAAAAAGGGAAAGAAGGGGAGGGGTGGTGAAAGGGGGAGGGGTGGTGGGGGGGTAAAGTGACAGCAATCATGGATGTCGCAAAAAAGCGGTTGACTGTGTGTGTGTGTGTGTGTGTGTGTGTGTGTGTGTGTATGTGTGTGTGTGTGTGACAATCAGTCAATGGTGTGGGGTGCTTCTAACTGTAACATTACAGCAACATGATTGGGGCAATGGAATATTGTATGATGTGTATCTAGGCCATCTGTGTCTGTCCATCTGTTTGCAATATTGCAACAACTTCTTTTTCTCGTTCCAACGTACGTTGTCTGTATAAAGAGTGATAAGAAAACAATACCTACTGTATTAAAAATAGCCAATCTACAAACTCACAACATTACACTGCAATATCATATTATGCATTGTGTATCTGATATTTTAGGCATCAGTTCTACAGTGTTAACAACTTTATAGTAACTCTGAGGATATTATCTGACATTAAGCAATAAGCATATTTAACCACATGAACCCTTCTAGGCAAAAGCTTTATTGCTTATAATGTGTATGATTTGACACATTCACGAGGGGATACGGTCAGAAATGGTACTACAGTTGTATAGATTTATTAATAGTATAATTAGTGTGCATGTTTTAATGATGACATAGAGTGGAGGAGAGATGAGAAGACAGGAGGGGAGGGGGAGAGAGCGAGAGAGCGAGAGAGAGAGCGAGAGAGAGAGAGAGAGAGAGAGAGAGAGAGAGAGAGAGAGAGAGAGGAAGGGAGGGAGGGAGGGAGGGAGGAACGGGTGTCCCTATCAAAAAAGTAGCACCAGGTGGTCTATGGCTTATCTGATTTCAAAACTATAGCATGCCTCAAATCGTGACTTTGCTTTACTAGTGACATTGCATGACATGGTTGGGGCAATGGTATATTGTAAGTTGTATGTGTAATAGTTATTGTACAACTTCTAGATCATCTGTGTCTGTCCATCTGTTTGCAATATTGCAGCAACTTCTTTTTTCTTTGTTCCAACGTACGTTGTCTGTGTAAACAAAACGTTTAAATGATATGTTACACTAATACAGTCCTTGTGACATCCATTATTACCAAATAATATTACAAAGAATTATAGATTGGCAGCTTGTGGAACTGTATTGGCTCATGACAGGGTCATAGGGATATGTATGGCCACTAGTGATACTGCAGCTGTGAAATATTTGCATTGTCCATTAATAATTAAATTAGATGCACAGTATGTTAGTTTTTGTAGATTTGTGACTTTTTAACCCCGGGGGCTCCAAGGTAGAAGTTGTGTTATTTGTGGACATAGCTTATATCTATTATTACCATTGGGTGGTTGATATGAAACATTACCATGTCTAAAGGTTGATATACTGTAGATCGGTTATTTCCACATTTTGTATTGCAAGAACATGCATAGTCCTAAAGGGCAGGTGTACTTATCATTATGACCCATGCATCAGATTACATCGAAATTGGTTTCTAACAAAACAATCCAGTCCAGTGTTACATCATTGGGGTGGATAAATGAAATGTTGTACACATTTCCATATTTCTCCTTACTGTTCAGTTATACAACTCATAGGTAAGTCTCATTGGTTGACATACTGGTTTTGCCATCAACACAATTATCTTACACTTTATATTTTGGGGCACCCTGGTCTAATTTCTACACGCTGTGTCCCTACTATTGTTTAGCTTTAACTATGCACCTAATTACCCTTATCTGACCCCCCGCAGACGACACCAAGAGGGTATTCTGCTATCTGTATCTCTTATCACACAAAACAGTAGCTGATTTATTATTTGAAATCGTCTCAGTCCAATCAGTCATTCGATAAAAACAATGTGTTTATACAAAAGATATTTAAAAGGGTAAAATAAATTAAATCAGGTGTAAAGTAGGTGAAATAACTACATATGTTGTACCAAGTGCCCCCAGCTCTGGTTAGTTAATCCTAAACGTCCTCATTTTCACAAGTTTTCTTATCTACACTGCCCAGATGACACCAAGAGGGTACTATGCTATCTTTATCTCTTATCACACTAACATTAGGTAGCCTGTTATTTGAAAGCTTCTCATAACTAATCAATCATTCGATAAAATATAATGTGATCATAGACCATACCATGGTTTTATAGGGTAAAAATAAATAAAATCAACGTTTAAGTAAATGATATAACTACATTTTGTTGGCTAAGTGCTCCCAACTGTGCTTAGTTTATCCTAAACTTCCTCATTTCTTCAACCACCAAGTTTTTCTTATCTATTTCTTCAACCATGATCTATCAGGGGTGGTCACACTTTTGTGACTTTAGAAATTAAAATGAACAGTTCAAAGCAATCTAACTTCCCAAAAACAATGTATCTTAAGGGGTTTGGAATAGTGGCACTAACATTACATAAATGAGAGAGGAATCCAGCTTGTAGATCTGCTATTTTGAGTCCCGATTTGTAGATGGAATATTATAAACCCAAGACTCACAACTTGTAGATCTGCTATTTTGAGAGCATTAGCTTACAGGTCTATTATCTTCACGGGGGGTGTGCTGATATAAAAGTATTATAGGCATGAAAGGTTGCCCATGTTGATTAATATACCGATAATATAGTCTGACTTATCATGTGCGGGGGTTTTTTTTCTTCACTAAACGTATCCATAGTGGTCAGTAGTGGTACTACACATGACAATGTCCTAAATTACAAAGATGACATGGTAGCAGGGATGGATTTGGTATTGTCATAGGAACATGTATGGTCACTAATGGTCACTCAGAAATGGTACTGCAGCTGCGAAATAATATTTGTATTGTCCATTAATAATAGAGTACCAGCTTGTAGATGAGCTATTTTGAACCTATAGGCTAACAGCTTGCAGATGTGTTATTTTGGGGTAATACCTTGACTACCTAATATTTTCACTGGGAGGTGATGTACGTGGGGTTGTCCCTGATGAAAAATATATTGGAATATGGTGTGATTTATTCATGGATTTGTTGGGTTGTGACTAGGGGGATTATTTGTATGGCCACTATAGTGGTACTACACCGCTAGAATAATAACTCTATTTCTCATTAACATTACATAAATGAGAGAGGAATACAGCTTGTAGATC
Source organism: Nannobrachium achirus (assembly GCF_963921795.1). Lineage (NCBI taxonomy): Eukaryota > Metazoa > Chordata > Actinopteri > Myctophiformes > Myctophidae > Nannobrachium > Nannobrachium achirus. Next base: position 18,885,612 of record NC_137819.1, read on the forward strand.
AGCTATTTTCACATTTATTTTTTCATTGTAAGAACATGGGTGGTCACTAGTGTCCACTAGTGGTACTGCAGCTGATGTAAAACAATTGTATTGTTTGTTTGTTTATTTTTTAGCTATTCATGGTCATCTCAGAGAGATGAAAAATAACCTTATACTTAGCATTGTAGCCACTTGAACCCAATCTATGCAAAAACGGCCTATCTACAAAGGTTATCTAAAATACAATGGAGGGGCATTACATGAACAGTTTAACATTTTTAAAGTTTTGTGCCATTTGTCCAATACGCTGAAAACATGTATTAGTAGTAGTATATTATGGGGTTAAAATACTAGGTATTCCTTAAAATATTAAACTAATATTGTGTATAACCTAAAGATTTATCTTTACATACAACACCTTTACATATAGGCTTCCAGGTATGCTTATGCAATGGGAAATTCAAATCCGTCATATGAAATTATGGATTACTAAGTTGACAGATGTATGTGAAATAGCGATATCTGTTGGGGTGAATCACTAACAACAGCATGTGTATTTCTTGTAATTGATGGAATAGGGAGATTATATATTATTTTTTGACAAACTAAATTGAAATGCCATTATATTTACCGTACAACCCTATTATTTTATCCTGTTACTTCCATCCTATATGGTAGATATTCACTAAACGTGTAAGCCTTAGAAACGCCTTAATGGACTTAGTATTTTTAAAGCAAATAATCGTTTCACTCATACAATAGTTTAGTTTTATTTAAAAATAATACTTTGACAGTAGTTGGAAAATAGTGCCATCTAGTGGATATAGTTTTTCTACCCTGAACTTTGCAGCCTGAATGACTGATGAGGGAAAATACTCCCCTCTGGAGGATGTAGGGGAAATACCACCCCCTGGAGGATACAGGGGGAATACCAAATCATACTGTACATACATATAATGAACTCGAATGTATGACACCATCCACTCACTCATCACTAAGAATTTCAACTAACACAAAACAGACAAAACTAAATATTACTGCACAAACATCTCTAAGAAAATTTAAACTAATACAAAACAGACAAAAATAACGCTACTAAGAAATTTAAACTAACACAAAAACAGACAAAAACATCACGAATCATCTAGATTACCATAGGTTCCGCAACTATCACTATTGCAGAGTCAGTAGCTTAGGTTACTCGTTGTGCTAAGGTATTGTTAATCTTTGAATTTGTAGATAAAACATATTTCTAGTGTTAGTGGTTAGATCATACATAATCTCACAATCTCTCTCTCCAACACAATTTCACTCATAATTTCTGTTTTCTTTTTTTTTTTCCTTTTTTTCCCTCTAAGCCATAACAACTAGTAAACATAACTAATACGGCCGTGCTCAGTACACCATTTCATCAAAATCGGTAACCTATTTGGTAATAACTTTATGGTTATGATTCTATAAAATCTAAAAACATTTGTAATTCAACCAAAATATAATTCTGGAGTTTACTAATATTGTACAATGGGTGTTGTACAATCTATTAATACAATTCTTTTTTTTTAAGTTGTCTGATTTACACATTATTGTAGTAATTTAGTGTTGAGAATTGTTGTGTGTCACCACATGTGTGGTGAATTGTAACTTGTAATTGTAACAATTGTCTAAATAACTATATGAATATGGGGAATGAATCACTGATTCTGGTAATATTTTACTTTTGTAGTTTATTCTGTTAGATACACTGCATTATTCAAGTCAGTAACATAACATAGATCTTTTCAAGAAAAAGTACACTCTGATTATGTCCCACCAACACCATTCACCATATACTCTAATCCTAATACTATAATTGAGGTCACTAAAATGCTTCAAGTGCTAGGTCTGTTTAAGGACCTGTGCTTTTCCTATGCACATTTCTAATAAAGTACTCTATTCAATCAATCTAAGGCTAGCTAATATTAGTAATAGTTTTTTGTTCATATAGGGAGTTATGAATCAATATACTGGGTTACATATGATCACACCGAGTGTGTTTCATACTAGGACCTATGCAGGTTACCCGTACTGTTACAGTATGGGATATATGTAGGCCTATTGGTAAAATATTTGCACACAAAACATTACTATATTATGGCTAATGGGACTAGATTACCGTAGGTTCCGCAACTATCATTATTGCAGAGTCAGTAGCTTAGGTTACACATAGTGCTAAGGGTATTGTTAATCTTTGAATTTGTAGATAAAACATATTTCTAGTGTTAGTGGTTAGATCATACATAATCTCTGAATCTCTCTCTCCAACACAATTTCACTCATAATTTCTGTTTTTTTTTTCTTTTTTTTTTTTGTTCTCTCTAAGCATAACAACTAGTAAACATAACTAATACGGTAGTTGCTCAGTACACCGTATCACTCATACAATAACTTATATTATTAAGAAATAATGCTCTGACAGCTAGTTGGGAAAATAGTGACATCTAGTGGATATGACAAGTTTCTCTACCCTGAACTCAGCCGTATGAATGACTGATGAGGGAAATACTGCCCCTGGAGGATCTAGGGGAAATACCATACATACTCATATTTAAGGATTGAATCCTTTTAGCGATAAGCTACAGATACAGATAACTAGAAAAACTAGCAGATCTATAGTCCCATCGAATATCAATACAATTAACATACAATGCTTTCCCCCTTCATCCCTATCCCACTGGTCATGTGTAACATAGTTGTTCTTTTCCTGGGGTGAAACACTAGCTAGATTTGTCTACAGTCTCTACACAAATCATACTCAGTAAATCAATTTGGTAGACATACTGGTTTGCCACCAACACAATTATCTTACACTTTATATTCTGACACTCTGGTCTACTCGTTACACGATGTGTCACTACTCTGCATAGCAAAACACTATTCATCTGTACAAACCATGCACTTCCTCATTCAACACTAAAACGCACAAAACATAAAATATAGCCACCTAACAGAAAGTATTACAAAAAATAACCTCACAAAGAATGTTCAACTAGCAACTAAAACTTTGCAACATAACAAAAATATTTTAAAAAAATAACACCACTAAGAAATTGAGACTAGAAACTAGAAAACATGGAGGATTCTTTTCTCTCTCTCTCTCTCTCTAAGCCATAACAACTAGTACACATAACTAATACGGTAGTGCTCACTACACCATTTCATCAAAATCGGTAACTTATGTGACTTCAAAGTTTCGTGAAAAAGTGACTATGCATGTACCGTATGTGTAATATGCAATATTCATTGATTCATTAAAAACTATTTATTTTTCAAACATAAAAACTATTTTAAATTGTTTTTTTTTTTTTTGTTTTTTTTTTTGTGTATACCATATATTATAGTAGTAGTAGAGTACAGTAGTAGAGTACAGTAGTTGGTAGTTGTGTGTAATGAAATACCAGGGGTCTAGGACTCTAGGTGAAAGCTAGAATTTTCAATTAGCTGTGCATCTTTTGAGTTATGCTAGAAATCAAATTTTCAAATATCAACCACTCATGATACCATCACACTGTTTAACAAAACCATTTGTTTTGAAAAAATACATCTAGTCAATAAAAGCTGTTACTGTTAGGGTAAGAAATTTGGTTGCCAAGAAAGGATAAAGAAAAATAACCTACGTCACTGTGGGTGTGGACCTACAGAATGTATAAATGATGACATCCATGGCTGAGCATACATAAAGCTCAAGAGTAAAAAGGTAAAAATGGACTCTAATCGTGTGATTTACCAGGACAACGATGATGTGATATGGAAATTGTCTAATGAACGTAAATTGCGATGCCATTTTTCGCCTACCACCCTTTTTCCATTCGTTGATCTGTATACAGAGGAAGATGGGGAAACATCATGGTCTGAGATGCATCGTGTGAGAGTATACGCAACTGAATTTGATCGGTTTGAGACAGCTATCAAGGATTTCACCGATTATCTACACTGGGGGAGATGGACCAAAGATGATTTCATCAAGCCATCGGATATGGTGAAAGTAGATGAAGCGATGCCTTCTCGTTTATCGGGCGGAGAAGCATTCCTTATCGATTGTTCACGATCATATTTATGGTTGTTGGTAAGATTCAAGTCAAATGGACCAACTTGTGAAATACCAAAGACTGTTATGGACAAGGAAATGTATTTTCCAATCCGTTTAGCCTTTCATGCAGGAGATTTGTGGCTTCTGCAGGACGTGCTGAAATTAATCAATTGGTTTTTCAGCAAAGCAAAAGAGGCTCACAAGATGACGCTACTGAATGACCGCCTGAACGGTGAAAATCGTGTCAACTACCTGTCTACGAAGGAACCAAGACGCATACCCCTGGTGCATGATAAAAAACCTAATCACAATCACCCCTCTGGATCTACTCTGTTTCCAATGTACAACAAACCAATGTGGGATAGGATCGACTATAATAATGTAAAACCCTCTGGAACTACTCTGTTTTCAATCCCTAGTGCATGATAAAAAACTCTTGAATGAACCTAATCACAATCACCCCTCTGGATCTACTCTGTTTCCAATGTACAACAAACCAATACAGGATAGGATCGACTATAATAATGTAAAACCCTCTGGAACTACTCTGTTTTCAATGTTCCATAAGCCAGGTTGGATTGATTCCATAAAAGCACCTGGAAATTCCAAAAAATCACAACCATCTGGAGCTAATCTGTTCAATGGGGCTTCTCTGTTTTGAATGTACCATAACCCCTGTTGGATTGATTCCATAAAAGCACCTGAAAATTCCATAGAATCACTATGTTGTGTACATTATTATTATAATTATTTGAGAGCAAATCATATGTTGTGTTGATGTCATAATTATGTGATAATTATATTATCACAAAATAAGTGTTTATGTGTTACATGTCTGTAAAGCTGTATCATGTTCTCTTGATAAAAAATAAAAATATCAAAAAACATATCTTTTTTCTCATCGCATTTTTTTCTACCATTCTATCACATTATAGCCAATCGTTAGATGGTTCCCCTTACTTCTACACCCTCCCTTTCGACCACGCCTATTCCCCATAGACAATATAAGGGTATTTCTCATAATGTACTCTTCACCAGTAGCCATGGCAGATTTTGATGACAATGGCAAGTATGACTCTACCGCTACTCTTCCAGAGAAAACTATACAATATGATGCCTGGGCAGATTTCATGTCTGATACGGATGGTGTATACTATCCAACCCCTGATTCACCATCACCATCACCTGTATGCTATTCTAAACCTTACTTTTCGCCACCCTATCCAGAGGAAGGAGACCTCATTGGTAGTAATGCTCTAAATCTATCATATGAACGATCAGCAAAATATTTGATCAGAGAAAACTCTAAAAAACTTCAATGCATACTGAGGCATGATGTCCTTTACCTCCTTCAGTTGGCTTTTGGACATGAAGAACATTTGTTGGATCTGGAGGACTACAATAAGCTCAAACATATGGTCTACAATAACCCAGACAGTTCAGAGACAGTTCAAAGACTCTTGGAAATAATTATGGCCAATGGCGAAACTGCTTGCAGTGAGTTCCTATGTTTGCTACAAGGATCAAGCGCAATAGAAACATATCCTGATCTGCAGCACGTGCCATGGTATAGTCATCCATGTAGAATTGACAACGGTTGTGTAACAGCACATGATATGATACGGAAAAACCTTTCAGAAATTAGAAAAATACTGTGTCCAGACATCAAATATGCCATCCAATGTGTTTTCGAAATCGAAGAAACCCCCCTGGTGTTTTATGAGTACCGTGACCTCATGCGAATGTCTTATTTGGATGCAACATATAGGCTCATTGATAATATCATGAACAAGGGTGAAAAGATTTGCCAAGTGTTCCTGTCTCTGCTAAAAGATGCAAAACTTACAGACAGGTTTCCTGATCTGATAAAAATGCCGTGGTACGGTCAACCAGCAATGGTTTTTGAAACAGAGAGGGAAGGATTTCGTTTCAAGCAGGGAATGCCATTTACAGAGATTTTAAGGTTAAACAAGTCTCGACTGCAAGAAATCATCATGTCAGATGTGCGATCTTTCATCAATTTTGCTTTACAATCGAAGCTTGTTGACAATGTCTGCTACGCACAGCTCATGGATACACAATCCACCTACACAGCAGCTGTTGAGCTTTTGGACAAAATGATGTGTAAGGGTGAATAATTCTGTCATGGGTTCATAGCTATGTTACAAAATAATGAAGTTATAGCAATTAGACCTGAATTGAAGGCATTGCCTTATGCAGTACAACATCAAGGACAACCCGGATACATGGATTGCAGTGATACAGTCAGGAGAGCACAAGACAATATAAGAAAAAACAAGACAACACTTCAAAACATCCTGATGTCCAATATTGACAATCTCTTCAAGCTTATTTCACTTATCTATGAACGAAAACTAATCACACCCCTGGATAGGTATCGCATCTCCTCAGACCCCGCCACTGAACTTGTGGACGCTATTATGGCCAAGGGTGAATCAACATGCATTATTTTCCTGGATATTATGAATACAAAACGTGTAATATTAATGTTTCCTGCTCTAAAGACATTGCCCTGGGACAATTCTAGTGATCCTGTAGAACACAAGCTAAAAAGGAAACATGTGCTTACAGTCAAATCAGATGAAAACAACATGATGCCAGAAACAAAGAAGAAAAAGAAATGATCTTTTGATTTCAATCAATTAGGCCATCTAGGTTTTTAATGTTGGATTAACATGGACTGACCTAATTAGCTAACTAGTTAGGGTCATACGCCCACCTTACTGTTCCTCCCTTCCCTTTCGACCACGCCTATTCCCCATAGACAATATAAGGGTATTGTGCGTACAGTTCTCTACACCAGCAGCCATGGAGGAATCTACTGAAAGAAGAGAAGAAGTTGACAATGACAAGCATGACTCTACCACTACTCTTCCAGAGGAAACTGTAGAATATGAACCCCGGGTGGATTTCATGTCTGATACGAATGAAGAATACTATCCTGTCCCTGGTACTCCTCCACCATCACCTGTAGGCTATTCTACACCCTACTTCTCACCACCGCCTTCACCACCCAGACCATCTAATTCATTTTTTGATTGTCTGGGGAATATAATGCTTCTTGACATTGTAAAAGTATGTGTCTCGAAGCTATTGGATGTGGTAATAATTGACCAGATGAAAGAAGACTGCTACGGTTGTCAAACAGATCATCCTAGTCAAACAAACCATCAATGTCTGTATCCATTACCAAGATATTATGTATTCAATCATTTTAATGAATTAATCAAAAGACTTTGGAATGGTCGATTCATATTGGGGGTCATGAGTGTGCTGGAAACTCAGGGATTCGATGTCATACCATCCCGAGTTCAAGGGATGTGTGAAGCCTTTCTACACGAACTGAAGGAGGTGGAAGATATTCCAGAAAAGATCGAAGAGACAATTAATTTCGAACATGTGTTGGGTGGAAACTCAAAGAAACATGATGTACTGAACAATCTTGTTACTTTTTGGAGGAACTCACCATCTGTAGAACCAAGTACTGAAAAATAGTTCTCAATAATGTACATTTTACTGAGAAGAATATAATGTATATTTCACTGGTGACCATGTTCATGTTCAATTATTTAATGAACTCTGTGTATATTTTGTTACCTCTGTGCCATTTGCCATATAGTAATGTTTTGTCAGTTGTATTAACTATGATTATCCTTGTAAATACTTTTTTGTTTTTGTTTTGGAGTAACACACCATCTGTAGAACCAAGTACTGAACATTATTTCTCAATAATGTACATTTTACTTAGAAGAATATAATGTATATTTTACTGGTGATCATGTTCAATTATTTAATGAACTCTGTGTATATATTGTTACCACTGTGTCATTTGACATATAGTAATGTTTTGTCAGTTGTATTGACTATGATTATCCTTGTAACCATCTGTAGAACCAAGTACTGAACATTATTTCTCAATAATGTACATTTTACTTAGAAGAATATAATGTATATTTTACTGGTGATCATGTTCAATTATTTAATGAACTCTGTGTATATATTGTTACCACTGTGTCATTTGACATATAGTAATGTTTTGTCAGTTGTATTGACTATGATTATCCTTGTAAATACTTGTTTATGTTTTTCTTGTCAAAATAAAAATATACTGATATACTGAATATTTGGTATTGGTAGTATTTTTGTTCAATTAAATGGAGGTTTTACTGTAATAGCTTTGAAATTAGTTTTTGTATCACTAGATAGGCCAGTTTAGCTCACTTCTAATGTAACCAAAATTATATACATGTATTTTACACCATTTTCAATAGCTATGGTGTTCATTCATATGGGTAATAATGAGGGGAAATGTATTTAATGATCACTGAGTATATTAATGTTATCCCATTAGCCATAATATAGTAATGTTTTGTGTGCAAATATTTTACCAATAGGCCTACATATATCCCATACTGTAACAGTACGGGTAACCTGCATAGGTCCTAGTATGAAACACACTCGGTGTGATCATATGTAACCCAGTATATTGATTCATAACTCCCTATATGAACAAAAAACTATTACTAATATTAGCTAGCCTTAGATTGATTGAATAGTACTTTATTAGAAATGTGCATAGGAAAAGCACAGGTCCTTAAACAGACCTAGCACTTGAAGCATTTTAGTGACCTCAATTATAGTATTAGGATTAGAGTATATGGTGAATGGTGTTGGTGGGACATAATCAGAGTGTACTTTTTCTTGAAAAGATCTATGTTATGTTACTGACTTGAATAATGCAGTGTATCTAACAGAATAAACTACAAAAGTAAAATATTACCAGAATCAGTGATTCATTCCCCATATTCATATAGTTATTTAGACAATTGTTACAATTACAAGTTACAATTCACCACACATGTGGTGACACACAACAATTCTCAACACTAAATTACTACAATAATGTGTAAATCAGACAACTTAAAAAAAAGAATTGTATTAATAGATTGTACAACACCCATTGTACAATATTAGTAAACTCCAGAATTATATTTTGGTTGAATTACAAATGTTTTTAGATTTTATAGAATCATAACCATAAAGTTATTACCAAATAGGTTACCGATTTTGATGAAATGGTGTACTGAGCACGGCCGTATTAGTTATGTTTACTAGTTGTTATGGCTTAGAGGGAAAAAAAGGGGAAAAAAAAAAGAAAACAGAAATTATGAGTGAAATTGTGTTGGAGAGAGAGATTGCACTAGAAATATGTTTTATCTACAAATTCAAAGATTAACAATACCTTAGCACAACGAGTAACCTAAGCTACTGACTCTGCAATAGTGATAGTTGCGGAACCTATGGTAATCTAGATGATTCGTGATGTTTTTGTCTGTTTTTGTGTTAGTTTAAATTTCTTAGTAGCGTTATTTTTGTCTGTTTTGTATTAGTTTAAATTTTCTTAGAGATGTTTGTGCAGTAATATTTAGTTTTGTCTGTTTTGTGTTAGTTGAAATTCTTAGTGATGAGTGAGTGGATGGTGTCATACATTCGAGTTCATTATATGTATGTACAGTATGATTTGGTATTCCCCCTGTATCCTCCAGGGGGTGGTATTTCCCCTACATCCTCCAGAGGGGAGTATTTTCCCTCATCAGTCATTCAGGCTGCAAAGTTCAGGGTATAAAAACTATATCCACTAGATGGCACTATTTTCCAACTACTGTCAAAGTATTATTTTTAAATAAAACTAAACTATTGTATGAGTGAAACGATTATTTGCTTTAAAAATACTAAGTCCATTAAGGCGTTTCTAAGGCTTACACGTTTAGTGAATATCTACCATATAGGATGGAAGTAACAGGATAAAATAATAGGGTTGTACGGTAAATATAATGGCATTTCAATTTAGTTTGTCAAAAAATAATATATAATCTCCCTATTCCATCAATTACAAGAAATACACATGCTGTTGTTAGTGATTCACCCCAACAGATATCGCTATTTCACATACATCTGTCAACTTAGTAATCCATAATTTCATATGACGGATTTGAATTTCCCATTGCATAAGCATACCTGGAAGCCTATATGTAAAGGTGTTGTATGTAAAGATAAATCTTTAGGTTATACACAATATTAGTTTAATATTTTAAGGAATACCTAGTATTTTAACCCCATAATATACTACTACTAATACATGTTTTCAGCGTATTGGACAAATGGCACAAAACTTTAAAAATGTTAAACTGTTCATGTAATGCCCCTCCATTGTATTTTAGATAACCTTTGTAGATAGGCCGTTTTTGCATAGATTGGGTTCAAGTGGCTACAATGCTAAGTATAAGGTTATTTTTCATCTCTCTGAGATGACCATGAATAGCTAAAAAATAAACAAACAAACAATACAATTGTTTTACATCAGCTGCAGTACCACTAGTGGACACTAGTGACCACCCATGTTCTTACAATGAAAAAATAAATGTGAAAATAGCTGATCTACAAGCTGTATTCCTCTCTCATTTATGTAATGTTAATGAGAAATAGAGTTATTATTCTAGCGGTGTAGTACCACTATAGTGGCCATACAAATAATCCCCCTAGTCACAACCCAACAAATCCATGAATAAATCACACCATATTCCAATATATTTTTCATCAGGGACAACCCCACGTACATCACCTCCCAGTGAAAATATTAGGTAGTCAAGGTATTACCCCAAAATAACACATCTGCAAGCTGTTAGCCTATAGGTTCAAAATAGCTCATCTACAAGCTGGTACTCAAAATAACAAAATCTACAAGCTACAAGCAAATGTAATTATTAATGGACAATACAAATATTATTTCGCAGCTGCAGTACCATTTCTGAGTGACCATTAGTGACCATACATGTTCCTATGACAATACCAAATCCATCCCTGCTACCATGTCATCTTTGTAATTTAGGACATTGTCATGTGTAGTACCACTACTGACCACTATGGATACGTTTAGTGAAGAAAAAAAAACCCCGCACATGATAAGTCAGACTATATTATCGGTATATTAATCAACATGGGCAACCTTTCATGCCTATAATACTTTTATATCAGCACACCCCCCGTGAAGATAATAGACCTGTAAGCTAATGCTCTCAAAATAGCAGATCTACAAGTTGTGAGTCTTGGGTTTATAATATTCCATCTACAAATCGGGACTCAAAATAGCAGATCTACAAGCTGGATTCCTCTCTCATTTATGTAATGTTAGTGCCACTATTCCAAACCCCTTAAGATACATTGTTTTTGGGAAGTTAGATTGCTTTGAACTGTTCATTTTAATTTCTAAAGTCACAAAAGTGTGACCACCCCTGATAGATCATGGTTGAAGAAATAGATAAGAAAAACTTGGTGGTTGAAGAAATGAGGAAGTTTAGGATAAACTAAGCACAGTTGGGAGCACTTAGCCAACAAAATGTAGTTATATCATTTACTTAAACGTTGATTTTATTTATTTTTACCCTATAAAACCATGGTATGGTCTATGATCACATTATATTTTATCGAATGATTGATTAGTTATGAGAAGCTTTCAAATAACAGGCTACCTAATGTTAGTGTGATAAGAGATAAAGATAGCATAGTACCCTCTTGGTGTCATCTGGGCAGTGTAGATAAGAAAACTTGTGAAAATGAGGACGTTTAGGATTAACTAACCAGAGCTGGGGGCACTTGGTACAACATATGTAGTTATTTCACCTACTTTACACCTGATTTAATTTATTTTACCCTTTTAAATATCTTTTGTATAAACACATTGTTTTTATCGAATGACTGATTGGACTGAGACGATTTCAAATAATAAATCAGCTACTGTTTTGTGTGATAAGAGATACAGATAGCAGAATACCCTCTTGGTGTCGTCTGCGGGGGGTCAGATAAGGGTAATTAGGTGCATAGTTAAAGCTAAACAATAGTAGGGACACAGCGTGTAGAAATTAGACCAGGGTGCCCCAAAATATAAAGTGTAAGATAATTGTGTTGATGGCAAAACCAGTATGTCAACCAATGAGACTTACCTATGAGTTGTATAACTGAACAGTAAGGAGAAATATGGAAATGTGTACAACATTTCATTTATCCACCCCAATGATGTAACACTGGACTGGATTGTTTTGTTAGAAACCAATTTCGATGTAATCTGATGCATGGGTCATAATGATAAGTACACCTGCCCTTTAGGACTATGCATGTTCTTGCAATACAAAATGTGGAAATAACCGATCTACAGTATATCAACCTTTAGACATGGTAATGTTTCATATCAACCACCCAATGGTAATAATAGATATAAGCTATGTCCACAAATAACACAACTTCTACCTTGGAGCCCCCGGGGTTAAAAAGTCACAAATCTACAAAAACTAACATACTGTGCATCTAATTTAATTATTAATGGACAATGCAAATATTTCACAGCTGCAGTACCACTAGTGGCCATACATATCCCTATGACCCTGTCATGAGCCAATACAGTTCCACAAGCTGCCAATCTATAATTCTTTGTAATATTATTTGGTAATAATGGATGTCACAAGGACTGTATTAGTGTAACATATCATTTAAACGTTTTGTTTACACAGACAACGTACGTTGGAACAAAGAAAAAAGAAGTTGCTGCAATATTGCAAACAGATGGACAGACACAGATGATCTAGAAGTTGTACAATAACTATTACACATACAACTTACAATATACCATTGCTCCAACCATGTCATGCAATGTCACTAGTAAAGCAAAGTCACGATTTGAGGCAGGGTCAGTTTTAAAATTAGATAAGCCTAAGACCATCTGCTGCTACTTTTTTGATAGGGACACCCGTTCCTCCCTCCCTCCCTCCCTCCCTTCCTCTCTCTCTCTCTCTCTCTCTCTCTCTCTCTCTCTCTGCTCTCTCTCTCATCATTAACATGCAAACACACAAATTAAACAATTTAACAATTAAGCCTTCGCAGCTTGCAGTACCATTTCTCGCCGTATCAATGTCCAACACTTTCTGGTAAGTAATACCACTCTGAATATGACATAGATAATACATACAATGTCACTGTGCAATGTTGTGAGCTTGTAGATGATTAGTTATAACTGTTTACATACACACACGCACCCAGGCACTTAATGCAAGTTTAATCCCTTACCCCACCCCACAGGCCCAGCTGTGTAGATCAGTCTTTTTGACAACCCCTCAATAATGCTGTAAGGAGTTGCACATCACCTGGCAGTTGGCCAGAAGTTGCACAGCAACGTTGCTCAACTATGCAGACAGGCACATGAAGCACTCACAAACCCACACTCTGCTCTCTCTCCTTCACTCTATCTCTCACCACAATATAAAACTATATAAAACCACAAAATATAATTATGAATACATTAATTAAATAAATGTAATTTAATCATTAATTTATGCAACAATTAAAATATTTTAATTTAATCATTAATTTATTCAATTAATTTAATTTAATCATTAATTTATGCATTAAATGACTCACTAGCGCCACTTTTCCCCCTAGTGGCCACCAGGTGGTATAAGTGCAGTCCTATTAGACTACTGAGGGGTCCCCAAAGTATTTTGGGGTGTCCGCAGATGTTTTCTCACTCCACTGTGACAGACCAACATACAGTATAAGTGCACAATTTGAGGACTTAAAATGTCCATTTCCAGGAGGTCTGGGTGGGCCCGTGTGCACACGGGCTCACCGGCTTGTGCGCATGCATGATGTCTTAACTATTTGGGAGAAAGTTCATTCACTCTCTCACTTCTTGAGTTTGCGCAGAGCTACAAACATAATGAATAGGGGTTTAAAGTAAGTGGTTAAGCTGAACGTCATATCTGCAATATTGTTAAAATAATGCTACTATTGACACTGCTTGCATTTTACTCACCTCAGTTCGACGTGCCTTTTACAAGTAATTTACCACCTTGTTGGGCTGTTGCACACTTTGAGACGGCCGGGCAAGTATCCTTATTTTCTTTTTACCAGAACTTCATGCACTGTCATGCACAGGTATGTGTGGATGTTATAATTATTTTTATTTAATTCTGTCTGTAATTGTATTAATATTAAATCAGAAACTTCAAAGATAAATGCTGGGTATTATCCGGTCTCCCTCTCTCTCTCTCTCTCGCATGTGCGCACGCACACGCACACGCACACACACACACACACACACACACACACACACACACACACACACACACACACACACACATGCATGCTGTCAAAGGACATGGCTTTCATATCAGCCTTTCAACCCTGTTAGATAATCATCTTGGTGTTGCTTAAATGCCGGATGCTAAATATTATTTGTGTGGTGTTTAATGCTAAAAGGTGAGAGAAGAGAAATGTACAAACAAGAAAGATCACTCAATGAGGACAACATGACGTTGATTAAATGACGAACTTCAGCAAGAAAGTACATAGCTGGTGGTGTATCCTGTACTGGGGTAAGTTCATTACCACACACATCAGGCACACAGATTGCAAGATGCTGCTGCAATGCTGACTTACAGTATATGTGTACACTATTTGTGATGAAATAGGATATGTATTAATCGGTTGTTCGGTTAAAGGATATAGATGCATTCATTGGGAGGGTCATTTGAAGTGACAAACAGCTAATGCAGAACTTGGTCACTCAACCAGAAGGCCTCTTGCACTAAATAATCTGACAGAGTAAAGTCCCGGAATTCATTTTAATCATGTAAAAAACTTATGGAATGGAAAGGATCAAAACCTTTGTTTCTTTAACACATTGGATGCTCACGGCATGCACGAGTCACTCGCCAAGCACATTGACCAGGCCTTTTAGTAAAACTTTGGCTAAACCAAACTGTGACCCTAAACCTTTGTCATCAGTAAAACTATACCTAAACCTAACCTTAACCTCACAGAACTTTTTTAGTTGACAATCTGAATCATCTTTTTTGTCACATCATAGACTTACAGGTGCAAAGAAGTGGGTAAAATTATTGTCTTCATACAAGCTCCAACCGAACCATTTTTATTTTTGCTATATGCTATAGGCCTATTTATATTTCTTACTGCTTGTTCAATGATACACGTTCTCAATGCATTGGGAGGTCAAAGTATAGCCTTCCAATTTATTGACAAGGCCATTGCGTCTATATCAGTGGTTCTCAAATCAGGGTACTTGTACCCCTAGGGTATGCAGAGGTACTAAGGGGTACGTGAGAGAAAGTGGAAAATGGAAAAACATGAACACAGTTCAGAGTAAATGTGCTCAGGATGCTCGAATTTCAAGTCTTTCAACTCCTTTTCTTATTGTCTCCACCAGCCGAAGGCTGAGAGTATGTTTTCCCCTCCGTCCGTCCGTGCGTCCGTCCGTCCGTCCGTGCGTCCGTGCGTCCTCGCAGTTTGTGTGCACCTAATCTCAGTCGCCGTTGGCCCAGTCGCTGCCAAAGTGAGCACACACATTCCCTGGATGCCAATCTAGATTTTTTTTTTCAAATGGGCCTTTTCTAGCGCCACCTAGTGGCCGATGTTCGCAAGACATATTTCTGTGCACTACTCTTACAGATTTTGTCCAAAAATCCTACAAATCGGTAGGCAGTATCTCGACAGTCATGTGATCGACACGGATCTGTCCGATTTTTCATATTCCATCCTGATTGGCTAAGATTGGCTTCCAAAGTTTGTAGGATTGAGCCGTTTGGAACAAAATGCCTCAAATCCCAAACGCAAAGTGCAATTATCATGAAATCGCGCACACACGTTCCCACTAGGTCGAAGAAGAAATGCCACTTCAAATTTTTGAAAGCAGCCTCATGGTGGCGCTATAACAGGCCGATTTGTGGTTTTATCTATAACTCCACCGATCAGTTTCAAACTTTGTAAGCGCACTCCCTAGAGGCCAAGGAAAAACCCTTTCCCTGCATTTTTCACATCAGCCTTTTATAGCGCCACCAGGAGGCCGACTTATGTAAAACACAATTTTTCCTATTATTCCTTGAGATTTGATCCAAAAATCATGCAAATCGGTACACAGTATCTCCATAGTCATGTGATCAAGTCCGATCCGTCTGATATTTCATATTCCATCCTAATTGGCTAATATTGGCTTCCAAAGTTTGCGGGATTGCTCAGTTTTTTGAACAAAATGCTTCAAATCAACGCAGCTTGCGATTACCGTGAAATTTGCCACACATGTTCCCACTATGTCAAGGAACAAATGCTACCCTTTTCATGTTGGCCTTTTATAGCGCCACCAGCAGGTAGACTTTAGTAAAACACATTTTTGGAACACAATGCCTCAAATCATGCATGCAGTGTCCGATTGCCATGAAAGGTCTAAGGTGAAGAACATATTCCAGCCTTTTTACATTGGCCTATTATACAGTAGCACCACCAGGACGCATGGCCTGGTGGAGACCTGTGCTCGGAAGAGCACTGCTTCTAGTTTGTAATGTTATATTTGTCAGGGTGGACCCAATATGCAGTAATTATGCAGCAGGATTCAAAGTTCAGTAGATTTATTTCCCACAACTGGTGAGTGAATACAATACAGATGACTTGTAGCCTAAACTTACACAGAACACACCTACACTTAATGACGACCTGACAAGGAACTGAACAACACACAGGGTCATATAAGTAGACAAGGACTAACTAGACACAGGTGAACACTAACAGACAATCAACACTGGGATAGGCTAACAGGCAAACAAGCAATACAGAGGTTGTGACAAGGCAGGTAACAGTAAACATGGCAGACAGGAAAAAGGGGAACAATACTACAAAATAAGATACAGAATAACAAGGCACAACAGTACAAGACACAGTAATGAAACTGCAGACACATGTCAGACAATACAAAACAAAACAACTGAACAGCCTAATAAGTCCAAAACCTAAATAAGGACAGTCAATGTCCAAAGTCTGAGGAGCGGACGGTGATAACTCCAGAACATACTGAATGGCAAACATAACAAAATAAGTCCAAAGTATAATGTGGACAGTCATCAGAAACATATCATGAAACATAATATAGACTGTCTATGTCCAAGTTCCGCAGTGCGGACCGTGACAATATTCTTCAATATATTCTTCAAAAGGTGGGTTATTGTTCATTCATAGCATATACCTCATATGTCCAAAATGGCTACTCTTCAGGACTGAAATTCATGTGTTGCATAATTATGATACTTTAGTATGGCAAAGTAGGGCATTAATCTACAATATAAAATATTGGTGATATGGAGCAAGATGTAGTCAGGTAAAGGGGGTGTTTTGATCCAGACATCAGGAAAGGGTGTACTGAAGCCAAAAAGGTGTGAGATATTATAGCATCATGTGAATTTTCCATTTTTTCCATCGTCCGCTTGGTAATTTGTACATAACTCATACCTGCCAACCTCAGACAGTCTCTCCAAGTGACCACGCTCCCAAGTGCCCCCTAACCTACAACACCAATGACTCTGATATTGTGGTGTACTGGTGTTGGAAATTAACAGTGTAGTATGAGTCATTTCAATGTAGATTAACAAGGACAGAAGCTGACATGCCAACAGAGGCTACATTACACACAGACAGACAGACAGACAGACAGACAGACAGACAGACAGACAGACAGACAGACAGACAGACAGACCAACAGACAGAGACACACGCACGCGCACGCACACGCACACGCACACGCACACGCACACACACACACACACACACACACACACACACACACACACACATGCTTTTGCGACAAACAGTGGCATCCTGTGAGAAATTGTGAAATTGTTCTGTAGGCTATTGCTCAATGTGTAATTACAATTTGGGCTAGTTTGGACAGTGTGATTTTTGTAGCGATTTGTGTGAGTTTTGGAATAATTTTAGCAAAATATGTAGGCTAACTGAAAGTTGTGTTTTGAAGAAAAATCGGGTTAGGCAGAAATGATCTATGGGCAGTTCTTCATAATCCCAGGAATCCAGGGAAAATACACGTTTGGCTCTACTCTATACCTGTGCCTCAGACAAGGCAGCCTCTAGTCTGGTGGTCCCTGGGTTTGTGGGAGTGTTGGTCTGAGGCAGCTCTTCAGCGAAGGCTTTCTCCAACACTTTCAGGACAGACCTGCGAAACACATCCTTGAAATCCTGACCCATGAACACGTATAACAGTGGGTTCAGGCAGCTGTTGATAAATACCAGGCTGACAACTACGGGTAACCAAATGCAAGTTGTGCAACCAAACGGGTAAGCCACATTATCCAGCATTTCACTGTCCTTGAGGAGATTCACCAACAGAATTTGTTCCATGATGTGAAAGGGGGCCCAGCATAGGAAGAATGCTGTGATAACAGCTGCTATGATTTTGAAGGGGCGACCTGAGTGGCTAGCCAGAGAGCGATTCCTCCTCAACCGGTAGATGATGACAGAATAGCAGGAGACGATGACGGTGAAAGGGAACACGAATCCCATGAGGAAGCGAGTGGTGATCAGGGCCGCAAGTCGAAACGTCCACAACTGCATCGCTGCGGGTTTACTGTAGTCATCGGTGAGTGCATAGTCGTCAAAGCACTCAATGATGTCCTTATCACGGAGGGAGGGCTGCGCGTCCTTAAAAATCCAGTAAGGAGAGCTGAAAACTAAGGCCAGTGCCCAGACACCCAGACTCACAAACGACGCCTTTCTGACACTGCGTTGGTTCCGGGACCACACTGGCCACACCACACATACACATCTGTCAACACTGATGACCATCAGAATGTAGACGCTGGCAAACATGGTCGTGAGGATGGTGGTATAGTTCAGTTTGCACATGAATTTGCCAAAAGGCCAGTGGAAGTCAAGAGCTGTTTGTGTGATGGTCAGGGGCAGGAACGCTGCAACGAGGAAGTCGGCCACGGCGAGGTTGAGATACCAAACAGTGTTCATGGTTTTCTTCATTTTGAAGCCTGTCACCCAGATGACAACACCGTTCCCCAACACGCCGAGCACAAAGACCAGGCTGTAAATGACGAGGGACACGATCTTGAGGGATTTGTAGAGTTCATCCTCCCAGAAAGAGCTGTTTCCACCAGACAGATCCAGGGTTTTATTGTGATAGACAGCAGTTGTAGTCATAATCTCCATCGTCCTAAAAAGTATAATAACAAAACAAAGGTGTGTGTTTTGTGTTATCACACCATTTTTTAACTGTCAGAATGTTGTCTTGCATATGGCTCAGTAAGACACCATATTGCATTTATAAGGTCCTAAATACAGTTGATGAATCATTTCACACATGAACATTTATAACCCTTAATTAGGAGAAGTGATATATTTATGTTATAATAAGTGTTGATTGGTGTCTAGATAAATAAAAAAGAATACCTGTTTCAATGTTTTTGAAGTGATGTCAGCAAGAGAACAGTCTTCTTCAAACTGTGATCAGTGAATACTCAGAAGCTCTTATATCTTCATAAGTGTCTGTCTAAATGTCTATACAAGACTGGCACTATATTGATAAACCATGCATGCACTACTGCACATGATTATGATCTTGTGGGAGGGAACTGATTACAAACAGATAAAAGAGAGACGTATAACTCTCTCTTTTATCACACAAGCTGACACAAGCAATTTGATCATCAACTTCCTGGTGAAAAAAAAAATCACACTGTCCAAACTAGCCCAAATTGTAATTACACATTGAGCAATAGCCTACAGAACAATTTCACAATTTCTCACAGGATGCGTTTGTGTGTGTGTGTGTGTGTGTGTGTGTGTGTGTGTGTGTGTGTGTGTGTGTGTGTGTGTGTGTGTGTGTGTGTGTGTGCGCGTGTGCGTGCTTGTGCTTGTGCTTGTGCTTGTGCTTGTGCTTGTGCGTGTGTCTCTGTCTGTTGGTCTGTCTGTCTGTCTGTCTGTCTGTCTGTCTGTCTGTATGTCTGTCTGTCTGTCTGTGTGTAATGTAGCCTCTGTTGGCATGTTAGCTTCTGTCCTTGTTAATCTATTTCATTTTTTTCTTCATTTTTTTTGTAAACAAGGTGACTTTTAATGGGCATGTGCAGGGGGTGTGTGTGTGGGGGTGAGTGAATGGGTGTGAGTGTATGTATTGTGTTATGTGTGGGGAAAAAAAATCAATAAATATAAATACAAAAAAAAAAGAAAAAAAAAACTCCTGTTTATATGTGTCATGTAGATCATATCACGTGGGCCAAAAGTAAGAACACAATTACCCAAAGTAATCACACAAATGAATGAATTAAATGTAACTAAATTGTATGAAATAATGCATGCTTGAGAATGTCTCACATGAAAACGAAACAGACCCCCAGACACTGTACTGTATAGAGAAGGGAAGAGAACTACTGGCAGTACAAAGGGAGTGCATGAAGATCGGCCTCAAAAGCAATGGTAGTAATAAGTAATAGCATTGAACATGGAAGACAGAACCATTGCTACTGCACATTCTAGCGTGGGACTGTAAAGTGCCTGCCTACCTTTTGCCTCTTTACCCACTGCCTCCAACATCCAAGAAGTCAGTGTGATTATGTATTTGTTTATTTGAAAAAGGATCACCATTAGCTGATGCCATGGCAATCAGGTAATCTTATTGGGATCCATACAAAAACATATTACAAAATGCAAAATGCATTTTTTTTATTGCATTAATTCACATTACGTTTACATTATTGTCAATTTTAAAAACAGATAAAAAAAAATAGTATGGAATAACTAATACAAATTAAGTTATTCCTTCAACTATGGTCATCTGCATCACACTTTTTTTCGTCTTAAAGGCTGATTTGTTTCATCAAGTGGTAATTATTCCAATGAACGATGGCTTTTTTGATTGAGTTTGTCTTTGAACTAGGTACAACAACATGACCATTAACAGCACATCTTGTATTGAGAATCTTTGCAATGCTAGTTCTAATAGAACAAAACAGAACAAGTAGCAGCCCTGCTGTGTGCCACCTGTAATTTAACAAGACTGGTTTTAGATGCAGTTGACAATACACAAAATGAATAGTGTGTGTGTGTGTGTGTGTGTGTGTGTGTGTGTGTGTGTGTGTGTGCGTGCGTGCGTGCGTGCGTGCATGCGTGCGTGCGTGCGTGCGTGTGTGGCACGCGTGTGTGCATGCAGGAATATCATTTTCAGACAGAAAAAAAGAACAGGGTGATAAGTTATAACACACCCAAAGCCCAGGGCGAGCTCTAAGGTTGAGAGCTAGACAGTACAAGTGATGATTATTAAAGCAGTTATTATACCATTATGCAATGTCATGGTAAATGTGGGGACAACATAGTATAGAGCGTACAACATAGAAATATAGGCTATACCAAAAGGAAGCTCCTTGGATATAGAAAAACACATAGGCCCAATAGGCTAATCAACAGTACACAGTCCAATAAGTACTAAAATATGTGACCACCACAAGGTTTGACAACATAGCAATAACAGGCAACAGTCTCAGACAAGAGTCCATAAAGAGGACAAACTAAATAATGATGACAAGAAATGTATAAGATTCCAGTAAACAAAATAATACTTAAACCATACAGTAAATCACTGTTTCTCAACATCTGGTCTGGGGACTACCAGGGGTCCAAATTGACACTTACAGGTTTGTAACTCAGTGAGGGATTCAGGTTGGGCATTAAAGAAGAGTGGCACCAATACAGAGTTGGCACCAGACCTCAAAAGATTGTGCACCTTTTAGTAAAATATGCCTAAACCTAACCGTAACCTCACAGAACTACTGTAGGCCTACAGTATGCCAATAACCTTAAACTCAAACTAATATAAAAAAAATTGTGGAAATGTTTTGGAAAGGGGGAAAAATATCGTCCAAATGTAGTTGCATTCCACTAATTTGCATGCCAGGCTTGAAAGTATTCTCGTTTTGGTGTCTGGATTTCCCTAGCGCTCACTCTTCAAAGCTTGGGTAGACAACCCAACCTGGCAGAGATATGCACTCCAAGGAGCACACATGTCTAGTAGAATATTTAGAATATAGGCGTTCAAAATATAATTCTTTAACATGTTCTTTTGGATATCTTTCATCATCGTTTCAATTGAGAAGGTAAAGTTATTTACAATTGTGCTCAAATAAATACAGAGATAACCCTACCTGTGCCTCAGAAAAAGAATTATCTTTGCTAGGACTGGTAATCCCTGGGTTTGTGGAAGTTTTGTTCTGAGGCAGCTCTTCACTGAAGGCTCTCTCCAACACTTTCAGGATAGACTTGAAAGCTACGTCCTTGAAATCCTGACCCATGTAGACGTACAACACTGGGTTAAGGCAGCTGTTGACAAATGCCAGGCTGACAGCTAAGGGTAACCCAATGTTGACCACATTATCCAGCATTTTACTGTCCTCCCTGAGATTCACCAACAGAATTTGTTCCATGATATGAAAGGGTGCTATGATTTTTAAGGGGCGACCTGATTGGCTGGCCAGCGAGCGATTCTTCCTGAGTCGGTAGATGATGACAGAATAGCAGGAGACGATGACAGTGAAAGGGACGACGAATCCCATGAGGAAGCGAGTGATGATCATGGCCCCAAGTCGAAAGGTCCACAACTGATACGCTGCAGGTTTACTGTCGTCATCGGTCAGTGCAAAATTGTCAAAGCACTCAATGATGTCCTTATCACGGAAGGAGGCCTGCACGTTCTTAAAAATCCAGTAAGGGAAGCTGAAAACTAAGGCCATTACCCAGACACCCAGACTCACACGAGATGCCTTTCTGACACTGCGGTGGTTCTGGGCCCACACTGGCCACACACACATACACATCTGTCAACACTGATGACCATCAGAATGTAGACGCTGGCAAACATGGTCGTGAGGAGAGTGATAAAATTCAGTTTGCACATGAATTTACCAAATGGCCAGCGGAAGTCCATAGCTCTTTCGGTGATGGTCAGGGGCAGGAACGCTGCAACGAGGAGTTCATCCTCCCAGAAAGAGCCGTTTCCACCAGACAGATCCATGGTTTCATTGTAAAAGACAGCAGTTGTAGTCATAATCTCCATCGTCCTAAAAAAGTCTAATAACAAAACAAAGATTTGTGCTTTGGTGTTATCACACCATTGATTGATTGATTGATTCTTTTATTAGACAAAACGGAGAACAGTACAAGTATAGTCAATACAATTGAAAATGTAGTAAAGTACAAGTACAGTTAAACACCCTGCCTATGGAACAGCCCAAATAAGACCTTGTAACGTCTTTTTTACGTTGGAAGCCCACAGTATTTAATTCATGGACATAATAAATAGCAAGCAAAGGAAACATTCAATACTATCGCAGTTACAAAAACATTATGTACAGGATAGGGGAAACAAGTGGGTGAGGCTAAGGGGGGGGGGGGGGGGGGGGGGGTGCTCATCACTTCAGTTGATGGGCAGTTTTGAAGGATTCCACACAAATGTCTGAATTTTATCCGTAAGACACCATAAGCTTGGCCTATACAGATATATTTATGTTAAAATAAATGTTCATAACCCCCCCCCCCCCCCCCCCCCCCCCCCCAAAAAAAAAAAAAAAATAGATACCTGTATCAATGTGTTGAAGTGATGTCAGCCAGAGAAGTGTCTTTTTCAAACTGTGGTCAGTGAATGCTATGAGGAGCTCTTATTTATGAAGGCCTGATGAAATGTCTGACGTCTATATTTATATCTACGTGCTGCACAGGATTATATCTTTACTGGCAGTTTTTCATTCTGCGGGAGGAAACTGATTGCAAACAGATAAGAGAGAAGTATAACTATGTTACACAAGCTGTCAATTTGATCATCAACTTCCTGTTTTAAATGTGTCCTGTAGATCATATCACATGGACTAAAAGTAGCAATATAATTACCCAAAGTAATTACACGAATGAATGAATTAAATGTAACTAAAGTGTACAAAATAATCCATGTTTGAGAATGTCTCACATGAAAAGGAAACAGACGCCTCTTTATTTTAATTTAAGGATTCTACTGGAAAAAAAGCAAGATCATTTTTACACAATCAATGATAAAGGGAACATTTCAATTGATCATAAAAAGCTTTTTAAATGTTGATTTTGATAAAAAGTCAGAGGGACCTCAAATCGTACTGATCTCTCAGAGCCGGTGGATGTTTTCAGTGAGTGGATAGACGCCTGTCAACAGGCCAATTCAATAGCCATTTAAGAAGGTGTCTTTACACTGAAGTCTTCCTCTGAAGGCCACTGTACACAAGGAGGAACCTGCAGCCTGCTATGGCCACATGTGTACACAAGAGGGAGCTCCTCAGTCTGCTATATGAGAGACCTGTAGAGTTACAGTAAATTGCTGTATATTCATTAAATAATTGCTTGTATTTTTTTGCTGTGATAGGCCCATAGAGCTAATGCAACCAAGTAGTCAAGTCAGTATGATTTCTGTTAATAATATTGTAAATTTAACTGATTTTACCAACACAAAACAAGGTAAGAACAAGACGCATTTAATTCAACTTTAATTCATCAGTTTAAGTCTAAGTACGACTACTTTTTCCATTGGTTACAATACAGAAATGTAGCTGGATGAAAACAACAAACAGTCTATTCACAATTCAACTCAAACCTTACTGAGGTATATTATCTAGGAAGCAATCGCCAATCTTCAGTTTGCACACTATCAAAACTAATGTGATCTTTTTTACTTCTTATCTACAGTGAAGCAAAGCTGAATCTGATGGTTGTATGAAATAACAAATAAACAAACTCTAAACGCCAAGATGATCGTACATTATGCTCACCATTAGTCCTAACAGCAGTGAAGGCTATATACTCTTCCTGGCGTCCAAACATTCACACTCCACAATCGAATTAAAACTTACTTCAACATTACAACAGAACAAAACAACAACAGAAAATGTAAGACTTTGGTCGTCACATAACTCCACTGATTACATGAGCATAACTATTACTCTCTGGTGACTGTGGTGAACAACACTCCAAATAAATGATATGCATCCATGTACAAACAAAATGTACATCCAACAGACAGTCCAAACATTAAACAAGGTAAGCTAACTAAATATAACGTTTTAACGATACATCACTGCCTTGTTTAATACATGAAGCTTAATTTATTGTCTATTCTTATTATAGGCCTATGTGTCAGGAGCCTCTATTCCAATGTTACTGCTCTATACGTCACATTATCATAGGGGAACATTTTAACAAATACAAAAGTAGTGAAAACACACGTGAGCTTGTATATCGTCGAGCTGAAACCCCTCTTATCCATATTTTACCTTCTTTTTTGTGAATGAATGCCCTCATACTACAGCGTCACACAAAAGCATCAAAAGTACCAGATCCACAAGCTCGCAACACAGCATGAAGCCACGTGCTTTGAGCTTGTAGATATGCTATTTTTGAATCCTTGAATCCTTGAAAGGGATCAGAAATGAGGTCCAATTGAACTGTAAAATCTGCTCTTTGTCTTTCTCCCTCATGAGGGTATTTTGTTGAATCAAGGTGATAGTCCCTCACCGTGACTATCTGCACTGACCCATCCTGTAGCAGAAATGCCTGGAAAGCTAAACATTTCAACGTGTCATGAAGGTATGCTTATTGCCTGTACATTTGTATTATAGGAACCTAGTATTTTTTTTTATCCCTGGTCTGCACTTGACTTTACATGTAAAACTACTCAGCAAGCCAAGAAGTTCAGAACTACACATACAGTGCAAACTATAATATTAGATGTCAGGGTTATAAAATGAAGGAACGTCTGTCAACATGTGCGATGCTTGAACGTGAACGGACATGTTTGACTCATCAGATGTTTGGATTGACCATCTTCCCCACGAACAGGATGTTGTCAGAGGAGTCAGCGACGAGAACCATGAAGGGACGATCAAACTTCAGTTTGCGGGCGAAAGGTTTCTGCAGGAACCCGAAGAATCTGACTGGAGCAGGAGTAGCTCCAGACTCGTCAACCTCCAGTGTGGCCTGATGCACAACCTGTACATAAATAAACAATCAATGATTAGGATCAGCGATTCTCAGAATTCATTCATTCATTCATTATTTGGGGGTTCCAGGAGGTCCCCAGTAAAATGAGGAACAGTTTAAACATGTTTAAGCCCTTAGGCTATTATTTTTCTTATGGGGTCACTGGCAGAAAACCTTTTCAAATTGGGTTCACAGCCAAATACATCATCAATTTGGGGTCCCTGACATGAACCAGTGATGTAGTGTAGTGCACATCCCAGTAGTCCATGTGTGAATGTGTCAGAGTGAAACATGAGTCAGTAATCCAAGAATAGAACACAACACATGGGCTTGGTTGAGGAGTCTGATGGCTGCTGGACTGATGGACGGTGTCTGTCCTTTGTTGTGATATAAAAGAAGGGACACATAGAGAGTCATTCCATCATCCTTTGTGACAGCTCTTACCTGGGACACAGCCAGTGTGCGTGAAATGCCACTGAGGTCAGCCTCAGCACCAAACATGTCCGTTATCCCCATCTGACGCAGCACACTATTCAGGTTCATATTACTCTTGATGGTAAACTTGGGAATCAATATACTGTACTTTGGTTCAATGAACCTGAAAAGGAAACATAAAACACTTGGGTAAGTGATATTTTTTGGTTAAAACAAAACGTTTTTTTTTTTTTTTTTTTTTTTATCTTCTTTTTAAGGTTAAAGCACCACAGTAATCACTGCTATAGAGTGTTTGTTCAGTAACAGGAGTCTATTTTAATACATATGTTCAGGACGGTATAGGGGACAAAGGTTCAGCCAATCAGGAGATAGTACCTTAGTTGTTAGAAAGACTGTGCCCGCCCTCCCATGAATTCTCATGAATTGAGTACAAAAGGACCCCAATGTAAACAAGCCATTGCACTTTCTTGTGGTCTAAATCCTTTTTAGTAGACCTTGTATCTGAACTGTACTGTCCTGTACTATTTCTGCAGCCAAACCTCTGCCTCTGTCAGGCAGCATCAGCAGCATGGAGTAGGAGTTGCTGAGGGGTAATCGGAGGATGTAGGTGAAGAGCTGCCTGTCATAGTAAACCTGGAACTTGTCCACCATGTTCATCATCTGGACTGGAACCTGCAACAACATCACCATGTGGATCATTAGAAGAGCCAAAGAAAGACCCATGACAGGTTTTTGGGTCCAATGTTGTTTCCGATTTCACACATGACGCCCCAAATTAAACATACCAGTAAATTGCCAGTATTTCAAACAAGTGTGACCAGGGTTGCACATTCATGTAATGCATAAGAATAGTAGCATATGATGCTATACAAACATTGGTACAATTAGTGGTTACCTTTGAGACAAGCTAATAAAAAGCCATTTAGTAAGTGTTACCTGGTTTTGCTCATCCACATTAAACACATCCTCCTTGGTCATTCTATGGTCAAACTGAGTCTGCCATTTTCCTGTTTGACATAAAACAAAAGTGAGACGTAACTTAAATGTGTGAAGGTGACTGGCAGGAAACAGTTTCTCAATGCTGGGTCTGGACCATTTTCTGGTCCCAGAGATTAAACAAATGTTATCACACGGGGGTGTGGCCTAATGTATGACATACTGGGGGTCCTTGAAATAGGTTGAGAATCACTGAGTCAGAGATCAACACAGAGATCAACCCATGGTTCGGTTAACAATCATTACACTGCTAAAATGGAACGCTGATCTAAATTACTGAATCCAGTGGTGTGTTATTTTTGAATAATGACCACTGAACACTGTACCAGACCACTGTCTAATCAGAGCAGAGTCTTATCATTCTGTGTTGCTTGATAGATGTTCTGCCGTATCCAACATGGCAGCCATGTCAACAAACACACAGTGTGTCAGCTAAAACATTGCTGTCAAGAATGTTTCGGAAAACATTTGAAGTGAGCACCGAAAATGAAAGGAATACTGCAAGCAATGAAATCCTTCATTTTGTTGTTACTTTTGGGTCAATGTATTTAAGTAGCTGTGTAATAACCAGGATAATCAATGGGGAGCGGGTCATATTGACAAATAAACCTGTGCAGGGTGATTAGATCCCTCCACTATCATGTCAGAGTCTAATCATCCTGTCTGGGTTTATTTCTCAATAATGATCCCTTGCACAACACCAGTTTAATTTCTGTCTGGTGTATTAAATGACCCAGCTCATGAGATGTCATCTTACCTTTGTAGTATATGTAACTAATGAGATACATGAGGGTGTCATGATCCACATATTTCACTAGTTGATCTATTTTGCTGTGGGTCTTCTCCTCCACATACTTGTTGATGGTTGCAGCGCTCTCTGTGGCATTTCTAAAGCTCACACTCTTCCCGTCTGCCAGGTAGGAGTGCCTGAGGACCTCCAGGAACTCAAGCCGCGGTGTGAACCGATTGCTCACAAACACTGCAGTTCCTGCACTGATGTCTTCTGACGCTCCGGTCAGAAGTCCACGGAAGGCCTGGTTTACGTCAGTTTGGCTCAGCAAGGAGCTGTTGAAGCCCAGACCAGTGAAGAGCTGCTGGTGGGTTTGGCCCCGGGCCCCTACAGACAAGGCTGCCAGGGCCAGGCTGACACTGGAGGGCGAGAAGAAGACGTTCTTGCCTTGGTTGTCCGTCTGATTAGCCAGTTTCCTGTACAGGTTGAAGGCGAAATGTTTGTTTGCTGACGTCACCATGGAGAGGATGTTTGCAGCGTTGTCATTATCTTCATGACCTGAAGGTGATGGTTTTGAAATGTGTGAAAAAAAAAATGAAAAAAAACAGAGGGGCGACATTTTCTCAAGCACTTAAACCCTAGGCTATTCTTCCTCGTACAACAAGTAGCTACAAGCTCACAACACTTTGGCCTGTATACTGTATCTATGTTTGCAAATCTGACAAAAGTACGGAAGCCAGGGTTTAATTGCGACCGTCAGGTCGCAAGTTACTATGAAAACGTCCACCGCCTGTCTGTCCATCTGTCACGTCACACCTTTGGCCCTACTCTTATCTCCGCCACCGTTTGCCCTATCGATGCCAAACTTTGCACACAAACTCTTTGGATGGCAAATCACAACCCTCTGCCCCTGATTTCTCACATGGCCCTCTTCTAGCGCCACCATCAGGCAGATTTTTGCTTAACACAATTTTGGACACTGCTCCTACACATTTTGGCCTAAAATCACGCAAAGCAGTACACAGTATCTCTAAAGTAAGGGATAAAACATATCGCCACGGCCAAATCCAACCCTGGTCAGCTCTGTTACCTTTATGCCCAGCATAATTTGAACTGGTTCCATGATCGTGTCCTTTATGGTGAAGACCTGAACCCAGACATACCAGCGCTGATAGAATCAACACCCCCACGGCTCCTTGCATCATGGTGACCTGAGGCAAAGGTTCAAAAGGTTCCCATCAGTCAATAGTTCACTCACTGTTAACTAAACAATCCTATCAATCTAGCGCAGCGGTTCTCAAAACATTTTGGGCTCAGGGAACCCCTGTAAATAATGTTTTCATCCATGGCAACTCTGAATTACATTGTTACTTTACAGTACCTTACATGTATCGTTTGCCATATTAACACTATCTGTAAATATGAAAATATTTCCCCCTAAAATACAGAATGTCATGAGGAAAACTTATAAATATCTGTGCCATACGATGACAAAATAACCAATTCGAATTAATTGGTTATAACTTAGTTGTAACTGATTTGATTTGATTTTTAAAAGGTAGGTTAAGTGATATTCTTTTTTATATAAAGGTTAAAAGTATTATATTTTGATAGTAATCATGGCTACAGTATAGAGTGTTACTCTATACACACTTACTCACGGTAAGTGTGGTCTCTCCACCTCTTTAATGAACAGAAAATAAATGTTCAGATAGGTGACAAAATTAACCTAACCAGCCAATCAGGAGAGAGTTTATCAGCTTACTTTATATAGAGTTACAGTTCCAACATTGTCTGATCATTTCTTTGTGTCATCACTTCCAATGTCACTTGTTTAATCTGTATTCTGACTGAGTTCTCTGTATCCTGAACTGAAAATACATTTCCCTTTTAATTAAGAGCTGGAGAGACATTCTGTTACTTGAGTATCAGAATATAAAGCTTTTTAACACATACTATAGCTAAAGAAAATCACTTGCCCTATTTAATTGAAAGTCAATTATTTTCAGCAGGCAATTAACAGGCAATTAAGACAATTAATTGTAGAGACAAATGAGACAACTTAGCCAAAAGATTTCATAGAAAGACAAGTACAGCAGTACATTACTCACCTTCCTAATGTGAAGACACCTCACCACAGACTGCTGAGAGACAGACAAGGAAGGGAAGACGTCCCCTTTTAATAATTTATAGACTCCCCCCACTCACTCACTGAGAAGAATGCCTCTCAGCTTCAGGCAGATAATCAAGCTAAATGAAAGGACTGCATATGTATGCAACCTTTATATTTAGCATCAATGCTGGTTATCTGCAGCGGTCGAGTTGCCATACAGTACATACCGGTAAGTGTCACAGTATCACAGTATAAATCAGTGTCAAACATATTGATGGATACTTACATGGAGACTTGAGATTAATCGGGCATTATGATCAAAATAAGAACAACATAATGGTGTGTTGTTGACCCCTGCTAAAGATGATGAAGCGCTGAACTTTGACCTGCTTATTTGTCACTGTGTCCTTATTTATTCTGTGTAGTGATGATTATTACTGTTAAGCTATCACACAAAAAAAAATGCTACAGGAATCTACACATAGTCAGGTCAGGTAGCCATATAGGCTAAGCCAGGGGTAGGCAACCTTAGGCACCGGTGCCAACATTGGCACAGGGGAGGGTGATCACTGGCACACTGGCAGAAGTGTGACAGAGGGTTTTTATTTTAAAAACAAATCTTTTTTTAAACATGGTCAATTGAATGAAGTTAGCTAATTAGCTAAATACATCTTGCACACAATTCTGCATTCATTATACTCTGAACTCTGACTGGGGACACGTGGGGAGGGAGTCAGGGAGATAGGTGGTTTATTGCTCGGGTCTAATGATCGTTATAACAATGTCCTGCCAATCAAAATATGTATATTTGTGATTAAAATGTATGTTGACATGCACACAGACACTCTAGAAAATAAAAACATGGCACTTCATTTCAAAAAGGTTGCTGACCCCTGGGCTAAGCCTTTACTCAAAGAAAGGCTGTTGCGAGAGTTATTTTTTATCTGCTGTCGAAACCAACTACGTCCAAATGATAAACTTTGTGTTGTTCTTAAAACAACATGATACTGCCCCAGCAAAGTTGGTATAGGCCTATTGTGACTTTGGATATTGTCAGAATGTCAGATACTTGCATGTGTCATGATATTATCATCACTTTAGCCAAATTCAGCTACTGTAGGTTTTTGACTAGCGATGTGGAGGTAGTTCTTAAGTCCATCATTGATTAATGATTAGTATGACCCAGAGTCGGTCGCTGATGGAAGGATTATTATTATATTCCATATGAATAGACAGTTTCCCCCAAAATGATTGAATTCACTCCCACACAATAAATGAGACCACACAGTGTAAGTCCGGGTTTTCTCTTACTGTATATTAAATCAATGAGCATACAAAATAGATGTCCAGTACAGTACAATAAACATGTGTCTCTTTTCTTTCTCAATCTGAATCTGAATACAATGTAACATCATTTTACAAATATACTTCAGTAGGCACAGGGAAAATAGACTTGTCAAGCATTCATTGGACAGTTAAACATAACAAGATATCAGATGGTGTTGTGACTGAGTCTCGTGGACTCAGAAGCCAAGGATGTAGAATGTTTTGGCTTTATCCAGTGTCCTGAACAATATGACCTGATTGACATCCTGCAGTGGAGACATTCTCATTTCGTGCATTAGTTATCAGATCACAACAAAATAA
The DNA here is from genome assembly GCF_963921795.1 of Nannobrachium achirus. Lineage (NCBI taxonomy): Eukaryota > Metazoa > Chordata > Actinopteri > Myctophiformes > Myctophidae > Nannobrachium > Nannobrachium achirus. Next base: position 18,917,496 of record NC_137819.1, read on the forward strand.
CCTTGTCACTTGTAACACTGAAGTTGGTGTTTTAAATATAATAGATGTTAAAATGTTTTTAACCCAACAATTCCCCCCTAAAACAACAGCTGAAGGAGTTAAAGTGTCGACCCTAGAACCCCAAACAAATGCTGCCAAAGGGACAGAGAACTTATGGTTCACTATCAGCCAAATATTTAATTAAACTCTTTTCGATAGCAGAGTCAAAGAACTGTATATTTCCAAAGGTATTTAAATCAGAACATCTAATAATTGAATCACAATAGGTACAAATATTTTGATAACTTTTAAAAGTAGAGCTGTATTTTCTTAATTATTAATTATTATTTTTACAAAGGTTCAATGTCCCAAGGTTTGTTGAAAAATTCCCCATGCCATCAGGCGAGTCAAAACACATCAACACGTTCCCAAGTCATAATTATAATTTAGGGTCTTACAGTCAAAACAAGACGAACTTGACTCTTCATCATTTGTTGACTTTAACAAGACAAAAGAATTTGGGTTAAAGGAGACAGCATTCAAGGTTTGTCCTACCCTAGTAAACTAGACTCCTCTGTCTACGGGGCTAGGTTTGACGCAGAACCAGCCGTGGGGGCCATAATTCCCATCCATCCCCAATTACCTTATGTAAGGTGTTCATGTGGAGATGTCAGGAACCGGAACCTCCTTAAGCCAAGTGTTCCTTCCTTTTTACCCTTAAGGTTAGTTATTGGCTGCTTTTGTCCGAGTCAATTTCTGTAAGAAAACACTTTACAGCGGGAAAAACGTGTGTAATGTCTTTTGATACTCACGAAATACCATATAGAATTTCAACTTCCTTTTGACATTTCTCCTTTGGACAGACAATGGCGGGTGTCTGTCAAATCATTCTCAATTATCATCAAAATATCTTATCTGTAAGACAAAGGAAAAGAAAAGACAGGAAACAATCAATCAATACTGTAAGTAGTAGGTTGTGGGTAATAGAGTTTTTTTTAAATGTTTAACATCATAATGATTCCCAGAACAGAAATTAAACAAAATACTTTACAAAATACTTTAGACCGTATCAAACATTAAACAAGGGAATGTTGTTATTAACTGGAAGAGAGCAGGTCTAAATAATCTCTCACACACAGACCATCTGTCCTTGAAGGCTACAAATGTCTTCTAGCCACACATACGCACACGTACGCACACACCTCAACAGGCATGAATCAGTCACACGCACGTTCACGCAAGCAGAGACAAGAGTGGGAGAGAAAGTGGGAAGTTGATAAGGTAGTTAAAATCAATTAATGTAAAATCTTAAGTAATAGAAAATCAATGTAAAATCAAAATCAATGTAAAATCATGTTAAAATCAGACAAACAGATAATAGGCAATCAGATAAACTCCCCCCTTGAACACACAATGTCCATTGTGTGTGAAAACATTAAAGCATAAATTAACTTTTAAATGAAATGATTTTTTTTTCTTTTTAATAATCAATAATCATACAATGAATTAATAATCTTTAATAATGATTTTTTTTTTTTTTTTTTTTTTTTTTTAATAATGAATCCAACTACTGTACTGTATAATCCTAACATGGCCTAAGATGGGCTGGCTAAAATAATCAAAAGTGGGCTGTCTACTAGGGCCAAACACTGTGTGCCCGTCGTCCCCGCAGACAGCATACCCTACCCAAAATAAATCAAAGAAGGTAAACTGACAAATTAAACGCCAAAACTGTACTAAACCAGCCCATTTTTTTATTATTATTATTAACAATAATTAATACTATTAGAATGAAGGTTACCGCCCTTAGAAACTTTGTGGCTGCAGCGATGTGGTCTGGTTGCAGCGGGCGTGTCACCATAGAGTTCCATCAGGGTCAGAAAGGCCAGGGAAAGGCAGCCATGGTTCTGCTCCGCCCTGGACTCCAACAACTGCAGGCTCTATGAGTGGAGAACTGACAACAATACTAAATTAGGCATGAAATACAACTACTAGGGTTGGCACCGTGATCAGCCGATCAACGGGGTGCCACACATCTGAAGTGTCAGTGTCAGTAGTAAGTAGTCTGGTGGTGGTGGGAAAGAGTAGTCATTATCATAATCATCAACAATAGCCAAGTTATCTGGCATGGGTGGCATACGTAACGTGGGTGGCCCAATGGGCCTTTATCTAGTCATGATTGTACTTGTACTTGTACCTAACCTGACTCGGTTGGGGGACCCTGTGTAGCAGGGTTCTGCTGCTGTTGGGCCTGCCACTTCTTTCCACAGCTGAAACAGGTGATTGTGTGTGTATTGTTCTGGGCCCTGTTAGTGTTTGTGTTGATGTTGTTACCTTGACTCAGTCCTTCAGGTCCATTCCCGGCTGGGGGATCCCGCTGATCACCACTGGGACCCCTCTTCGGGTTATGTGTTCGGTGGAGTGTCATGTGTCCATCATCCGACATTACGGCTCGCAACTTAACTAGTGGCTTGGGCTCTGGAACGATGTCGTTGTAATACCTGGCTAGTATTGTGATCTTATCTGTCGTTCTCACTCTCCATAGCGGGTCATGCATAATGATCGCCTGTCTCAAATGGGGGCGTAAAGCGTCAATCAAAAGCTGATTAAGCACACTAGCATATCCTGGCAGCCCTTTTGTGAAACCCGAGTGGCGGTCAAACTGAGTGGTGAAGTGATGGACGAAATCAGAGACGTCCTCACCCTGCCTCATCTTAATGTTAGTGATTAAGGAAAAGTCCACGTTACCCCTAACAAGGTCCTTAGCCTGGTTAATCATAACCTGTACTGCGGCTTCATGTGGGGCGTTCCTGACCTCACCTGCAGGGTTATTACCTTGGGCCGGCACGGGCCGCATACACTGGTATGGGTGACCGTCTGCCTGTAGCCAAGACCGTCTGCCTGTAGCAGAAATCTGATAAGGAAAAGTTTTAGGTGTGCAACACATAGTAATTAGTTTTTTAACTTCCCCGGTGTCTAGTCTTAGCTCCACAATTTCTGCCTTTACAGATTTTTCCCACTCATCAGGGTTGCTGTGGATATCGGGTAAACGTTCAGCCGTGTCTCGAGCATCCACTGGGTACCAATTACGGTACACAAATGTAATTTCGCCATCCTCTGGGTACGCCAAAAGAGAATCGTTAATTTGACTAGGTGTGGGTGTGTGAACCTGTTCCCGACGCTCACCTGTGTAAACTTTTTCCTTAGTGAGTGTATGGCCATTCTTAGTGGGTGTTGGTTTTGGTGGTTTGCGTGGAACACCGGGGAGGGGCGGATTCGTGTGGTCAGCGGGATCTCCCAGCTCGACCTGATTACAAGGAGGAGAAAAAACAACTGAGTTATTTAAATCATTGTCACATCTTTCTCCTTCATGTTGCCTCCCCCCTCTCTCTACCCCCTTCCTATCAGATAGAAGTGTAGGTAATGAGGTTTGCATGTCAATGTGATGTCGTGCATTGATACCCCCCTGGCGTGGAGGCCCGTGAGTCACAGCCACAGATGGGGGAGGTTGTGGTGATGGTGTTCGTCCAACCGGGACGACGTCGCTGTCCTTCGCCCCTGGTGTAGCACGGAGTCGTCCAGCCGGGCCGAGCTCGCTGTCGTTCGCCCCTGGTGTGGCACGGTGTCGTCCAGCCGGGCCGAGCTCGCTGTCGTTCGCCCCTGGTGTGGCACGGTGTCGTCCAGCTGGGCCGAGCTCGCTGTTGTTCGCCCCTGGTGTGGCACGGTGTGAGGAAGGCAGAGGCTGGCTGTCCGATTCTGAAGGCCTCTCCTTTTCTTTTCTCTCCCTCGCTGCCTCTCTTTCTGCAGCCGCCCAGCGCAGCTGCGCCAGAGTTAGAATGCCAAGCCTGGCCACTTCCTTTTCGGCTTTCTTCAGACTTTTCCGTTGTCAGATTTTATCGATATGTTGATACAGTACTCCAGAAAATCTTGTCAAGTCCTCAGTCGTGAGGGAGTCATCATATCCGAATTCCTTTCTCCATATGGGCAAAAATGGTGCAATTGTAGGGCACCTAGAAACAATCTGTTTCATTTCCTCATCGTCTATCTTAGCCGTTACGGCTGTTATCAGTTCATTCTCCAAGCTTTGGAGAGAGGCTTCAAGCTCAAAGGTGTTGTTGAGTTTGTAAAGAGGTTGTTTAGATTTCGGCAGGTGTTTTCTACCTCCCTGTGCATTCCCCATTTTCCAGCTGGTCGGATAGGAGGAGGATGAAATCAAAGCTAGTTTGCTTTCCACCTCAGCTGGCGGAATAGACGGAATAAAAAATAATAAGACTAAAAAACGAAGACATGTAAGCGTAAAGCATGAAGATTTCCGTCAGAACGTTCTGTTCTGGAACATAAAGGAAATCTACCAATTAAAATAATCACGCTATTTGTTATGTGATTAAGTGGCTCTAATCAGCCGTATTGGGTTATCGTACTGGCCGAAGAGACATTCCTTCAGAACAAAATACGTTCTGGCCCCAAATAAAAAGATTTCCGTCAGAACGTCTTGAAACAGCCGTTCTGGAGCATAAAATGAAATCTATATTGAAGTCTCGTACTGATACAAACCCAACTTGGACAAGCATTCTCCGCGGCCAAACGGCTGCTATGTCCTCAAAACATGTAACAAAAAGCGACAAAACGTAGACTACAAAACATTAAACAATAAAAACGCAGCTTGGGCTAGAGGTAGCAATTCTCTAACTTAGCAGGTAGGCTACAAATCTTTAAGTACTTGACACATCTGTGATTTACAGTCCAAAAAGGCATGAATAAAATCAAAACTTACACTGTGTGCTTTATACACACTTCTCAAGTCCCATGGTAATTTCTCCGCGCGCAGGAGGAAAAAAACATGTGGGAGAGAGTCCTTTCCGTGATAATCCGTGGGAGTCAGGGGAAATGTCTGATAATATCCTCGGCTGGTTGTTTCTCTAGCAGAGATGAACGAAGACTCCAAAACAAACTGTCCAGCAGCTGTATCGAATCCATAAACGTCAACTCAGTAGAAATCCGCAAGAAGTGACCATTTGATGGAAGGATTATTATTATATTCCATATGAATAGACAGTTTCCCCCAAAATGATTGAATTCACTCCCACACAATAAATGAGACCACACAGTGTAAGTCCGGGTTTTCTCTTACTGTATATTAAATCAATGAGCATACAAAATAGATGTCCAGTACAGTACAATAAACATGTGTCTCTTTTCTTTCTCAATCTGAATCTGAATACAATGTAACATCATTTTACAAATATACTTCAGTAGGCACAGGGAAAATAGACTTGTCAAGCATTCATTGGACAGTTAAACATAACAAGATATCAGATGGTGTTGTGACTGAGTCTCGTGGACTCAGAAGCCAAGGATGTAGAATGTTTTGGCTTTATCCAGTGTCCTGAACAATATGACCTGATTGACATCCTGCAGTGGAGACATTCTCATTTCGTGCATTAGTTATCAGATCACAACAAAATAACCTTGTCACTTGTAACACTGAAGTTGGTGTTTTAAATATAATAGATGTTAAAATGTTTTTAACCCAACAGTCGCGTGATTCATGTAACTGGAAATAGTGACCTCCGGTTCAGGGCTTTGTCACTATTCACCAATAGAAGGCTACTGTATGTAGGAGACCTGGCCTGATGAAGTCAACAGAGGTGACGCAACTCTCCTTAAATAGCTCTGGAATGACGAGGGGGAAAAACGAACATGCCCCATTGTTTACTATACAGAAATCTGTCAGGAGAAAGTATAATGTCCTTATGCAAACCTTATGCAATTATCCAAGAATTGGTGTTAAATAACCCTAGCCTACTACTAATAATAATATTAATAATAATAAAGCCAAGCAAATGCGAAACCATTTTATGTTAGACTGCTTTCCTAAAATAATCCACTATATGGGGTGGATGTTGTACTATTTGTATTGGCCGTATATTAGCAAGTTAGGCCTGACAGCGGAGTGGTTAGAATCCCGGACCTGCCGGACCATTTTCTGTATACCCCCCCCCCCCCCCCCTCCCCCCAATACTTCCTGTCTCCCATAATACCATTATATTCAGTATGGAGCATGCCCCGAGCCTGTAACCAGTGGCAGGGAGGAAACAAGAAAGACTGAGCGAGTAGCCTGCATCCCATCACGATTAGCGAGCTTGACTATGCAAATGACCGAGGTTCAGACACAGTAGAGAGAGTTGAGAGAACTAACTGGCAGTACAAAGGGAGTGCATGAAGATCGGCCTCAAGAGCAATGGCAAGAAAACAAAAGTAATAGCATTGAACATGGAAGACAGAACCATTGCTACTGTACATTCTAGCGTGGGACTGTAAAGTGGCTTCCACATTTTTGCTTCTTTACTCGCTGCCTCCAACATCCAAGAAGTCAGTGTGATTATTTATTTGTTTATTTGAAAAAGGATCACTGATGCCATGGCAATCAGCTAGTCTTATTGGGCTCCACACAAAAAACATATGGCAAAATTAAAAAAAGATATTCCTTCAACTATGGTCATCTGCATTGCACTTTTTCTTGCTTTCTTAAATGCTTATTTCTGTTTTATCATGTGGTAAATTATTCCAATGGACAATGGCTCTATAAATGACAGATTTATTTAGTTTGTCTTTTAACTACTGTAGATACAACAAACATGACCATTGTTATGGCCCGGCCTAGGGGAGCCTATGCCGCAACAAAAAGAATGGACTCCCTCCTTCCCAGTCCCAAAACAAAGACATCACCACCAGTGGTTTATTCACAAAAGGTTAAAAACATGGGTAAAATTACCTCAGGGAGGGCCCTGTATAAAACTCAGTTAAAGGTGATACACCATGCATTTAAAAAGTATTTATGTCATATTGTTTATGTCCCAAAAACGTTTTTCAAAAGGTTTGAGGCTTAATTACCACTCCTGAATAGAGAGCCTTTTTTGAATGGCTCTTAGAGCATTTTCAGCTGCAGTACCACCTTTGGCCTGAACTGCGCCACCCCCCAAAAATCTTTTTGAAAAAAAATTTTTTTTGAAAATTTTTTTTTACGAAAAAAATTTTTTTTATGAAAAAAATTAAAAAAAAAAAAAAAAACGGCCGATGATGACGTCACAATCGGCAGCAAATCTGGATAGCCAGTTTTGAGAACCTGTGGGATACTTTTAACCTTCGCCTTCTCAAAACCAGAGAAAAACACAATGGTCAGAAATGGGACTTTGTGAGGATAGAAGGTGCTAGTGGGACCCCAAAAAAAGGTTTTAAAATAGGAAAAGTGAAATTTCATGGTGTATCACCTTTAAAAACCCTATGATAACCTGTGGAAAACAGAAAGACCCAGTTCAAAACCAAAACAAAGGCCACCCACTCCTACCATACCCATTGGCTGTAAAACTAACCCATGTTAAAACTAGCCACTCAACAACACACTACAAAGCTAAAACCACTACACACAGCACTGGTGTTGTTGGAAGACTGGTTAGGAGGAAGACATCAGAGGGACTGGTGGCAGCCATCTTTATAGACACCAGCCTGGTCACATGAGCCAATCACCAACAGTAGCTCCACCTGTTAATTAAAACTCACAATCACACTCAGCCACCACTCACACCAGCTGGCAACCATCACTCAATCAGCACGCCTCAGGCCTGACGCAGTCTCACACACACACGCGCGCACTCACACGCGCGCGCGCACACACACACACACACACACACACACACACACACACACACACACACACACTGAGAGGAAAAGATATACATATAGCTCGGGAAATTATAGTGACACAATCGTTCACTTTGTGATACAAGCACCAAATTTTGCACAACGTTTCCTCTGAACATTAGCCAGAAATATTTCAATATTAAGCTTTGTTGCTTGTCGTTTTCTTTAGCATAACAAAGAATATTAAATTCGGCTACACCAATGTATGGGAGAGCTGCCTCATTTGTAACGCTTTGTACTTTTACTCCTACAATTATTAGAAGACTTTAGTTACAGATATACAATTATATTATATAAAACATACATTAATAACTTAACCCCATGTATATCTATAGCTATTTGAAAATAGCCGATCTACAAGCAGTCACCATGAACCCTATATAAGCTCAGTAAAACTGATATATATGCCTAAACCTAACCACAAACTCACAGAACTAGGACTATGCCGATAACCTTAAACTCAAACTAATATAAAAAGAATTGTTAAAATGTTTTGGAAAAGGGGAAAAATATCATCCAAATGTAGTTGCATTCCATTAATTTGCATGCCTGAAATTATTTGTTTGTTTTGGTGCCCACCCTCCCTGTTACCCTCAGGCCGGCTACAGACCTAAAGGCACAAAAACGAGTGCGTGTCGTGGGGGGGAGGCGGGGGGCAGACACAGCACAATGCATTCCGGATGGGAGTCGAGTGGTTTGAAGTCGAGTGCGAGTCGTGTGGTGTTGTGTGGTTGCGTCCAACTTGCTCACGACTCGCACTAGACTTCAAACCACTCGACTTCCATCCGCAATGCATTGTGCTGTCTCTGCCCCCCGCCTCCCCCACACAACTCTCACTCAACTTGTGCGTTCCAGTCTGAGTGCAGCCTCAGAGAGCATACACATGGGACCAAATGGACCCTTATTGGTCCATGTCCTGACTGCTGCAAACAGCCCTGGGTAGACAACCCAGCCTGGCAGAGATCTGCACTCCTGCCTAGTAGAATATTTAGTTATAAATATCATTCTTCAATGTGTTGTTATATTTTTCACCATTGTTTCAATCTTTGAGAATGTAATGGAGAAAAAAAAGGTATTTACAATTTGTGCTCAAATAAATACAAAGATAACCCTACACATGTGCCTCAGAAAAAGAATTCTCTTTGCTAGGACTGGTAATCTCTGGGTTTGTGGGAGTGTTGGTCTGAGACAGCTCTTCACTGAAGGCTCTCTCCAACACTTTCAGGATAGACCTGCGAGCTACGTCCTTGAAATCCTGACCCATGTAGACGTACAACACTGGGTTAAGGCAGCTGTTGATGAATGCCAGGCTGACAGCTAAGGGTAACCCAATGTCGACCACTTTATCCAGCATTTTACTGTCCTCTCTGAGATTCACCAACAGAATTTGTTCCATGATGTGAAAGGGTGCCCAGCACAGGAAAAAAGCAGTGATAACAGCTGCTATGATTTTGAAGGGGCGACCTGATTGGCTGGCCAGCGAGCGATTCTTCCTGAGCCGGTAGATGATGACAGAATAGCAGGAGACAATGACGGTGAAAGGGACCACGAATCCCATGATGAAGCGAGTGATGATCAGGGCCCCAAGTCGAAAGGTCCTCAACTGCATCGCTGCGGGTGTACTGTAGTCATCGGTCAGTGCAAAATTGTCGAAGCACACAATGATGTCCTTATCACGGAAGGAGGCCTGCGCGTTCTTAAAAATCCAGTACGGGGAGCTGAAAACCAAGGCCAGTACCCAGACACCCAGACTCACACAAGATGCCTTTCTGACACTGCGGTGGTTCTTGGCCCACACTGGCCACACCACACATACACATCTGTCAACACTGATGACCATCAGAATGTAGACGCTGGCAAACATGGTCGTGAGGAGGGTGATAAAGTTCAGTTTGCACATGAATTTGCCAAACGGCCAGCGGAAGTCCATAGCTCTTTCTGTGATGGTCAGGGGCAGGAACGCTGCAACGAGGAAGTCGGCCACGGCAAGGTTGAGGTACCAAACAGTGTTGATGGTTTTCTTCATTTTGAAGCCCGTCACCCAGATGACAACACCGTTCCCCAACACACCGAGCACACAGACTAGGCTGTAAATGACGAGGGACACGATCTTGAGGGATTTGTAGAGTTCACCCTCCAAGAAAGAGCTGTTTCCACCAGACGGGTGAGACAGATCCAGGGTTTTATTGTGATTGACAGCCATTGCAGCCATGATCTCCATTGTCCTAAAAAAAACTATAATAACAAATCAAAGGTTTGTGCTTGTTTCATCACAACATGTCTTAAAGGGGCCACACCATGCTTTTAAAAATATATATATTACATAAATTTGTTCCATAAATCGGTTTTATACAGGTTTTAGCCTAAAAAAACACTTGGATATTGGAATTTCATGTCTGTCTGTTTCTAATTCCAAGCCGTTTCAGATGCAAAACCAAAATGCCCTTTGTTGGCAACGGGGCACTGTCTTTGGGCTAAAATTGGAACGATAGGATGTATCGTTCCAATTTTGCCCACCCCATATAGTCTCCCCAAAAGTACCGCCTCCTTCTCTTCAGTTGCCAGGAAACTGACGTGGAGGGGCGGTACTATGGAAATGGGCCCTGGTGTGACATCACACCAGTCCCCTTTTCAGGAGAGAACCATTCGGACACACCCACTCAGAAAATCACAGAAATGAAAATTGAAAACCAAGGCTTAGAGTTAATAAATTGTATTTATGAATTTTTATTTATTTTATGTGGCCCCCCTTTAAGTGTCTGAATATCATCCTACATATGGCTTAGTAAGACTCCATACGCATGTCCTATAAATACAGTTGATGAGTAATTTCACACGTCGACATTTATAACCCTTAATTAGAGGAAATTATATAATTATGTTAAAATAAGTGTTGACAGCTCTATATTCCCATAGCAATCATTGACTTAAACTGTCTAGATAAATAACACCCCAAAAAGAATAGATACCTGTATCAATGTGCTGAAGTGATGTCAGCCAGAGAAGTGTCTTCTTCAGACTGTGGTCAGTGAATGCTGTGAGGAGCTCTTATCTCTATGAAGGTCTGATGAAGTGTTTGACGTCTATATTTATGTATGTGTGCTGCACTGCACAGGATTATGTAACTATCTTTACTGGCAGTTTTTCATTTTGCGGGAGGAAACCGATTGCAAACACATGAAAGAGACGTATATTGTAACTACAGTATGTTACAAAAGCTGTCAATGTGATCATCAACTTCCTGTTTTAAATGTTTCCTGTAGATGGAATGTGGGTGTGTTTGTGTGTGTCCCCATGTGTGTGTGCAGGAGTCCCCATGTGTGTGTGTTAAGTATTAAGGTTGGCTTTAGGTTTACTGAGGTTAGGGTTAGAATTAACCCTACACAATTAACCCTACACACACACACACACACACACACACACACACACACACACACACACACACACACACACACACACGCACGCACGCACACACACACACACACACACACACACACACACACACACACACACACACTCTGTGACACAGACACACACGCACACACACAATTTTCCCACAGAAAAACAAAACAGGGTGATAACCACAAGACCCAGGGGGAGCTCTAAGGTTGAGTAATGCAATCTTTTACAATGATTATTAAAGCAGTTATTATACCTTATACAATATGTCATGGTAAATGTGGGGGACAACATAGAACAGTGCAGTCCGAACAGACCGGAATGACCATTACAGGTGTAACTCTGAGAGTGTTCAAACATGTCCTTTTGTTCAATCTCAGAGTTAAGGGGGTCTTTGCAAACAAAACATTTGGGAACCACTTGTACTAGAGGACTCCTAGTGTGCCATACATACGGTGTCATGGTGAATCAGTGTCATGCATATTCTGAAGAAAACCTGGAGACTGACATTCAGTAACTGCGTCTTATTATCTAAATAAGAACATTAAAATGGTGCGTAAAAACTAAATCTAACATTTGCCACGGACAAGGCCAAGTCTTAACACATTTGTCCGTGTATGGTGTGGCCCTGACATGTAGTCTTAGGCCACATGCACAGTATACCAGTAAGACAGCCTAAGGGCGAGTTACGACCTCGCCTTTGCACTGAAACAAAACAGACCGACACAATATGGCATAATATTGATGACGAGGGGGTCCCATGAAAAAACATGAACAGTTAGTAGAAGTATACAGATACATTCATACACAGAGGCTTGTTCACCCTCTCCCACCCACCCACCTGCACCAACCACCACAGCATCAGCTGTTACACAACCGAGGAGAGAAGGGCACAGTGCAAATACATCAGTGTGTATGTCCCTACAGGTACAGTCAATGTTAGAAGCATATTAAACAAGTTGAATCAAGATAAGAATATACTGTAGGTCCTGAAGTGACAAAAGGATGAAATGGATCTAAGAGGTGGAGGAAGATCATTCCAATCAGACCCATATTCAGTAAATGGGTATGTGACCGAAACATGGGTCCCGGCCCATTGTTTGAGAAACAATGGCCTAGCCTAGAGGCTATAAGGGAGCTGAATTTCAAATGTATTTTTAATGTGTTGCTTGACACTTTTACAAACACATACATCCCTTGGATACATCCCTTGGTAAGGAATTCATTTTTATAATGTTTTTGTAATATCCCCGACTAAATTACTATAATCAAAATATGTTTCCTCACATTTTATGTCAAATCAGAATACGGTTTTGGATTCCCCATAATTATGTGGAAAACCCCAACAAGCACTAGAACACTAACACTAAAATTATAAGATCTCAGATCTCATAATTCCGTGACAAATTATAAGATCTGAGATCAGTTGAGCTCTTGACACTCCTCAGATTTCTTTTCCTCTGATGAAAACAGACACATTAGACACATTCAGAGAATTACTTTTGTGTTTTTCGGCACAAATTTACAAGGATCTCACCAATTCATAATGCAGTCATAAAGGTTTGTTACGTCATTGAGTCGGTAATCGAATCATATGTTCTTTCATTTATTTGTAAAATGTTCCACTCCAGAAATGACAGTTGACTGAAAGGCTGTGGGCTGTGCATGTGCATGTGTGTGTGGGAGGGAAGACAGAAACAAGAATAAACTTGAAAAAACATAATATAATATTTTGCATTCATATCCCAGAATGTCAACTTAGAGGCAGTATGGTCAATGTCTATAAGTGAATGGTGTTGATAACAGTTATCATCATTTATTGACAAATAATGTTTTCATACAACAGAACTTTTTCTATTCCATTTACATTATACAGTATGTTTAATGATTACATCTATTGTATATTATAACACCATGCATACGAGGCATGATCTGTACTCTGGTCCTGAATGTATTGTTGTAGCTTATTTTATTTTATTTTATTTTAAATTATTATTATTTTAATCACATTAACACTGAAATCCATATTTGTTCATTAAAATCCTTCAAAAATATTCAGTTTTTCAAGATTTGGCCACATAAACAGTGACATCCTGTGGGTGAAATTGCTTTTGACTCAATCTTGTTTAGAGCAGTGTTTCTCAACCACTGTGCCGTGGACCAATTGGTGAAGCCTATGAGATGCTTTGATGTGCCCTTTGAAATTTGACAGTAAAGTCACAATTTAAAACCTTTTTATTACCTCAAGAAAGAAAAGAAAAAAGACCGTTAACTGCATCAAAAGTAATCAACAAACTGTATTTTTTTATTTTTAAAAGCATTTTCTGTATATTGACTGAACAACTTTCACATGTAGCTATAAGTCATATTTAACCAGGAGTATCTTTACTTTGACTCAAGTACTGGGATTTGGTACTTTGACCACCTCTCTCTACACCTGTGCCTCAGAAAATGAATTCTCTTTGCTATGGCTGGTGTTCCCTGGGTTTGTGGGAGTGTTGGTCTGAGGCAGCTCTTCACTGAAGGCTTTCTCCATCACTTTCAGGACAGACCTGCGAAACACATCCTTGAAATCCTGACCCATGAACACGTACAACAGTGGGTTCAGGCAGCTGTTGAGAAATGCTAGGCACTGAGCTATGACAAACCCAATGATGATCACACCGTATACCGTTTCAATGTAATATTCCACCATGCTATCCACCAACACAATTAGGTGTATGATGTGATAGGGCGCCCAGCACAGGAAAAATGCAGTGATAACAGCTGCTATGATTTTGAAGGAATGACCAGAGTGGCTGGCCAGCGAGTGATACCTCCTGAGCCGGTAGATGATGACAGAATAGCAGGAGACGATGACGGTGAAAGGGACCACGAATCCCATGATGAACTGTGTGATGATCAGGGCCCTAAAGAACCCAAATGGAAACTCGCCATCACACCACCCGATGTTATCCCTATGGTACGATGGTAAGTACTCTGTGAAGATGAAGCGAGGAGAACTGAGAGCCAAGCTCAGAACCCAGACACCCAAACTCACAAAAGACGCCTTTCTGACACTGCGGTGGTTCCGAGCCCACACTGGCCACACCACACATACACATCTGTCAACACTGATGACCATCAGAATGTAGACGCTGGCAAACATGTTTGTGATGAGAACGGTACTGTTCAGTTTGCACATGAATTTGCCAAAAGGCCAGCGGAAGTCCATAGCCATTTCGGTGATTCTCAGGGGCAGGAACGCTGCAACGAGGAAGTCGGCCACAGCGAGGTTGAGGTACCAAACAGTGTTGATGGTTTTCTTCATTCTGAAGCCTGTCACCCAGATGACAACACCGTTCCCCAGCACACCGAGCACTAAGACTATGCTGAAAATGGTGAGCGACGCGATCTTGAGGGATTTGTTGAGTTCCTCCCATGAAGGGTCATTTCCATCAGACAGATCCATGGTTTCATTGTGATGGACAGCAGTTGTATCCAAAATCTCCATCGTCCTAAAACATAAAATAACAAAACAAAGTTAAGTGAATTGTAATAATTTCTTAATTGTCTTACAGGTGCAGTAGGTGTTTTTTGTTGTTGTTTTTAAAATAAGTGTCAAATAGCTCTATATTCTGATAGTAGGCTCTACTCTTTGCTCAAGACCCTGATGCTAGATAGTTGAGTGTGGAGGGCAACGATTCAGGAGTCCAGAGTTGGTGTTGGCTAGAGTAGGGGTCTTCAACAGGGGGTCCGCGACCCCTAGGGGGTCCTCGGAGGTACTGCAGGGGGTCCGCGAAATTATTGGTAAAAAAAAAAAAAAAGAAAAGAAAAGATTTCAAAAAATGTTTTTTTTTTTTTTTTTTCATTTTTCATTTTTCACATTTATGTTAAAAAATAAATCATGATTCTATCCATTTTGAATAGCTTGAATACATGATTACTATGCAATTGACAGATTGTTGATATTATTGACATTGGTTCTCAGTTAATAAGTAGTAGCCTATGTTTAGAAATGTTAGTGGTACGGCCCACCCTGCTCGCTGTAACTTGTACATGTTTAAAATAAAAAATATGTCGTAGCCCCGACCCCCCCCCCACCCTACCATCTCCCCAAACGTGCTAGACCACACTCTCGCATCGCATGTGTTTTTTCAGTAACAGTGGTCTCCCAGTCTCTCCTGATTTTTAGTAAACAGAGCATTTTTAGTTCAGGATGCTTATTGTATCCAATCAGGAGAACATCGATGTAGATCAGCTATTTAAAGTATTTTAAACAGTTTTTCTTTTTTCAAATAGTAAAAAAAAAGGCAAAGATTTATCTTTATGGACAAAAATATAGCTTGTTATGTTTTACCCAAAGAACATCACTTACACTACCTACATGCATTATTATCAGCCAGTATGACGCCATAATCATTTATAATTAAATGCAGTTACTTAATGGAGCTATAGTCAACTTTTTTCTTGAAAAACGGATGCTAAAATAAAAATAATGTTTCGAAAATATTATAAAAAAGATTAAGCTTCATATGTTTCTATTCAAAAATGACCACAAAAAGCGTAAAATAATGATAAAATAATCATTTTGGCCATTGTCAGACTGACTTTGTTTACATCCCTCTTCTATTCTTTTACATGGATTGACAAGGTAATTTTTGAATAGAAACACATATATGAAGCTTAATCTTTCTTATAATATTTTCGAAACATTATTTTTATTTTAGTGTCCGTTTCTCAAGAAGAAGTTGACTATAGCTCCTTTAACATAGGGTAGTGATATTTTAAACAAGTGTTCAACGTAACTATATTTCGATAGCAATCACTGCTATATAGACTGTCTATGAAAACAGAATAGATACCTGTTACGATGTGTTGAGGTGAAGTGTCTTCTTCAAACTGTGTTCAGTGAAAGCTGCATGGGGAGGCAGGGGAGCTCAAATATATACCGGTATCTGTGTCTGACGTCATGTCAGACGTGCTGTACTGTATGCAGGGGAACAAAGAGAAATCAGCATGCAAACATTCAGCAGCAATCATTTATTTATAATAATAATAGACAAAGAAGAAGAAGAAGAAGAAGAGGAACTATATTATGAAACTGTCTCCACTGGAAGATTTTTATACTTTGTTCATGGGGCAAGACTCAGAATATAACATATTGG
This sequence comes from Nannobrachium achirus, assembly GCF_963921795.1. NCBI lineage: Eukaryota > Metazoa > Chordata > Actinopteri > Myctophiformes > Myctophidae > Nannobrachium > Nannobrachium achirus. The sequence goes on from NC_137819.1 coordinate 18,933,722, forward strand.
TCCCATCTGGACGGGCAAATTGTGGTTGCTATACTGCTATTAAAAGAAAAACTGAAAAGTGCCTTGCGGGGAAATAACCTTTCCTTTGTAGATACACTCCTAGTAAGTATTTATTATCCTATTAAAAATGGGAGAGCCTCTGTGTCACTTTATATTTTTGCATTGGCTATTAAAAAAATAGCAGATATATAAGCTCACGGTGTGTCACTTCATGAAATCTGAAAAGTGTGAGAACTACAGATTCAGAAGGCATTTGTAGAATCGGCCTCAGGTCTTAAAGTTATTGAAACACATTCGTTTTTCCACTCCAGAAATGACAGTTGACCTAAATGCTGAGGATTGTGGTGGATTATGAAACAGCAGGGGTGTAGAGAACAATAACAAGATAGAGCAGAGGATGTGGTCACAGAGTAGAAAGTACTGTATAGGCCTACAACATGTTTAGTGATGAGAAATAACAGATATGAAACCTCTGCAACCACCATGTCTGCATGTCTCTGTACAAACTGGATTCTACATCAACGGTAGATGCAGTATGACTAATAATCAGGCCTGGAATTTTATCATTTTAGGGGTAGGGACATGTTTTTAGGTCCACAGAAAAAGATTGTACTTTAACCCTCTAAGGCCCGAATATAGAAATACTTGAAATAAAAAATTGAAAAAAATCAGATGGTGTTGTAGGAGTCCTATTAAGAGGAAAATGTAATGTTTTTAAAAAAAAAATGTTTTTGTAAGGTTTTATAGCCATAAATCAAAAATCATAAATCATGCTCTAATTTACATATGGGGGATATTTTTCACAATAATAACATATGTACATGTTCTAGACATTCTAATGATCACCAAAAAAAATAGTACAGGCATTTTACTTATGTTTTTGTGAGGAATAGCTTCCATGAAAAAGTGAGATGTTGTTCGTCAAAACTCTGGAATGTCAGCGGGTGTGGCGGGTGTGAATGTCAGCCCCTGTGGGGGGTATTTATATGCAAATATTGTGGCCAATGGCATTGTAATACTAGACAATAGAATCCAATGGTGATGTTTAGGTGGTAGGGGGAGCTAAAATAAAATGATTTAAACCTTTTTTTGGATAAAATACAAACGTTGTAATATTACAACCGTGGGCCTTAGAGGGTTAACCCTGCAAGACCCGAATTAATTTCTACTGGCCCAAAAAAATAAAATAAAAAATCAGAAAAAAAAACTAATAATGTTTTTGTAAGATTTTATAGCCATAAATCATAAATCTTAAATCATGCTCTAATTTGCATTTTGAGGATATTTTTCACAATATTAACATATGCACGTGTTCTAGACATTCTAATGATCACGAAAAAAAATATTACAGACATTTTACTTATGTTTTAGTGAGGAATAGCTTCAGTTAAAAAGTGAGATGTTGTTCGTCCAGACGCTGGAATTTGAACTTCTCTGGGAGGTGTGAATGTCAGTCTCTGTGGGGGGTATTTATATGCAAAATCGTGGCCAATGGCATTATAATACTAAACAATAGGATTTAATGGTGATGTTAATGTGAAAAAAGAACAGGAAAACTAATTATAATTTTAAAAAAAAAATGTTGCCAAAAAGCAACGCTGGGCCTTGCAGGGTTAAATGTGTAAAGTAGGAAGTATATAATGCTCGCAATGTTTTTTTTAATGAGGATCTTTGTCCAGATGATGTGACAGTTATCATTTATAGTCATTTATTGAAAATAATGTTTTCATACAACATAACTTTTTCTATTCCATTTATACAGTACACTTATGTTCAATGATTGCATCTACTGTTTATTATAACACCATGCATACGAGGCATGATCTGTACTCTGGTCCTGAACGTATTGTTGTAGTTTATTTTTTATTTTGTATTATTATTTTAATCACATTAACACTGACATCCATATTTGCATTTTAGGGGTAGGGACACAGAAGAAGATTGTACTTTAAATGTGTAAAGTAGGATGTACAGTATATGCTCTCAATCATAGGCGATTCTAGCCTCTTCCAGCAGGGGGTGCACGACCTCTATTACCTCATGCACGCGCGCGCAGCGCGCGTGCACGACGCTCGCGCGCGCGCTTAGCTGTTTTGTAATGTTGTTTTAGCGGATTTCTGCAGTTAATTTTGTACCCAAATGTAACACAATATAAACAAAAAAAGTGTAAAACAGGTGCTTCTTTTCCTAGACACCATGAGCATATGTCTATAGGATTTATTTACTTATTTTGCAGACAGAGGCAGCACAGCCAGGACATATAAAGCCAAACATCAAGTTAATCATCATTCATCAAGCAATCAAGCAGTCATTTACATTGGTGGTGTGGCACAACCACACCACCAAAGATCCATAACCAGCAGCTACCAATATTTACAAGCAAGTGAAGCAAGCATGCGCGCTCGCTCGCGCGCGCACACACACGCACACACACACACACACACACACACACACACACACACACACACACACACACACACACACACACACACACACACACACACACACACACACACGGAGGAGAAGAAACAGGCTGGCTAACTCCACAGTGAACAGATAGTTAAATAAAGCCATGTCTTACCTTAAGAAAATGACAAGAAAATATCCAATGTTATATTGAGGTGCCCAGAAGAAAGTGTTATTCCTTGGAGGCACAGAACACATTGTGTAATCCAGCCTCTTTGAGCAGCACCGAAAACTTTAGTTCACGTATGGTAAATGTAAAAGCTATCCACATGTCCTATGGATGTCTGTAGTTAACCCCAGGTAGCATATTCCACTGTGAAACAACTGTTTAATTCTGTTATTTAGATAAATCTGCAGGTGTCATCATCTGCCGTTTGTTTTTCAGCGGTGCTGTCAGAGACGTTCAGACAGTCACTGTGATTGGTTGAGAAACCAGTAGTCCTATTACCTCCCGCCCCCCATTTGCTGTGATTGGTTTAGAAGTCATGCTATGGGTGCTTCAAAGGGTCAAAAAAGGCGAATTTGAGATGTTCTTCTTCTTAATCATATTGCGTGTTTATTATGATCAAAAAAATCAAAATGGCCGCCTGGCGGCCAGGGGGTGCACATGCACCCTAGGACACCCCTTAAAATTGCCTATGCTCTCAATGTTTTTTAATGATGATCTTTGTCCAGATGTTCTACAGTGTGCTGGTCACTGTGGCTAGCACTGTTCAAATCACTGTTGTGTGTCTTAATAACTTTCATCTTCTACACTGCCACTTGATCAGGGGATAATTTGAATCTTGACCATCAGGTCAAAATCTGTGTCAAATTAGTGTCAGTCTACAAAATCTGTGTCAAATTAGTGTCAGTCTAGGTGAGACGTGACCTTTGACACAATCTAAATGTCTTAATAAAAATGTCTTGTGCAACGGCCTTTGTATGATGAAGCAGGGCTTTGCTTTGCAAAAAAATTATCAATTTGAAACTTGGAGATACAAGGTTTCTGCCCGACAGTAATGATTTACTTTGTTGGCCGCCCAGCCCCCAAAATGGAACGAATTTTTATTTTGGCCGACATTTTATTTTAATTTTTTCCTAATGGCCGGCCTGGACCGGCCGGGAATGAACCGGCCGTTCGGGAGTTGTCCCACTTTTCCCAATGGCCAGCACGTCCCTGGGTACACAGTCAACTCAGGGACACTGATGTGGTAGGTATATAGTCAAGTTGGCTGTAGGTACACACAGGGACATGCTGGGCCCCTGATTCAGCCCGGGAAAAAAGAGTTGGAGAGGCACTCATTGCGCGCTATAGACTCATTTCTTGTTTACAAACATTGAGACCAGATTGAGACTAAATGCACAGGTGACTGTATCATCTAATCAATTCCCACCAATCCCCAAACCTGTTGTTTTGGGGAGCGCTGGTTTCATTGGCTCATTTGGTACCGACCTGCGCGCGCATCTAGGGTTTTATCAGTGTTACATGGACTAGAAATGCATTAATAGAGAGAGATCTCTCTCTATAGCGCTGCTGCTACTCAAAGATTTGCCATTTCAGATCATGACAAGTGACAAGCCAGTGGGCCAATTACTGTACATGAGATATATTTCGTCGTTGTCAGTTGGAAACCTTGTATGTCCAAAACTGTTTGTTTTGTATTTATCATTTTAAAAATGATTTAAACTAGTGAAAACAGCCGATCTACAAGCACACAACGCCTCGCACCGTGAGGCGTTGTGTGCTTGTAGATCTGCTGTTTTCACTACTTTTGTGCAACAGCCTTGTATGATGAAGCAGGGCTTTGCTTTGCAAAAAAATGATCAATTTGAAACTTGGAGATACAAGGTTTCTGCCCGACAGTAATGATTTACTTTTTTGCCCGCCCAGCCCCCAAAATGGAACGAAGGCCGACATTTTATTTTTAATTTTTTCCTAATGGCCGGCCTGGACCGGCCGGGAATGAACCGGCCGTTCGGGAGTTGTCCCGCTTTTCCCAATGGCCAGCACGTCCCTGGGTACACAGTCAACTCAGGGACACTGATGTGGTAGGTATATAGTCAAGTTGGCTGTAGGTACACACAGGGACATGCTGGGCCCCTGATTCAGCCCGGGAAAAAAGAGTTGGAGAGGCACTCATTGCGCGCTATAGACTCATTTCTTGTTTACAAACATTGAGACCAGATTGAGACTAAATGCACAGGTGACTGTATCATCTAATCAATTCCCACCAATCCCCAAACCTGTTGTTTTGGGGAGCGCTGGTTTCATTGGCTCATTTGGTACCGACCTGCGCGCGCATCTAGGGTTTTATCAGTGTTACATGGACTAGAAATGCATTAATAGAGAGAGATCTCTCTCTATAGCGCTGCTGCTACTCAAAGATTTGCCATTTCAGATCATGACAAGTGACAAGCCAGTGGGCCAATTACTGTACATGAGATATATTTCGTCGTTGTCAGTTGGAAACCTTGTATGTCCAAAACTGTTTGTTTTGTATTTATCATTTTAAAAATGATTTAAACTAGTGAAAACAGCCGATCTACAAGCACACAACGCCTCGCACCGTGAGGCGTTGTGTGCTTGTAGATCTGCTGTTTTCACTACTTTTGTGCAACAGCCTTGTATGATGAAGCAGGGCTTTGCTTTGCAAAAAAATGATCAATTTGAAACTTGGAGATACAAGGTTTCTGCCCGACAGTAATGATTTACTTTTTTGCCCGCCCAGCCCCCAAAATGGAACGAAGGCCGACATTTTATTTTTAATTTTTTCCTAATGGCCGGCCTGGACCGGCCGGGAATGAACCGGCCGTTCGGGAGTTGTCCCGCTTTTCCCAATGGCCAGCACGTCCCTGGGTACACAGTCAACTCAGGGACACTGTAAGAGTGTTGTTTACACAGAGTGCAGCTGTCACTGCATTATGACCAATCAAATGCTGGCAGCTGTGAAGACGCCCAGGAGCATAATAAAACTGCGAGACACAGAGACAGCTACACACACTCTTCAAGGAGACCCCAATCCAAGATCCACTGACACAGAGACCACCTCTGGCTGACATGCTGCTGCTTCTTCCTCAACTCCTATGCCTGCTGGGCCTGGCTCTACTAGGTACAGAAAAATAATATTAGATATTTTGTGCCAGGGATCCCCATACAAGATTTTCATTGTAATGATTTTGGATTTTTATTATTATTATTACCCGTATTATCTTTTTACAAAATAGCAGATTTACAAGCTCACAAGGCGCCTACTTGTTAAGATTGGCCTCATATTTACTTACAATTAATTCAATATTGGAATATTGCATCTGGAATGAGACAAAAAACTAAACATAAATCTCCATGAATTCAAGGTTTCATGAGGTGAGTAATAATTGATAAAAAAAATACTTTACCACTTAAACCCTAACATACCAATGTTGAACATTAGTTGAGCATTTGCCAGAGATGGTACAGTACAGTAGATCTAGTAGAGCAGTAGGTCACTATATTATGTGTCCCACTGTGAGCTTGTAGATCTGCTATTTTCAACAAAGATCAGAGATTTGGTGTAAATGGAATAGGGCTGGCTGCAGAAACACGGATATATCTCCATTGCCACCAGGGACGTGCTGGGCCCCTGATTCAGCCCGGGAAAAAGAGTTGGAGAGGCCCTCATTGCACGCTATAGCGCTGCTGCTACTCAAAGATTTGCCATTTCAGATCATGACAATACATGAGTTATATTTTGTCGTTGTCGGGTGGAAACCTTGTATGACCAAAACCGTTTGTTTTGTATTTATCATTTTAAAAAATATTTAAACTAGTGAAAACAGCCGATCTACAAGCACACAACGCCTCGCACCGCGAGGCGTTGTGTGCTTGTAGATCTGCTGTTTTCACTACTTTTGTGCAACGGCCTTGTCTGATTAAGCAGGGCTTTACTTGTACAAATTTGAAACTTGGGGATACAAGGTTTCTGCCCGACAGTGATGATTTACTTTGTTGGTCGCCCAGCCCCCAAAATGGAACGAAGGCCGACATTTTATTTATTTATTTTTCCTAATGGCCGGCCTGGACCGGCCAGGAATGAACCGGCCGTTCGGGAGTTGTCCCACTTTTCCCAATGGCCAGCACGTCCCTGATTGCCACCTTCATTCATCTGTGTCTGTCTGTCTGTCTGTGTGTGTGTGTGTGTGTGTGTGTGTGTGTGTGTGTGTGTGTGTGTGTGTGTGTGTGTGTGTGTGTGTGTGTGTGTGTGTGTGCGTGCGTGCGTGCGTGCGTGCGTGCGTGCGTGTGTGTAGGCACCGCGCAGGCTGCTCCCTCGGCTGAGATGAATCTAGAGCGTGGCAACTGTCCAGTGTTCTGGTTCGGCTTCAACGGCCGCTGCTACAAGTACGTAGCCTCTCACATGAGCTGGGCCACGGCGGAGCAGAACTGTTTGGCTCAAGACGCCAACCTGGTGTCCGTCCACAGCGAGGCGGAGCACGACTTTGTTCAAACCCTGATCCGGAACTTTGATCCGTATCAAGGAGCCACCTGGGTTGGTCTCAGCGACACTCAACAGGAGGGTGTGTGGATGTGGTCGGACGGCTCCAGAGTGGGTTACACCTCGTGGCATCACAGTCAGCCAAATGGGGCCGCAATTGAAAACTGTGTTACAAGCGGTGGCACTGCATGGTATGACTCGGGATGTTCACGCACATTTCCTTCCGTTTGTGCTCTTCGTACAGTCTGTACTTGTACTGTGTCTCCATAATAAAAGAATATATACATACATACATACATATTTTTCAATGTATTTCTTATTTATTTTTATTTTTTTCCAAATATAGGCCAATTATTAAAAATAAATGGAAAAGGGAATTGAAGAAAAAAAAACATGGCCCCCCTCTTGTATTAGGAGGGTAGTATGAGTCACGGCTAGTTCCATTCCTTGATTCTCATTGGCTGGTTTGGTTTCCTTTTAATTGCTGTGGTATATGAGACTACGGTATAATCCACACCTTGAATCAGTTTATATCAAGCCCAAGTGCGTTATTTCTTTCCACAGTGTTCCACAGTGCACCAATTATCTGCACCTGTGTATGGAAAAAAAGCTGGGAACTACTTTCTTGTAGCTGGGAACTACTTTCTTGTAGCTGGGAACTACTTTCTTGCAGACCGTGTAGTGAATTATTAGTGAAATAGAACAGTTTTAATTGTACATGTCCATGGTTTTTCATGTTGCCATATTGTAACCGTTTTAGAAAAGCAATAAGCCACGCGTCTCGATCACCACGCCTCTCAGCCGTTATAAAATACCAGGTAACCACATGCCTCTTGTGGCTTATTGCTTCAATCTATCATGGTTAAAATGGAGTTTGAGGTTACAATGGGTTTGTATAGGAAGGGGGCGTGTCTGATCAAATGAATATCAAATGTCTCAATACTGAATCGAGAAACTTAAAAACTGTCCTCAGTGCTAACATAATCCTGAGTATAGACAATGAAACTACCCCAATCTTTGTGAAAAATCAGAACGGGAACACATTTTGTGTATCATTATTTTATGATTTAACTATTGAAAAATAGCAGATATACAAGCTCACAGCGCGGCACCGAGTGCCGCGCTGCGAGCTTGTAGATCTGCTATTTTTGAAAAATCGTGAAAATTAGAATTTTGACCCGATTCTATAAGTACTAAGGTTTTTTGAAAAACCCATGTTTCTATGTCAGCAATCTGGCCAGCCATCGTCAAAGAAAAGGTCCTTTTCACTTGACTGGAGCTCAGTTAGCCTGTTCTTGAGAGACTACTATGTCAGTGGTTCTCAAACCTTTTCATGTAAAGGACCCCCAAACTGATATGTATTTGGCCACGGACCCTCATTTCAAAATATCTAGTTCCAGGGACCACCCTGAAGCAAAATTTGAGTTACAAACGTTCGCTTTGAAAATACACATATTCAAAGATTTGCACACATTTTCACAACTTTTTCAAAAATAGCAGATCTACAAGCTTGCAGCGCGGCACTCGGTGCCGCGCTGTGAGCTTGTATATCTGCTATTTTTCACTGGTTAAAGCTTTCAATAATTTCTAGGCCTAAATGGGTTAAGGTATAAAGAAACGGAATAGAAGCATAAGACCTCAGGGTCAAGGCCAAGACAACAAACCAAAGACCACACTAAATAATGAATAAATACACTAATTCAATTCTATAGTCTCCGTGACTAACACAAAAACATGCAGGAGGAAAAAGTGAAATTTGATCTGGTGAAGCGCCAGGGCCCTGGGGATTTAGCGGCGATAACCGATACTGATATTTGTTTGGGAAGCAAATATAACAAATATCAGTATCGGTTATCGGCTAAATTGTTATTTTAAACATCGGCAACGGCCAATCATTTCCATATCGGTGCATCCCTAGAAGTCAGAGCATGGCTTGGTGGATCCTGTACCAAAACTCTACACGAAACCCTTAAAGTTGTACCATGTAACTTTTTTTATAAAACAAATCTTAAAATTGTCCTAACTGTTAAATCGCTAAAGTTTTAGAACACCCACTCCGTTATTTTCAGCTTCTGAAGCCTTCTCTTTATATGTTTTCTTCTTAGCAGTGACAGGGGCGGGATTTCGCGCCAAGATGACGTAATCTGCATCATCTGTATACGTTGTGTATACGTTGCCCAATCACATCGCCGATCATGCACACATGGTACACTACCGGCCAATCACAGCAAATCTTGAAGTGGGGTCGCCATATTTGTAGTCGCCCGTGTGTCTCTTTACTCATAAGGTAATCTCGCCTACCAGGCAGGGTGAAGTAGTCCGTTTCTCCGGAATGCCTGAACGCACAGGAACCAGGGACCCCTCTAAAGATAGCTCTCGGCGTTGTGGAGGCAGACGCGGGGGTGTGAAGGTACGAAAAACGGGCGAAAGACGCGAACGCGACCGCGGTTTGCTATAGGGCTACTGACCACTAGTTGAGCATCTTACACAGTATAGCTTTAAATAAAGGGAAGTAAAATCCATGTCAAAACCTAACCACCTGCAAGCTACAACCATAACACCCCTGATCAATAGACATAGAACACAGATGATCTGATGGTTCAATATTCACTACCAATCATTTCAGATCATGTGGTTTCAAATTACCGGCTATAAGAGTCAACTTGAGGAGTCAGATTTTCGACACTTTTACTTAAAATGATTAAACACGCATTTAGTCTGAGAAACCATTTGTATTGTAATTTCCAAAAATACAGTTCAATTAAAAAAAAAATACATGACAAATAACTGAATAACCTTAATAAGTTTCTCTAAAGTTCTGGTAAGAGATCTATCCTGCTTTCAGAGCCCCTTGAAGCACGGCAGTTTCCCAGCTTTGTGGAAGTACAGCAAAGGATGAACAAACAATGTCATCACACATATTGCATATGTGATGTCATTAGCAACTGGGTTGGAATTTATCTGTAGTAGGGCTAGAACAAAGGGAATAGAGCTAATCGTAGTCAGTACCATTACTATCAAGCTGATCAGAATGATTCTAAAGGCCCTTCTCTTCATGGTGTTTCCCTCCCCACTGTCCCTCTGTCCTTCTCCTGGTCCAGGCTGTTTCAGTACTCTGAGGACCGAGAGGCAGCAGAAAGAAACCACAGAAATGCACACAATGTCAATGCCCAGTATGATGTAACACATACACCCAAATGCTGTTGAAGAATGATCAACTGTTAATCCAATGCCGATGGCAAGCACCGTCAGCCAGACAACACAGCAACAGGCCACCTTGTACCGAAGAGCTTTGTATTTGAGAAATACCACAGGGTGAACCACCGCTATGTAACGCTCCACACAGATACAACACTGGAACGATGGAATAGAGAAGAGGGCAAAATCAATGGCAACGTAATTAACCATTAAAAAAATGCAGTTGCGTGTGAAAAGCCATGCAAAGTAGAAGACAGAGAACAGTAAATCAATGATCACAGATGCAGTCAAGTTGAGATAAAAGAACTCGGAGGCTATCGTCCCACCAGCTCCACTCAGGATCAGCCACACAACGTAGCTGTTGATGGGGAAAGCCAGGATGAGGCAGAGAGAGTTCATAGCAGTTTGTAGATGGGTGTTTGAGCACATGAAGGGGATGGAGGAGTTGGTGCCGTTTCCCAGTGTGTCATTCATCTTAAGACTGTGTTCGCCCTGTAACCCGTACAGAAGAGAAAGATATAATGACTGTATTTGCGTGCAGTTGACTGAATATAACAATGACACAACCAAGCATGTTAAACAACTCCTCTCAACATTCTTCTGAAAACAACAACTATCCTAATGAACAATGAACACAAGGTTAAAGTGAGCTCACGTTTAGGATGCCAGCAGAGTGTCTCAGATCTCGGAGTTGGGTGTTTTGGTGAAGTCTCTTCTTCAGACTTCAGTCTTCACTAATCTTTCAAGACAAGTACAGATTCCGAGCAAAACAAAGATTTCCAGGTTCCCAGATTGCTGTCTACCTGATGTCACATCCTCCAAATGATCCTCTCTACGCTTGCTTCCTCTAATCATTCCCTTCCCTCCACCTCCTTCCACTGTGTTGCTTGTTGTACACCTGCAGACATTTTCATAATTTTGTTTGATATTTGATCTGTGGAAATTCATATTTCATCTGGAGCTGACAGTCCTTATCAAAACTTTGGCTGGGTTTCATCAGTGCCGGCCCTTGGTTGTATAACTTTAGGCCACAACGACATGACAATAATTTGTTTAAATTTGAGTAGCACACTGAGGCGTGTCTAAAAAAATATATAGACATATATATTGTGTCACACACACACACACACACACACACACACACACGCGCGCACACACACACACACACACACACACACACACACACACACACACACACACACACACACACACACACACACACACACACACACAATATAGGCCTATATACCAAACTCTGCTAACATCACCAGACGTTTCAGGGCTACGGTCTTCAAAAAAGGGGGACACCTACATACACACCCAGCAGATTAGAGAGAACCAGTAAGACTCCCTAATCGGGAGATAAGCGACCGTTGGTCGCTTATCTCCACAAATAGGCCAAAAGTTTGTTTTACCAATTATTACACTCTATGTGAACATTTACATCAACAAATCCCAAGTACTGGTTTTTAGGGGTGCTGAGTGTGGCGCAGCAGCGTGTCATGCATTTTCTGCAGGGCCTTGTCAATGGCTTTGTGTTCTTGCTGCTTTTTGTTGTCTCTCCCCACACACACTCATTGTAACTTCAAACTCCATTTTAACCATGATAGATTCATTAAAAACACCCTTATGTCTCCATATATGGAGATATGATGACATCACACAGTCCTCAGCCGATGATGTGGCGTGATGTCATACAATACACAAACGAGCCCTACAGTATAAAGGGGCAATTCTTGCCAGGAAAGAAGCATTTCTTCGACTCAGACCTTATCGCCAGGGTTGGCTTATAGCAGCTGTCGGTAGGACCATATATGGATTCTGTTAGTGTGGATCTCCTAACAGGGCATCATCTGGGATACAATCCCTTTTATGCCCATATATGGAGATCCCTAACAGAATCCCTTTCATGCCCATATATGGAGATCCCTAACAGAATCCCTTTTATGCCCATATATGGAGATCCCTAACAGCATCCCTTTTATGCCCATATATGGAGATCACTAACAGCTAACAGAATCCCTTTTATGCCCATATATGGAGATCCCTAACAGAATCCCTTTTATGCCCATATATGGAGATCCCTAACAGAATCCCTTTTATGCCCATATATGGAGATCCCTAACAGAATCCCTTTTATGCCCATATATGGAGATCCCTAACAGAATCCCTTTTATGCCCAGTTGGTTGCTAGGGTAAAAAAACATGGTTGCTATGGCAAACAGTTGGTTGCTAGGGTAAACAGTTGGTTGCTAGGGTAAAACCATGGTTGCTAAGGTGGTTGCTAACGTACACTAACAGACCAGCAACAACAGACTGTTGCCACAGCAACGTACACAAAGGTTTGTGTACACATGTGGTGTGATGTCATACTGAAGATATATGACATCACACCGTACACAAACAAAGGTGTGACGCGTGACGTGTGACGGACGGACGGACGGACGGACGGCCGGTGGAGGTTTTCATAGTAAACTGCTCCCTGACGGTCGCAATAAGCATTGAAATATTATGTCAAAGAGCCACAAACACAATGAGAGTTCAACACACATGGGTGAAGGAAGGCTCAAGGACAGTAGTGGAGCTTCTCCCAGGCTTTTATGCATGGCTGCTGGCAATGCAGAATGACCAGGTGCTGTCACTCTGCCGCAGTGGTGGTCCAGGCACTCAGGTGGATTTAGAAATAAAATGCCTTTATTTGGACAACGGGCTAGAACATTAAAAAACACCAACGTGTTTCGACAAAAAACTTCTACAGGGTGTTACTGAACAAAGACAACATGTAGGCCCAATTATAGGCCTACCAGATGTGTCCACAGTGAGGACCTGCAGTCTGCAGCCTAGGCCCCCTGATGGCATTCTACACGTGTTGTCTACACATGAATGAAAGCACAAAACAGGGTATACCTTCAGTCTGTTAAAAAAATACTTTACCATGGTTATAGAGGATTAAAGGGCAAATAGGACCAGTGTAAAATACAACAGTTAAAGAATCTACTTAAGTGAGTCATAAGTTACAGATATAGGCCTATAGGAACACAGTTGAGTAGTTTCTTAAAGCAGCTTTAATTCTTAAACTTTAAACTAAGGACAAAAAGGGAACACAAACAAATAAAAAGATGTACTGTATACAATGTAATAATTCAGAAAGCAATAATTATAAGAATGATGAGAGGTCAAAGTCCTCATTGAGACGCGGGTAATAAGTGCCCTTGAGAGTGTAAATCCAGTATGCATCTCTTTGTTTGAGGCGTTTGATTTTATCCCCAACCCCTGGTATCAGAGCTGATGACTTTAATACCAGACACTCTTAGAGTTGCATCACATTAGAAAATATTTAAAATATTCAAGGGCCGACTCTATCTCCTGACAAAATGTACTTTCGGTGGGACCATAACAAAGACACATAGAAATGCATCGCAATTACAATATTTTATTTAACGGTCACCATCAATATTTAATATCAATGGTCTTTTGTCAGGTGTGTGCTCTGAACAAAACACAAATAACTCACATTACCAAATGTAACCAGTTGTGCAAGGTAAAACGTATAACATTGTTTTTTTTACCCCTTCAGAATGAGATTAGAGGGAACAAGGAACGCTGACAAATTATACTATAAAATATTATTCTTTGACGGTGCTGGCGGGCCGTTTATAATGCAATTTAGGATTCAAGCTGCGGACGGTATAACATTTGGCCCCCGGGCCGCACTTTGGATAACCCTGCACTAGATGATATGATGGTTCAATATTCACTGTCAATCATTTCATATAATGTGGTGTAAAAAATCACCTGCTATAAGAGTCAACTTGAGGAGTGATAATGTCAGATTTTGTACACTTTTACTTGAAATGATTAAACACGCATATATTTAGCCTGAGAAACAATTTGTTTTCATGAATAAAGAAAAACTAAAATATTTCATTACATTGTAATTAGGACAATAATCTATAATTGCATTGTACTGTAATTTTCAAAAAACAGTTAACAACGACATAAATAACTGAATCATTTTAATACGTTGCTCTAACACAGTCAAAGTTTTAGATGACATCTAAAATATAACATTACACACAGGTCTGGTAAGAGATCTATCCTGCTTTCAGAGCCCCTTGAAGCATGGCAGTTTCCTAGCTTTGAGGATGTAGAGCAAAGGATGAACAAACACTGATATACTAGCTATTGCATATGTGATGTTATTAGCAACTCGGTTGGAATATATCTGTAGTAGGTTTAGAACAAAGGGAATATAGCTCAGTGTAGTCAGTACCATTACTATCAAGCTCATCAGAATGATTCTAAAAGCCCTTCTCTTCATGTTGTTTCCCTCTCCACTGTCCCTCTGTCCTTCTCCTGGTCCAGGCTGTTTCAGAGCTCTGAGGACCGAGAAGCAGCAGAAAGACACCACAGAAATGCACACAATGTCAAAGCCTAGGAAGATGTAAGACATACGCTCTGCTGCTGAAGAATGATCAACTGTGAATCCAATGCAGATGGCAAGCAATGTCAGCCAGACAACACAGCAACAGGCCACCCTGTACCGAAGAGCTTTGTACCTGAGAAATACCACAGGGTGAACCACCGCTATGTAACGCTCCACACAGATACAATCTTGGAACGATGGAACGGAGAAGAGGGCAAAAACAATGACAAAGTAATTAACCTTTAAAAGATTGCAGTTGTGTGTGAAGAGCCATGCAAAGTAGAAGACAGAGGACAGTGAAACGAAGATCACAGATGCAGTCAGGTTGAGATAAAAGAACTCTGAGGCTATCGTCCCACCAGCTCCACTCAGGATCAGCCACACAGCGTAGCTGTTGATGGGGAGACCCAGGATGAGGCTGATAGAGTTCATTGCCGTTTGTTGCACCAGATCAACTGTGTGTACTGCCAGTACTGGGCATATGAAGGGGATGGAGGAGTTGGTGCCGTTTCCCAGTGTGTCATTCATCTTAAGACTCTGTGTTTGTCCTGTAACCCGTTCAGAAGAGCGAGACATAATGACTGGAATTGAGTGCAGTTGACTGAATATGACAATGACACAACCAAACATGTTTTTGAGTACCTGAGATGAATAACAGTATAAGTCCACATTTGAATTTTTTTGAATATATATGTTTTTGGATTTACCAGACTGTAAACCACAAACTAGTCATTTTTAATCTGTTAAATTGTTTGACGGTTTTAATGTTATCTGCTCCCTTTGTCTGCTGAATATTGCTTGTACGGACTTATACTGTTGTTCCACAAACAGCTGGAGATATACTGTTTTTCCACTTTCCATAAGTATTATGTCTTATAATTCCTAATATATATGAGTTAAGTAAAAAAATCTAATTCAACAAAATGAGGGGGGATTAAGACTTTAAGATATTAAAAAACTTCTAACTTGTGGTTTACAGTCTGGTAAATCAAAAAAATATCTTTATCCAAAATTGTAAAATACGGACTTAGACTGTTATTCGTCTCAGGTATTGTTCTCAACATTCCTCTGAAAACAACAACTATCCTAATGAACTATGTACACAAGGTTAAACTGATCTTACGTTTTTGGATGCCAGCAGAGAGTCTCAGATCTCTGAGTAGGGTGTTTTGGTGAAGTTTCTTCTTCAGACAGTCTCTGTCCTCCTAATCTCTCAAATACATATTCTGAGCTCCCCACAAAAAAAAAAAAAAAACTAATTGCCTTTTTTCTACCGATGGGTTCCCAGATTGCTGTCTTCCTGATGCCACATGCTCTAGTCTAAATGATGTCCTCTCTGCGTTACCTCCTCTAACCATTCCCTTCTCTGCTCCTCCTCCCTCTATATTGCCTGTTGTACACCTGCACAAATAAGCATTTGCATTTTGATTATTTTTTCTGTCCTGTCTGACAGGAAATGGGGAGAGAGAAAAGGGGAGTGACACGCAGCACAGGTCGTCGGGATTGGGAATCTAGCCCGCGACATGCTGTCAGGCTGCATCAGCAGCCTAGGTGCCCTGACCGGGGACTGCCCCATAGGTCGAACTCCCGTTGGGTCGAACAGCGCCGGCAGGTTAGATAATCACCCGTGAGCGTCGGCACGTTAGATAATCACCCGCGTCACGGTTACTGAGGTTAGGTTTAGGGTTATAGGGTTAGGCATAGTTTTACTGAGGTTAGGATTAGGGTTTGGGTTAGAGTTTGGTGGTCAATCCAAAGGTTGTTCGACCTAGTGACATGCTACCGCCCTGACCACTACCCTAGCCATCCGGGCCACTCTAGGCAATTATAATATAGGTTTTGAAATGCACCGCACTAACCCGTATGTGAGGGACATACCATACTCACACACACTGGGACTGTTCTGTTTACTTTAGGCTACTCTCCCTGCGTTCTGCCTGCCCTCCGACCAGCAAAGACGAGCACTTGAAATTGAACTTTCTTGCCATACAAAAGGGATAGTACTTGTGTACGTCCACCTTGCCTATTTTAACTATATTTGAGCTAGGTCCTTAAGTGGATACAAAAAGTGAGTGATAAAAACCTTTTTGTTTGCCATTGAGATTATTTATTTATTTATTTTGCATTGTATATTATGCTCAACGTTTTTCAGTTGTAATTCTACATATTTCCAGTTTTAGTTTTTGTTCTGTGGAGTGATTTATTAGGATTTTGCTTAATGTTTCATGTAAAATCACTTTGAATTGCTTTGTTGTTGTAAAAATGTTATAAAAATAAACTGACATTCAAATGATGATTAATGTGCAGCAGCTCCATGAGAGCCACAATGTTTTTTCAATGCAAAACTCATCCCTGACATCAACATGTTGGAACTGAAGCAAGACTCATTGGAGCTGTTGTTGTTGTTGTTAAAGTTAAAAGGAATGGGGGACACTGTGGGTGCTGGGGGCGTGTTCCCTCCTCCGCGTCATCAGTGCCCACACCCTAGGTGGGGTTGGCAAAAGGGCCTTTCTGTGTGGAGTTTGCATGTTCTCCCCGTGTCTCCTAGGGTAGATACCCTCACAAAAACATGCAGTAATCCTGGTCTCTATAAAGCCTCCCCCTGGCCAGCCGGGGCGCCTGATGGAGGGGAATGGAACTGGTTGGAATAACGTGTTCCTTCCACGCGCTACGTCCAACTGGGGAAGCTCCCCCTGTCAGGTGATAAGAAGCGGCCTGCTCACTCCTCATGCATTGAAGGAAGCATGAGCTCAGGTCGGGGCCCTCCCCAGGTTGGCAGAGGGAGAGTAGAGCCCAGGATCACAGCTTAGGCAATTGGCACCGGGTGAAAAAATGGGTTACAAAAATCGTGGGATAAAAATTTAGAAAAAAAAAAGGAATGTTATGCTCACCAGTCCCCCTTTTTTCACCCAAATAACTTTGATTCTAAAACTGGTTCTGTTCTAGATTCTTGGAAACTTGGTGCTTTCACAGAACCGGCCGCGAAACCGGCTTGCATTTCCACTAGTTTTAGGATCAGCGGCAATGATAAGTCTGATCATTTATGTTTTTTGTAAGGCACAAAAAAACATTCAGTAATCCTGGTCTCTATACTGCCTCCCCCTGGCCAACCGGGGCACCTGATGGAGGGAAAGGTATCTGCAATAAAGCAGACAGCCCGCAACACTCCAAGTTAGATGAAGGCTTTTAGGTGCACGGCTCAAAAAAAGCATATGAGAAAGAAGTAGTCGCCAGCACTCAAGGAATATCCTTTTTACATGATTTTATTTACCTCAATGGACAGTGTACGGACGCGTTTCGGCCCTTCGGCCTTCCTCAGCGTTGCCAATGGAGGGGAAAGGAACTGGTTGGAATAACTTGTTCCTTCCACGCCGTACGTTCAGCTGGGGAAACTCCCCCATATCAGGTGAAAAGAAGCGACTTGGACTTATAGAAGGAAGCATGAGGTCAGTCCTTTGCTCCCCCCAGGTTGGCAGAGGGAGTGAAGCGCCCAGGATTAAATACTGGGTGAAAAATGGGTTACACAATCGTGGGATAACATTTTCAGAGTTTAACGTGTTAAAATGCAATTTAGATAGCATGTTATTTTGACAGATGCTAGGTTCATTTGTTTACCTGTCATCCTATAGTTTCACTGTACATATTATTATTTTTACTACACTGTCTCATGTGCATTTGATTTATGTGTTTACCTTGCTTACTGTAAGTTGTTCTTTATCAATCTGATCATTATCTTGTATCAAGACAGACCTACTGAGACCTACTGTCGGTGCTCACATAACCCTGAGTAGACACTGAGATTACCCAATTTATTAATTTCTTTGTGTGTGAAATCATGTCCCTTTAATGTCTACAGAAACTGAATAGAAGGATAAAACGTCAGGGTGGCCAAGGCCAAATCAACAAACCCATAAGACCACACTAAATAATTAATAAATATGCTAATTTGCACCAAGTTAAATTACAATTCTACTCTTCCTGCCTAACATAAAAACAGGAGAAAAGGTTAATCCAAACAGAGGGCACCCCTACCAGAAGCTTCCCATGTCTGTATACCGCACAGAACATAAAGATAATTTAACCCATTTAGGCCTAAAACTATTGACTGCTTTAACCAGTGAAAAATAGCAGATATACAAGCTCACAGCGCGGCACAGAGTGCCGCGCTGCGAGCTTGTAGATCTGCTATTTTTGAAAAAGTCATGAAAATGTGTGCAAATCTTTGGATATATGTATTCAAAGCGAACATTTGTAACTCAAATTTCGCTTCTGGGTGGTCCCTGAACTAAATATTTTGAGATGGGGGTCCTTTGCCAAATACATATCATTTTGGGGGTCCTTCACATGAAAAGGTTTGAGAACTACTGTCATAGTAGTCTCTCAAGAACAGACTAACTGAGCTCCAGTTAACCCTTAAGTGCTGTTCGGGTCATTTTGACCCGTTTTACATTTTCATTTGAAAAAAAAAGGTAGAAGTTAAAAATGTTTCCACCTGAAACTCACTGGCCTTAAAGATTCTTCTGAGATGAACATGTAAAAAAAATATTTTTGCACTACACCCATGCTACACCCCCCTCATATTTTTTGAACCTTAAGTGCTGTTCGGGTCATTTTGACCCGGAAGCACAGAAATACACAGTATTATGCCAAAACACAGACACACAGTCACCCCCACTTCTAACACCCCCCTTCCGAAGCCCCATTCCAAACCCTCCCCCCCTTCCTATAAGCATGAGCAATATTGCCCAGTATTAAACGAAGTAGTTTTTTTACATGGATTTCAGCTAAATCAGTAAAAACGCCTAGCTCTTTCAGTGTTTAATGTGATATAGCAAAGCAGAAATGCAAACATTTACCAAATATATCATATGAATTGTTTGGTATTGAGTCAAAGTCAATGTATCATGATGATTTGTTAAGTTAAAATTTATATTAGTGTTGTTTTTTTTAAACCAAATATCCACCGGGTCAAAATGACCCGAACAGAACGAAGGTGTAGTGAATCTGAACAGAACTTAAGGGTTAAGTGAAAAGGACTTTTCTTTGACGATGGCTGGCCAGATTGCTGACATAGAAACATAGGTTTTTCAAAAAAACCTTAGAAGGATTCAAAGACACTTATAGAACCGGGTAAAAATTCAAATTTTCACGATTTTTCAAAAATAGCAGATCTACAAGCTCGCAGCGCGGCACTCGGTGCGTCATATTGTGTTCAGGCCTAAATGGCATGACATGTCATGGTATGACATGTCTATTAATGTTGTACTTGTAATAGATGGGTATTCCATATTGACATGATTGCCCCTGCAGAGCAACCAGACCATGGTACTTGTCCGACTTTATTCCATCTTCCATTTTCCATCGTCTCCTAAGCAAACACTTGTTTGCTGCATGTGCTACTACCACACACTTGGGCCATATGTCAAATTGACAGGCTTCATCGGGACATGCATGCATACTATTTTGATAAGATATAGATTATATTAGTTTACTTTATATGAATTTATTTGTGAATTAATTTTCTCCATTGGCGTTAATTAAAAATGTTACTTTTCCCAAAATATGGAGATGGCTGATGTCATAGATGTGTGACATCATAGACCCACCTGAGACTGACACAGTATGTCCATATATGGGCTTTCTAAGAATTAATTAGTTAGTTAATTAGTTTACTTTATATGAATTTATTTGTGAATTCATTTTCTCCATTGGCGTTAATTAAAAATATAACTTTTCCCAAATATGGAGATGGCTGATATCATAGATGTGTGACATCATAGACCCACCTGAGCTGAGACATCAGGGATCTCCATATATGGGCATAAAAGGGACAATGACTGACACAGAGATCTCCATACAGTCTGGCCATTAATGTTATTAGTGAATTCATTTCCCCCATTGACTTGAATAGGGACAATTCAAATGGTAAGACGAAATTCATTTTTGAAATTCGTGTCACGGCATGCAACCACACTTGCAATTTCCAATTGCATCTTCCTAGTTTCATCCTAGAATTAAATGTACAAACATTCCCCCGTAGAATGCCACTTCTCAAGGCCCTGCAGGGGTTTAGGCATTCTCTGGGACATTTTTAATGATTCTTTGTGTATCCTTATAATATTGTATTGCAAGTGGAAAATAAACAAATAATAAGCGCCAAGCGTTGAATTATTAAGGCCAAAAGCCACAAACAGGTATGGGAATGATTGAGTGTTCAACACACAGGGTGAAGGAAGCCTCAAGGACTGAAGTGGAGCTTCTCCCAGGCTTTTGGGACATGCTGGGCCCCTGATTCAGCCCGGGAAAAAGAGTTGGAGAGGCCCTCATTGCGCGCTATAGAGAGAGATCTCTCTCTATAGCGCTGCTGCTACTCAAAGATTTGCCATGTCAGATCATGACAAGTGACAAGCCAGTGGGCCAACAAGCCAGTGGGCCAATTACATGAATTAGGCCTTTATTTAGCTGTTGTCGGGTGGAAACCTTGTATGTCCAAAACCGTTTGTTTTGTATTTATCATTTAAAAAATGATTTAAACTAGTGAAAACAGCCGATCTACAAGCACACAACGCCTCGCGGTGCGAGGCGTTGTGTGCTTGTAGATCTGCTGTTTTCACTACTTTTGTGCAAACAGTTTAATTTTTACTTTTGTGCAAACAGTTTAATTTTTTCCTAATGGCCCGGCCTGGACCGGCCCGAGAATGAACCGGCCGTTCGGGAGTTGTCCCGCTTTTCCCAATGGCCAGCACGTCCCTGCTTTTATGCATGGCTGCTGGCAATGGGCAATGGACCATCATTTCGACCGGAGGGTTAGCGACTCACTCCACGGAGGTTAGGGTTAGGGTGAGGGTTAGAGTCGGGTGACATGTAGTAACAGCGACACGCTCCCCTGGCAATGCAAGATAACCAGCTGCAGTCTCTCTGCCTCAGTGGTGGAAAAACTACTCATATTTCACAAGTAAAAGTCCGGAATTAAAAATGTATTTGACAAAAAGTATTGGCATCGAAATGTACTTAAAGTATCAAAAGTAGAAAGTACTCATTAAGCGGGATGTCCCATGCCAAGTATTCTAATGAATAAAAACACAATGTGTCGCATCGCGACGCATTGGGAGCTTGTGCAAATGTACAGATGTGTCAGGGTGTGAGGCAGGATTGTTGGACTCAAGTGTATAGCAGGCAAGCAGATGGAGTTCAATGATCATTTATTATTAACTCACAATACAAAACTGGAAACAATGCGGGACATACAACAGCAAGACACACCATAACACTAACTATAATCTGGCAAAGTAACATTGAACACAGGGGGGTTTAAATAGACACAGTTAGCACATGATTGGCTACAGCTTAATAAGACACAGATGTGCTAATCATAGGACAGGTGAGACGAGACAGGTAGTGGCAACAAGGCAAAACAGGAAACACTGGGATAACACTTCACAATAAAAGTACACACCAGACAGTCCATGACACACACAGATGTGCCGTTCGCTGTTTTGCCATTACATTTTTTATGGAGAATGGAGCGTATATTTGCAGAATCAATATATTGCAGAATTAGATTTAAACTTCAAAGTCATGACAGAGAAGGTAATACAAACAGCAAGAATAGCTGATCTACAAGCTCAATGTTCTGCCAATCCACTGGAAATCTACTGTCTTGCCAATGGCAGGCAGGACATTTTTAGGGCTGAAATGGTTAATGTATGTTTTGTAATAATAATAATAAAAAATCTCCAATAAAGTTTTCAAATCATAGGCGCCGGAGCAGTGTCCGTTTGGTCCAGACTGTCCCCCCACTTTTCATGCTATCGACCTATTTTTCTTTATTTTTGTCTGTCTTTTTTCCCCAATCGGCGCTGTAGTCCCAACGTTCCCATTGTGTTGCTGGAGTCGCGACCGGCGACCCTCTAGACATGCTAATTGCTTCCAATACACAAAGTATCTGTGCCAAACATGTTGAACCGGTTCTAATTGTCCGCCCGCGTTGAATTGACGGCACATGCAGGCTTCATTGGTGTAAACAAGTAACTGAGTATATTTACTCGAGTAGCCTATTTTTTTTTTCTTTCTTTATGGAGTAGGCCTATTTCCATGTTGTCTACTTTTACTTCTACTCCACTAAATCTCGGAGGCAAATAGTGTAGGCTATTTTTATTCCACTACAATCTTTTGAAAACAGTTAGATACTTTGCAAATTTCGATTATTAGGCTATAAAGGCATACATTAACCACTTCAGCCCTACATTTAGGCCATTTGAAAATACAAGCTCACAATATTGCTTAATCTGCTCAAATATGTATCTACAAATGGTAGGCTACATTTGTGAAATGACTTGACTAATAGGCTACGTTTTCTTTATAGCCTACAGCCTACATTTTGATACCAAAACGTCATTAGGCCTACTCAAGCCAAGGCTTACATTTTGAACATGGGATTTCTAAAAGAGTATTTCTACTTTTACTTAAGGAAAACATGTGAGTACTTTTTTCATCACTGACGGCCTTGCTGATCGTGCCTCGATCGGTTTGCTCACTCTCAGTGCGATGCAGCAGCAGAGCAGTTGAGTTCTAACTTCATCTAACTTTCACTATAGGCTACAGTAAGCTGGAATTTTCCTTACTTTATTAACTTAAACTTTTATAATTTATTTTCTTGAAAATACATTGAGCGCAACTGCGCAGAGCCCTCATTTTCAATGATGCAGAGATTGCAGAGGGCATTTAGGCTTATAATTAAATATATTGAAATAAGAACAGCAGGATAACAAGTAGACTATTGTGAAATTTACATTTGAAAGTTGAATTAAATTCTTTATCCAGATCTTTTAGGCCTACATTGTCATCTAACAACATATTAAAGTGCTTATAGGCTAGTTACTTAACTAAAGTCCGAGCTGATGTGTACGTTTGATTACGGTCATGACGTCACCGGCTGGCCACGCCCACAACATCGCCCCCTCACTATTTTACCCCTGCCGGCGCCCCAGTTTCAAATACATGTAAATGTACATGGTTTGCCTCTGAGATGCAGAGAGGCAAATATTGTACCAAACGTTACACAAAGTGGAGTAATTAAACCAGATAAGTGGAGTAATTAAACCAGATCAACCCCATGTCTATAGTCAACCACCTGCCAGCTACAACCATCACACCTCTGACGCATAGACATAGAAAACTGATGATCTGACGGTTCAATATTCACTACCAATCATTTCAGATAATGTGGTGTCAAATCACCTGCTATGAGAGTCAACTTGAGGAGTGATAATGCCAGATTTTGTACACTTTTACTTGAAATGATTAAACACACATTTAGTCTGAGAAACAATTAGTTTTCATGAAAAAGAAAATAAAACTATATATATGATGAACAAAAATATATAAAAAATTAGGTCTATCAGAATCTATAATTACATTGCACTGTAATTCTCACTTAACAACAACATAATAAATAGCTGCATAACTTTAATAAGTTTCTCTAACAAGTTTAAGATTAGATTTAAAATATATTGCACACAGGTCTGGCAAGAGATCTATCCTGCTTTCAGAGCCCCTTGAAGCATGGCAGTTTCCTAGCTTTGAGGATGTAGAGCAAAGGATGAACAAACACTGATATACCAGCAATTGCATATGTGATGTTATTAGCAACTGGGTTGGAATATATCTGTAGTAGGGTTAGAACAAAGGGAATATAGCTCAGTGTAGTCAGTACCATTACTATCAAGCTGATCAGAATGATTCTAAAAGCCCTTCTCTTCATGTTGTTTCCCTCCCCACTGTCCCTCTGTCCTTCTCCTGGTCCAGGCTGTTTCAGAGCTCTGAGGACCGAGAAGCAGCAGAAAGACACCACAGCAATGCACACAATGTCAAAGCCTAGTATGATGTAACCCATACACTCAAGTGCTATTGAAGAATCAAGTGTAAATTCAAGGCTGAAGGCAAGCACCATCAGCCAGACAACACAGCAACAGGCCACCCTGTACCGAAGAGCTTTGTACCTGATAAACACCACAGGGTGAACCACCGCTATGTAACGTTCCACACAGATACAACACTGGAACAATGGAACAGAGAAGAGGACAACATCAATGGCAAAGTAATTAATCAGTAAAAAACTGCAGTTGCGTGTGAAGAACCATGTAAAGTAGAGGACAGAGGCCAGTGAAACAAAGATCACAGATGCAGACAGGTTGAGATAAAAGAACTCTGAGGCAATCGTCCCACCAGCTCCACTCAGGATCAGCCACACAGCGTAGCTGTTGATGGGGAAAGCCAGGATGAGGCAGATAGAGTTCATAGCAGTTTGTAGCGCCGGATCTGCGACGTGTAGTGGGCATATGAAGGGGATGGAGGAGTTGGTACCGTTTCCCAGTGTGTCATTCATCTTAAGACTGTCTTTGTCCTGTAACCCGTTAAGGAAAGCAAGACATAATGACTGGATTTGAATGTGGTTAATGACACAACCAGACATGTTAAACAACTCTTCAACATTCCTCTGAAAACAATGAACTATGAACACAAGGTTAAAGTCATCTCACGTTTTTGGATGCCAACAGAGTGTCTCAGATCTCTGAGTTGAATGTTTTGGTGAAGTCTCTTCTTCAGACGGTCACTGTCTTCTTAATCTCTCAAATACAGATTCTGAGCTCCCAAATCAAAATGAGTCGCCTTTTTTCTGCCGATGGGTTCCCAGATTGCTGTCTTCCTGATATGCTCTAGTCTAAACGATGTCCTCTCTGCGTCACCTCTCTGTCCTCTCTGTCCTCTAACCATTCCCTTCTCTGCTCCTGCTTCCATTGTACACCTGCACAAATAAGCATTTACATATTGAATCAATTTTTCTCCCAGGTTGACAGTCCCTGTCAAAACTTTGGCTGGGTTTCATCAGCCGGCTAATCACAGGCGACTTCGACGTGACAATAATTTGTTTATCCCACACCCATGTAGCCTTTATTTGCCCTGGGTTAAGGGTTGAGGAATGAATCAACATCAATAGCCAATCACACCTTGAAAGGTCTCTATAGAGCAGGGGTCTTCAACAGGGGGTCTGGGACCCCTAGGGGGTCCTCAGTGTTAGTACAGGGGGTCCTCCAAATCTTTGTGCGATAGAAACCTTTTTTCTCCTTTTTTATACCAGTAAGGCTCCCTAATCGGGAGATAAGCGACCGTAGGTCACTTATCTCCACAAATAGGGCAAAAATGTGTTTTGCCAAAATCTTCCTGATCCATGTTGATGACATGAGTGTAGACATACTGTGTAGTGATTTTCGTGATTTTAGGGCAAAATCTGTAGGAGCAGTGTCCAAAAATGTGTTTTGCAAGAATCGGCCTCATGGTGGCGCTAGAAGAGGGCCATGTGAGAAATGAGGGGTGGGGTCTCCGCGTTGCCTTGGCGGACGAATAGGTACCGGCCCCGGCTCTCCCGGACGCTCCTAGCCCGAGTTACAGCATTTTATGTGAGCTGCAGTGGAGGGGGTCCACCACTGGGGGCGCCACCACTTTGGCATCTGTTCTGGAGCACCAGGAGTCGGTGGTCCCCGGGAATTCCCCGTGAGCAGCCATGTTGGAGTGGTGATTTGGTCATTTTTGCACATTTGGTCTTTTTTTTTACATCTGGGGGTCCCCCAGGGACCTGGGGGTCCCTGGAGCTCCAGGGGTTCTTGGAGGTTGTAGTTTGGCAGCCAAGGAGCGTGTGTGCAAAATTTGGCATGGATCGGGGCAACGGTTGCGGAGATATGAGCAGGGCAATAGTGTGACGTGTGAGGTGTGACAGACAGACGGACAGACTGACTGACTGACGGACGGACTGACGGACTGACACTTTGTGCAGGGTTTGATAGTAAATGCGACCTACGGTCGCAATTAACCACTAGAAACCTAGCATCCATATTCTGAGAACTTTAGCCAAAAATTGTAGATCTACAAGCTCACAATGCCTCGCGGTGAGCTTGTAGATCGGCTATTTTCGGCAAAGAGCTTTGGTGTAAGGGGGAAAAGAGCACTCTAAGTACAGAGTGAAAGGTCAAGTTTATTGCGACCGTAGGTCGCATTTACTACCAAAACTTCCCCGGGCTGTCTGTCTGTCAGTGAGTGAGTCCGTCACACTTTTGCCCTGCTCATATCTCCACAACCGTTGCCCCCATCCATGCCAAATTTTGCACACACACTCCTTGACTGCCAAACTACAACCTCCAAGGACCCCCGGAGCCCCAGGGACCCCCAGGTCCCTGGGGGACCCCCAGATGTAAAAAATGACCAAATGTGCTCACACGTCACACGTCACACTTTTTCCCTGCTTATATCTCCGCACCCGTTGACCCGATCCATGCCAGATTTTACAGACACACTCCTTGCCTGCCAAACTACAACCTCCAAGGACCCCCGGATGAAAAAAATGACCACATGTGCAAAAATGACCAAATGACCACCCCAACGGGGCTGCTCACGGGGATTTCCCGGGGACCACCGACTCCTGGTGCTCCAGAACGGATGCAAAAGTGGTGGCGCCCCCAGTGGAGGACCCCCTGCCACTGCAGCGCACATACAATGCCGTAACTCGGGCTAGGAGCGTCCGGGAGAGCCGGGGCCGGTACCTATTCGTCCGCCAAGGCAACGCGGAGACCCCACCCCTCATTTCTCACATGGCCCTATTCTACCGCCACCTTCAGGCCGATTTTTAAAACACATTTTTGGACACTGCTCCTACAGTTTTGGCCCTAAAATCACGAATATCACTACACAGCATGTCTACACTCATGTCATCAACATGGATCAGGAAGATTTGGGAAAAACAAATCTTTGCCCTATTTGTGGAGATAAGCCACCTACGGTCGCTTATCTCCCGATTAGGGAGTCTTACTGGTTAAGTATTAGTACAGGTAGTCGGGCTCTCAATGGAAAACAGGCTCTCCAACCGTGCATATAACGAGCACAGATGCACGGTCTCTCATCAAGTAAAGAAATCAGCTGCGTTGGTCAGCACTCCAGCCGTACCTACGGAACTCGCCTGTCGGCTCGTTCCTGCGGCAAGGCTGTCGTGCAGGATAACCGTGTTATATGCACACCTCTCGTGTAATATTGCTTAATTGACGGTTCAAGTGGTTAAATATCTGAAAACACAAATTGACATGAATCCAAAATACGTTGATGATTGTGCTGTCAAACAATGAAACTATGGAATCTATGAGAAGGTTGTGGGGGTCCCTGCTTCATCTCTCTCTCAACTAAGGGGTTATTGGCCTGAAAACGTTGAAGATCCTAGAGAGTAAATCTCCAAAGAAGCTTTCTCTTCTGACCAAAGGAGGAAGCACAAAGGCAAAAAGGTCAACACCTGCAGCTTCCTCGCTGTGGAATGTTTAGGTTATATTTAAAACATGCTATTGCACAGATCTGGTAAAGAGGTCTATCCTGCTTTCAGAGCCCCTTGAAGCATGGCAGTTTACCATCTTTGTGGATGTAGAGAGAGGAGTAGATGAACAAACCCTGTGGGTATTATACTGTATATGATGAACATAACCAGTAGTGTAGTTAGAACATGGGTAACACATCAATCAATCAATCAATCAATCAATCAATCAATCAATCAATCAATCAATCAAAATCAACTATATGTGGCCAAATGTTACATTTTGCAACATAATCATGTCTTTTGTAAACATATAATCATGCATGCCAACTATGTTGGCTTATTCTTTTTTTTTTTTGCAATCATGTTTATTAATGCACTTGGGTAGAGGCCTTTTAAAGCCATTTTAGCTTCTTGCCTTTGAATACACGTTTGGTACTGTTTCAATAATTGTGAACACATGATACAAAAATTAATACAATCAATCAAACAATCAATCAATCAATCAATCAATCAATCAATCAATCAATCAATCAATCAATCAATCAATGTGACCTGTATTAAGAGTCTTGCACTGGTTAGTCAGTTGAAATGTGCTACAAAATAAACTTGCTGTGAGTGTGCCCTGTTTTTTGTTTTGTCACAGTGTATATCAAAGATAAATCTCTCAAGACAGATTCTCTGATGCTGTGCAGTAGAACAAAATAGAGAGGGCGCTGGTTTTAATTTGACGATGGGCTCCCAGATTGATCAAATAATGACTGGTGTGGTGCTCTATGATGCAGAAACCACCTATTCACAGCCTACCTGTTAAAACAACAAGCAGGCATGCAGCTTTGACCATGCAAAATTATGCCCTCGACATCAACATGTTTGCACGGAAGCAAGACTGATTGGAGTTGTTGTTATTATTGTTGTCACCACAACATATGACACCACAGCAGCAGCTCCATATATAGCAGGGCGGCACTTTCACCACAAATGCGAAAAGGTCAACCATTTGTTGAAACACTATTTCCCCCAAAGCTTCCTTGCATCCCCGCCGGCTGCAACCCACGACTCACACTGACATAGTCCTGGGTAGGCCACACAATCTGGCAAAGACCTGCACTCAGCAGCACCCTTTTCATGTTGATTCAGACAATGGGAAATTCCAAACAATGTTTCTCTCCCAAGATAATTTCAGCTATGTTGATAATTTCAGTATTCATATAACTATTGAGCTAGTTTTGATGTTAGTTGTCTTGATATGTTTGGTTCTCTGTACATGTCAGACAATACACAGTAACATAATGTTCATATTTTTATTTTCCACTGTTGCTGTGTGATGTTCCATCACAATATGTATGAATCATAAAAATGAATGGATTACATTGAGTTCATGAACAGCTTTCTACCAAAAATGAAATTATATTAACTGGTGTCAGAGCATGGCTTGGTGGATCCTGTATCAAATGCTACAGTAAACTCTGAAATGAAGTGAAGTAATTAAACCACATTGAACCCATGTCTAATCTTAACCATTTATATAACCATTTGATCAACCCCAGATCAATAGACAGAAAACAGATGATCTGATGGTGCAATATTCACTGCCAATCATTTCAGAAAATTATATAAGAATCAACTTCTGGAGTGATCATTTTAGATTTGTGTGCTTGTAATTAATAAACATGCATGCATCCAGCCAGCCTATTATTGCAATTAGAATCACCTTTATCACCTATGAAAATACAGTTTTCTCTACCATGAGTAATTCAATAAACAACAACATTTCAAATTGCTGAATAACTTTAACACGTTTCTCTAACACAGCAAATGCTTTAGATTAGTTCTACTCAGACACAGGTCTGGCAAGAGATATCTCCATCTTTCAGATTCCCTTGAAGCAAAGCAGTTTCCCAGCTTTGTGGATGTACAGCAAAGGATGAACACACTCAGGCATCATGGCTATTATATATGTGATGTAAATAGCAACTGGGCTGCTCAGTATTGTAGACAGAACATAATATAGCTCAGTGTAGTCAGTAACATTACTATCAAGCTGATCAGAATGATTCTAAAAGCCCTTCTCTTCATGTTGTTTCCCTCCCCACTGTCCCTCTGTCCTCCTGGTCATTATTACATTGTACTGTAATAGTCAAAATACAGTTCAATTAACAACAACATAACACATAGCTGAATAACTTTAATAAGTCTAACACAGTGAATGTTTTAGATTAGATTTAAAATATACATTACACACAGGTCTGGTAAGAGATCTCTCCTTCTTTCAGAGCCCCTTGAGGCACGGCAGTTTCCCGACTTTGTGGATGTAGAGCAAAGGATGAACAAACACTGATATAGCAGCTATTGCATATGTGATGTTATTAGCAACTGGGTTGGAATACATCTGTAGTAGGGTTAGAACAAAGGGAATATAGCTCAGTGTAGATAGTACCATAACTATCAAGCTGATCAGAATGATTCTAAAAGCCCTTCTCTTCATGTTGTTTCCCTCCCCACTGTCCCTCTGTCCTTCTCCTGGTCCAGGCTGTTTCAGAGCTCTAAGGACCGAGAAGCAACAGAAAGACACCACAGAAATGCACACAATGTCAAAGCCCAGTATGATGTAACAGATAAACTCAAGTTCTATTGAAGAATCAAGTGAGAATTCAAGGCTGAAGGCAAGCACCATCAGCCAGACAACGCAGCAACAGGCCAACTTGTACCGAAGAGCTTTGTATCTGAGAAATACCACAGGGTGAACCACCGCTATGTAACGCTCCACACAGATACAACAATGGAACGATGGAACAGAGAAGAGGACAAAATCATTGGCAAAGTAATGAACCATTACAAAATTGCAGTTGCGTGTGAAGAGCCATGCAAAGTAGAAGACAGAGGTCAGTGAAACAAAGATCACAGATGCCGACAGGTTGAGATAAAAGAACTCTGAGG
Organism: Nannobrachium achirus; assembly: GCF_963921795.1. Taxonomy (NCBI): domain Eukaryota; kingdom Metazoa; phylum Chordata; class Actinopteri; order Myctophiformes; family Myctophidae; genus Nannobrachium; species Nannobrachium achirus. The sequence goes on from NC_137819.1 coordinate 18,964,551, forward strand.
CAATCGTCCCACCAGCTCCAGTCAGGATCAGCCACACAGTGTATGTTGATGGGGAAAGCCAGGATGAGGCAGATAGAGTTCATAGCAGTTTGTAGCACCGGATCTGCGATGTCTGCTGGGCATATGAAGTGGATGGAGGAGTTGGTGCCATTTCCCAGTGTGTCATTCATCTTAAGACTCTTTGTTTCTCCTGTAACCTGTTCAGAAGAGCAAGACATAATGACTGGATTTGAATGCGATTACCGGTAATGACACAACCAGACATGTTAAACAACTCTTCAACATTCCTCTGAAAACAACAACTATCCTAATGAAATATGAACACAAGGTTAAAGTCATCTCACGTTTTTGGATGCCAGCAGTGTCTCAGATCTCTGAGTTGGGTGTTTTTGTAAAGTCTCTTCTTCAGACAGTCACTGTCTTCCTAATCTCTCAAATACAGATTCTGAGCTCCCAAATCAAAATGAGTCGCCTATTCTGCCGATGGGTTCCCAGATTGCTGTCTTCCTGATGCCACATATTCTCGTCTAAATGATGTCCTCTCTGCGTTACCTCCTCTAATCATTCCCTTCTCTGCTCCTGCTTCCACTGTATTGCTTGTTGTACACCTACACAAATATGCATTTACATATTGAATCCATTATTTTCCAGGTTGACAGTCCTTGTCAAAACTTTGGCTGGGTTTCATCAGCGCCGGCCCTTGCTTGGATAATCTCAGGCCACTTCAACGTGCCAATAATTTGTTTATCCCACACCCATATAGCCTTTATTTGCCCTGTGTTGAGGAATGAATCAACACCAATAGCCAATCACACCTTGAAGGGTCTCTACAGAGTACTGTACACCTCCAAATTAGCTTTCTCTTCTGACCACAGGCGGAAGCACGAAGGCAAAAAGGTCAACACCTGCAGCTTCCTCGCTGTGGAATGTTTAGGTTATATTTAAAACATGCTATTGCACAGATCTGGTAAAGAGGTCTATCCTGCTTTCAGAGCCCCTTGAAGCATGGCAGTTTACCATCTTTGTGGATGTAGAGAGAGGAGTAAATGAACAAACCCTGACATTGTGGGTATTATGTATGAATATAACCAGTAGTGTAGTTAGAACATGGGTAACACATCAATCAATCAATCAATCAATCAATCAATCAATGTGACCTGTATTTGCCATGTATTAGGAGTACGTCTTGCACTGGTTAGTCAGTTGAAATGTGCTAAAAATAAAATAAAATAAACTTGCTGTGAGTGTGCCGTTTTTTTGTTTTGTCACTATGTACATCAAAACATAATCTCTCAAGGCAGATTCTCTGAACAAAATAGAGAGGGGGCTGTTTTTCATTTAACGATGGGTTCCCAGATTGGTCAAATAATTACTGGTGTGGTGGTCTATGATGCAAAAACCACCTATTCACAGCCTACCTGTTAAAACAACAAGCAGGCATGCAGCTTTGACCATGCAAATCCTGCCCCCGACATCAACATGTTTGCACGGAAGCAAGACTCATTGGAGCTAGTATATATACATTATATAGTATATATATATATATATATATATATATATATATATATATATATATATATATATATATATATATATAGCAGGGTGGCACTTTCACCACAACCAGGGAAGATCAACCATTTGTTGAAACACTATTTCCCCAATGGGAAACTTCAAACAATGTTTCACTTCCAAGATAAATCCATCTATGTTGATCATTTCAGTATTCATATAACTAGTGAGTTAGTTTGTGATGTTAGTTGTCTTGCTATGTTTGGTTCTCTGTACATTTCAGACAATACACAGTAACATAATGTCCACCGTTGCTGTGTGATGTTCCATCACAAAACTGGTGTCAGAGCATGGCTTGGTGGATCCTGAACCAAACGCTACAGTAAACCTTGAAATGAAGTGAAGTAAAAAAAAAACACACATGAAACCCATGTCTACCACCTGCAAGATATACCATTTGATCGACCCCAGATTAATAGACAGAAAACAGATGATCTGATGGTTCAATATTCACTGTCAATAATTTCAGATAAAGTCGTTTCAAATCACATGTTATAAGAGGTCAACTTCAGGAGTGATCATTTTTAGATTTGTACACTTTACTTGTAATTATTAAACATGCATGCATTTAGCCTGAGAAACAATGATTTAATGTATAAAAAATACTACTATGATTCAAAATAATATATAATTATTGTAATTAGAATCACCTATCATGAGTAATTCAAGAAACAACATTTCAAATTGCTGAATAACTTTAATATGTTTCTCTAACACAGCAAAGGCTTTAGATAAGATCTAAAATATAACATTACACACAGGTCTGGCAAGATATATCTCCATCTTTCAGATTCCCTTGAAGCAAGGCAGTTTCCCAGCTTTGTGGATGTAGAGCAAAGGATGAACAAACACTGGCATCATGGCTATTATATATGTGATGTAAATAGCAACTCGGCTGCTCAGTAGCGTAGACAGAACATAAGGAATATAGCTCAGTGTAGTCAGTACCATTACTATCAAGCTGATCAGAATGATTCTAAAAGCCCTTCTCTTCATGTTGTTTCCCTCCCCACTGTCCCTCTGTCCTTCTCCTGGTCCAGGCTGTTTCAGAGCTCTGAGGACCGAGAAGCAGCAGAAAAACATCACAGAAATGCACACGATGCAAAAGCCCAGTAAGATGTATGACAACACTGTTTGTGACCAGAAATATAATGAGCTGAAGGCAAGCACCATCAGCCAGACAACACAGCAACAGGCCACCTTGTACCGAAGAGCTTTGTACCTGAGAAATACCACAGGGTGAACCACTGCTATGTAACGCTCCACACAGATACAACAATGGAACCATGGAACAGAGAAGAAAAAAATAAAAAAGCAAAGACACATATCATGTCAAAAACCAAGATGCCTGTGAAGAACCATGCAAAGTAGGAGCCAGAGGTCAGGGAAAAGATGATCAGAGATGCAGTCAAGTTGAGATAAAAGAACTCGGAGGCTATCGTCCCACCAGCTCCACTCAGGATCAGCCACACAACGTAGCTGTTGAGGGGGAAAACCATGATGAGGTAGATAGAGTTGATAGCAGTTCGTAGCGTCAGAAAGGTGTCATCTACTGGGGATATGAAGGGGATGGAGGAGTTGGTACCATTTCCCAGTGTGCCATTCATCCTAAGGTTCTGTGTTCGCCCTGTAACCTGTTCAGGAGAGCAAGACATAATGTCTGGATTTGAGTGCAGTTGAATAAATATGACAATGACACCACCAAAACATGTTAAAAACCTTTCTCAACGTTCTTCAGAAAACAATTATTTTAACAAAGAACACAAGGTTAAAGTGATCTCACGTTTTGGATGCCAGCAGAGTGTCTCTGAGTTGAGTGTTTTGGTGAAGTCTCTTCTTCAGACAGTCTCTGTCTACCTGATGTCACATCCTCCAAATGATGTCCTCTCTGCTTTACCTCCTCTAACCATTCCTTTATTGTTTATTTTGTTTAGATCCCCATTAGCTACTACCTGAGCAGCAGCTACTCTTCCCCTCCTCCTCCTTCAACTGTGTTCCCTGTTGTACACCTGCACATATAAGCATTTTCAAATAGCTTTTGATGGTTATTCCATGAAAATGTATTCAATCACCCGTACAGTCATTATGCACACTTTGCCCTTGGCTTGATAACTTCCGGCAACAACGACGCTGTGATCATTTGTTTATCATACACCCATGTAGCCTTTAATGAGAGTGTGACTAACCAGCTTGCACTGGTTAGTCAATGTGCACTGACTGAATAGATATACCACTAAGAACAGATTGTACATTGAATGTCTCGCAGATTAACCTGCACCACATTCCTGTGTGTAGTTGGCCACTGATGGGGGTGGGGTGCAGTATTGAACTGTTCAGAGCAACGGAGCGCCTCAAAACGGTGTGACTATTCTCATGCCAGACCCCCAAACCATTCTTTTGGGATGGATATCAATGCCGAAACTGTTTCCTCTAAAAAGTTGGGATCCACCTTTTTTTTGCCTGTGATTTTTAGATTTTTGTAGTGTGACAGGAAATGGGGAGAGAGAGGGGAGTGACACGCAGTGATGCAGCAAGGGTCATCCGTATGTCACTCACACCCTATTGCTTAATTGCAATTTGAATTGCTTTGTTGTTTAAAGATGTTATACAAATAAACTGACATTCAAATGATGTTTAATGTGCAGCAGCTCCATGATGCAGAAGCCACAATGTTTTTTCAATGCAAAACTCATCCCTGACATCAACATGTTGGAACTGAAGCAAGGCTCATTTGAGTTGTTGTTGTCGTCGTCATCAAAGTTCACAGGAATGATATGCACACCAGTCCCCCCTTTTCACCAAAAAGGCTTGCACTGACGTGTAATGTCTGAGGTCAATAAGTCTGATAGTTTTTGTTTTTCATAATGTGTTTCATTACCGCTTCCCAATATTTTGTACCACCTGGCATACAGATGATACTACACAGTACTGAGAGGCATTACATCATATACAATACAGGCCTGACTCCAGCATGCATTTTAAACACTTGAACCCCAGCATTCATATTCTGCGGAAAGGTTGAATTATTTAGACAGTGGATGTTAATCCAACAGGCAGCATTTGTTACGACCCCTTTTTGTGGTCTATAGGGGAAAACATGACAGCAGCACATGATTAACTTAAATGACGACATACAACTAAAGGAAACAATACATTTATTAACAATAACAGGTTTACAGAAACTGAATAGAATTGCCCCTCGCCCGGACAGAATGTTGTCCGTGTGGAAAGCTTGTGGAAAAGTGGAGATATTTGACTAAATACACGTTTTCAGCCAGAACCTTCAACAGGATATAAAACTAGAGGACAATGTCTGTCTCCAAGGCTGAGGAATTCATTATTGGGTGAGTACAGAAGTAACGTGCAGCGCTTTAGCGCCACGGAGATTCTCTGCTAAACGCTGTGCAATAGGACAGATCTATGGCTGTGTTTATGGAATATTCTTCAAGTGTATATGAAATGATCACAGACATTCTAGGGATAGGCTGTGCCATTCACTTATTGCGACCGTCAGGTCGCAGTTACTATCAAAACCTCCACCAGCTGTCTGTCTGTCTGTCAGTCTGTCGGTCTGTCTGTCACACGTCACGTCACACATTTGCCCTACTCATATCTCTGCCACCGTTGCCCCTACCCATGCCAAACTTTGCAAAAGAAAAGGGCTAATTTCTTTCCAATATGGATGCTGTGCATATAACCTATTTCTATGGGGCCATCGCATCATTGATAAAGGGAAATGCTATTAATTGGTGTCAGGCTTGGTGGATTCTGTACCAAACACGACACTAACTCTTAAATAAAGTGAAGTACCGGTAGTTCAACCACATCAAACCCATGTCTAAATTTAACCACCTGAAAGCTACAAGCATTTGATCACACCTCTGACCAATACACACAGAGGATCTGATGGTTACATTTTCACAAACAATCATTTCAGATAATGCTAAAAGAGTCAACTTGAGGAGTACACTTTTACAAATTATTAAACACGCACATTAAACAATTTGTTTACATGAATACAATCAAAAATGTATGATGAACAATAATATATATTTATATTGTAATTTTCAAAATGCAGTTTTCTCTAGGCCTACACGAAGAATAATTCCATTACAACATGACAAATAGCTGAATAACTTTAAAAGGCTACGTTTCTCTAACACAGGGAACATTTTCGATTAGATTTAAAATATTACATTTGACACAGGTCGGGTAAGTGATCTATGCTGCTTTTAAAATTCCCATTATTCTGACAATTAGGTTAGTTTGAGGTTTGGGTTAGGGTTAGGGATAAATGGGGCCCGGACAAACAGGACGTGGGAATAAAGAACAGAATAATTGCATGGCACCGCTTTCAGAGCCCCCCGAAACACAGCAGTTTCCCAGCTTTGTGGATGTATAGCAAAGGATGAGCAAACACTGACATCATGGCTATTGTATATGTGGTGTAAATAGCAACTGGGCTCAAATAATTCAGTAGTCTAATAGACAGAACATAAGGAATATAGCTCATTGTAGTAATTACCATTACTATCAAGCTGATCAGAATGATTCTAAAAGCCCTTCTCTTCATGTTGTTTCCCTCCCCACTGTCCCTCTGTCCCTCTCCTGGTCCAGGCTGTTTCAGAGCTCTGAGGACCGAGAAGCAGCAGAAAGACACCACAGAAATGCACACAATGTCAAAGCCAGTCAGTAAGATGTATGACAACACTGTTGGTGACCAAAAATATAATGAGCTGAAGGCAAGCGTTGTCAGCCAGACAACGCAGCAGACAGGCCACCCTGACAACGCAGCAACAGGCCACCCTGTAATTAATTAGATTAAAAATGTAGATACACAGAATACAATTACATGAACTGAAACCCCTGATTTTAACCAATAAAGTAGAACAAACAAAATCTGTAGACCATACTTTTCACAGAGAGAATTTTCATCTGTAATATTATTTGCTGTGTGCAAATAATATTACATTCATCCTAAAGCTAACACAGAGCTTGTGTGTAAAGAGTTATACACGACTAATAAGCAACACTGAATCACTGAATCACCAAACTGTACCAGCATGTTACAGTAAATACTCGGCTTGACAAAATATTGGACCACTGCTACACATCTATAAAACATGCATACAAATCACTGGTGCGCCCAGCTTTTGGTAACTCTGATAATTTGTTTGTGTTTCTCCTGCCTGCCTATAAACAGAAGATCAAACAGACGCCACCGATGATAAAAACAGTCCAGTGCTGGTCAGAAGAGTCTGATTTTATTTTACAGGACTGTTTTGAATCAATGGACTGGCCAGTCTTTCCCTTACCAAAAAGTAGTAAACTTCAAGTTTACTTTTCTAAGTCAACTTTGAGTATATTTCTTAAGTATACTTTAAGTACAAGTATACTGATATTTATGTACAAGTAGTATACTAACAAATGTACTAGTTAGTGTACTAGTTAGTATACTTACAGTATACCTACCGTACTAAAAGTAATCTGAATTGGCCCACTTTTGAGTATACTCGAGTAAACTCCAAGTTTACTTAAAGTATACATGAAGTATATATGAGTATACTTAAATTATTGTATTCATACACTAGAATTGTGCTATTCCCTTACTTAAAATAAACCATTCATATACTCAGATGTATACTTAAGTACACTACTTATTTACTTGAATTGCACTTCTCTTATACAAGAGGTATACTATGGTCATACCTGAACTGCACTACATTTAAATTTGAAGTATACCATTTATATACGTAAAACATACTATGCGTGAACTTAATGTACACTACTCTTTTACCTGCAGTGTACTTGAATAGCACTTTTATTGTACTTGAGGTATACTAAGGTCATATGAACTGCACTACTTGTAACCTTGAAGTATACCATTTATATACTCAAACTATACTATGCATGAACTTAATGTGCACTACTCTTTTACCTCTAGTGTACTTGAATTGCACTTTTCTTATACATAAGGTATACTACGTTTATATTTGAACAGCACTTTTTTCATACTTGAAGTATATCATTTATATAGTCGGAACATACTATGCATGAACTTAATGTACACTACTCTTTTACCTGCAGTGTACTTGAATTGTACTACGTTTACATTTGAACAGTACTATTTCATACTTGAAGTATAACGGTTATATACTCAAAACATACTATGCGTGGACGCCTATGAGAGGCACAGACGAGAATTTCAGCAGACTGTTCTCTCTGAGCAAATGGCTTTTAGCTGCATGCACCGACAAAAATGTGCATTTTATTGACAACTTCAGTTTTTTCTTCGACAGAAGACACCTATTTGCTGATGAACGGCAACTAAATAAGCTAGGAGCAAAGATATTTTTGCAGAATGTTCTCCATGCTCTGGCCTTGGCCAGAACACAGCAATCCAAAACAACAGATTGTGATGAACAACTCTTATCTGCAACCCACGAAGAATCCATAACAAGAGATAGTGTTATGGTTACTGAACTGCCCCCCTCGGCCGAGGGGGGAACGGCCTTGGTCCCTGCCCTCCCTGACGAGGAACTGATTATGGCGAACGGAGGAGCTTCCGTTGTCCCTGCCCTCCCTGACGAGCATGACAGTATGGTTACTGAACTGCCCCCCTCGGCCGAGGGGGGAACGGCCTTGGTGAACGGAGGAGCTACCGTTGTTGTCCCTGCCCTCCCTGACGAGGAACTGAATATGGACAACATCTCCGCTGAAGAGTGGAGTAGACGAATGAATGCAGAGTTGGAGTCACTCAGGGAAATGTTCGAAGAGGACAGTAATGAAGAAGAGTTTTGTGGATTCCCTGCTTCAGCCGTGGCTGGCCCGAACAGTGAGCAAAGTGAACTGGCAACTGACAACGGAGAGTTGACAGAGGAAGAGGAGGGGGCGGGTACAACCGCCCCATCACCCCAATCCTCCTCTTTCTCCCTATCTCCAATGCCTCTCCTAGAATTCACGAATGGAATGAATGAACTCATTAACACTGCGTTAAAAATGACCCCGGCCAGACACACGGTCAATGGCCCGGCGGCAAAACCACCACAGGACAAACGCCCGGCACCACAACCACCATCCCTGAAAACGCCTGAAATTGCCCCGGCCGTGCCCCAGAAATCTGTGGCCTGGGTGCTTTCGCCCCCACCCATCCCTCCACGACCACAACGACAGAAGACCCAGGCCTCCCAGCTGGACAATACGTTTAGCCGTTGATGTCAGCTGGGTCCATTATACCCAGCAACTAACGTATCTGGACCCGATGCTCCTTCAAGCGCTTTTATTAAGCAGGCTCACAACATTTCTACTGTAATTTCAAATAGAGAGTCCAGGATAAGCAGTGGCTCTGCTAATTTAGCTAACTTAACTTACATTCCCTGTAGGGGCTATAGTACAGTAAAATGTCATAAAATAAACCTGGCACTTTTTAACATCAGGTCACTTTTAAACAAGTCCTCCTCTGTAAATGATATAATCTGTGAAGAGAAATTAGATATAATCTTTTTAACAGAGACATGGCTGGGCAACGATGGAGCTTTTGCACTTGGCGTCGCCTGCCCACCAAACTATCACTTTATTCAATCAGTGCGCGAAGGAAAAAGAGGCGGAGGCTTGGCATACATTTTCTCTGACATTTTTAAATTCAAGTGCCTGTCCTTTGGAAGTTTTTCATCCTTTGAATATCAAGCTAACTTATTTGAGAGTCAATCCTCTGTTCTAATGATTACGATATATCGCCCACCAAAATGTAGCAAAGCCTTATTTCTTACAGAAATATCTGAACTTCTATCTATCTGTTCCACGGACTATGAGAGAACCCTTATTGCTGGTGATACTAACTTGCATGTGGACACTGTTACTGATCTTACAGCTATGAGTTTCTTACAGTTACTGCATTCCCTTGATTTTGATCAGCATGTTACCGGGCCAACCCACAATCAAGGCCACACCCTTGATCTTGTGATCTCTAAAGGGCTAAATATTTCTATGGACAGGATTATCGCTAAGCCTGATTTATCAGACCACTATTTACTGTGTTTTAATATGACTGTCTCTGATCTAGAAAAAAACAATAGAGAATATACTATAAAAAAGAGATTTTTCGGTTCCTCGGCAGCAGAAGAGTTTGCCAGCCTTCTTGCGTGTGCACCCCGCCTTCCTGATATTCCCTCAGTAAATGATATGGTTCAACGTTTTAATCTTAAATTGGAGTCAGCTCTGGATATAGTGGCTCCTATGAAAACTAAAAAGAAATATAATTCCAAAGTAACACCCTGGATAAACGATCATATACGTTCACTCAAAAAACAATGCCGCAGAGCAGAGCGAGCTTGGAGAAAAAATAAATTAACTATCCACCTACAGATATTTAAGGCGTCAACAGCCACCTATAATAAAACCATGCGTCTGGCTAGGCAGGCCTATTTTTCCGGAATTATTAATGAGAATAAGAACAATGCTAGGGTCTTATTCTCTACCATTGAACGCCTTTTAAACCCCCCCCAGTCCTACAAGCAGTCACTCCCTGCCTCTAAAGCAAAGTGTAATGAGTTTGCATCCTTCTTTGACAACAAAATTGTTAACATTCGAGCTGGTATTGCGAATAATACTGTCACAAATGCAAATGCGGTTAATGGTGCCATGTGTAAAAGCATCGATAAATCTAGGGGGAGCCTAGTATCATTTTGTGCAATTGATGAAGAGGAACTTCGTAAAACCATATCGCAAATGACATCGTCTTCTTGCTCGCTGGATGCAATACCGACGCCGTTTCTTAAAGAGGTTGTAGACTGTGTTATTGAAGATATCCTAAAAATAGTAAACAGCTCTATACAATCAGGTGTCTTTCCAGACTCACTGAAAACGGCTGTAGTTAAACCCTTACTCAAAAAACCCAACCTTGACCCGTCCGTGCTGGATAATTATCGACCCATCTCTAATTTGCCTTTTCTGGGCAAGGTCCTAGAAAAAATTATCTTTCATCAATTGGATGTGTTTCTGCAGAACAATAAGGTGCACAACAAATTCCAATCCGGCTTCAGGAAAGGACACAGCACAGAAACTGCACTTTTAAAAGTTATTAATGATCTTAGGGTGGCTGCTGATAACAAAGATGTGTCCGTTCTCCTACTGCTGGACCAATCGGCGGCTTTTGACACAATTGACCATACAATTCTAATACAACGTCTCGAACACTGGGTAGGACTGTCAGGTACAGCTCTGTCCTGGTTTTGCTCTTATCTGACAGGCAGAAGCTACTCTGTTAATCTAGCTGACTTCGAGTCAAACAAACACAACATCTGCTCTGGTATTCCACAGGGCTCGATTCTTGGTCCTTTATTATTCTCCCTCTATATACTGCCGCTGGGAGAACTTATTTCCGCTCACGGTGTGAATTTCCATTTCTATGCTGATGACACCCAGTTGTACCTTTCGGTGGCTACGGACGACCCCTGTGCTCTAGACCCATTGCTGACGTGCGTGTCCAGCATAAAATGCTGGATGAGTGAGAACTTTCTCAAGCTAAATGAGGACAAGACAGAAGTTCTCATAATAGGTTCTACTGCCCAGAGAGAATCAATAATAAATAGACTTGGTAACCTGGCTAAAGAAAATAACACCTCTGTTAAGAACCTGGGGGTGATCATTGATGCTGAATTAAATTTTAATACACACATTAATCATGTCACGAAGATTGCCTTCTTTCACCTTAGAAATATTGCGCGAATTAGAGCCTATCTGTCGCTGAACGATGCAAAAACGCTGATCCACGCTTTTGTTTTCTCTCGGCTTGATTACTGCAACGCACTTCTCTCTGGTCTGCCAAAGAAAACAACTGACAGATTACAACTTGTTCAAAATGCAGCAGCCAGAGTTTTAACAAAAACTAAGATAAGAGAACATATTACTCCAGTTTTAGCGTCGCTACACTGGCTCCCGGTTGTTTTTAGGATTGATTTTAAAATTATTTTACTTGTTTATAAAGCTCTAAATGGTCTGGCACCTTCGTACCTCTATAACTGCCTGCATAGATATGTTCCAACCCGCCCACTCAGGTCCTCTAGTGCAGACCTACTTGAGGTGCCAACAATGACATATAAAAAATATGGTGAAGCAGCTTTCTGCTTCTATGGACCGACAGCTTGGAATAAACTACCACTACACCTAAGACAGGCAGCCTCGGTGGATAGCTTTAAAGCACAGCTCAAGACCTATTTCTTTACTCTTGCTTTTAGCTAAATTTTTTAATCCCTATGCTGCTATTGACGTCCGCACGGCTCTGAAATTGTTCTTCAATGTTCTATGCTTTTATTTTTTCTTGCTTTATTGTAATCATTTTACTTATCTCTTTTTTATGTATTTTTTATTTCTATTTTACTTTTTCTCTGTTAAGCACGTGTGCTTCATTTTATGCTCTGTAAAGCACTTTGAGCTGCATTTCATGTCATGAAAGGTGCTATACAAATAAAGTTTTATTATTATTATTATTATTAATGGACACTACTCTTTTACTTGAATTGCACTATTCTTATACTTGACGTATACTACGTTTATATTTGAATTAAATTCATTTTAAACTTGAAGTATACCATTTATATACTCAAAACATACTTGATGTACACTACTCTTTTACTTGCAGTGCACTTGAATTGCACTTTTCATTTACTTGAGGAAGACTTTGGTCATACTTGAATGGCACTTTTCTTTTACTTGAGGTATACTATGGTCATAATTGAACTGCACTACTTTTAAACTTGAAGTACACCATTTATATACTCAAAACATACTATGCGTGAATTTAGTGTACACTACTCTGTTACTTGCAGTGCACTTGAATTGCACTTTTCATTTACTTGAGGTATACTATGGTCATACTTGAACTGCACTACTTTTAAACTTGAACCATACCAGTTATATACTCAAAACATACTATGCGTGAACTTAACTTACACTACTCTTTTACTTGCAGTGCACTTGTCTTATACTTGACGTAAACTACGTTTACATTTGAACTGCACTATTTTCATACTCGAGGTATGCCATTTATATACTCAAAACATACTATGCGTGATTTTAATGTACACTACTCTTTTACTTGCAGTGCACTTGAATTGCACTCTTCTTTTACTTGAGGTATACTATGGTCATACTTGAACTGCACTACTTTTGAACTTGAACCATACCAGTTATATACTCAAAACATACTATGCGTGAACTTCATGGACACCACTCTTTTACTTGAATTGCACTATTCTTATACTTGAGGTATACTATGGTCATACTTGAACTGCACTACTTTTAAACTTGAAGTATACCATTTATATACTCAAAACATACTATGCGTGAACTTAATGTACACTACTATTTTACCTGCAGTGTACTTGAATTGAACGTTTCTTATACTTGAAGTATTCCAGTTATATACTCAAAACATACTAGGCGTGAACTTAATGGACACTACTCTTTTACTTGCATTGTACTTGAATTGCACTTAGCTTATACTTGACATATACTATGTGTATATTTGAACTGCACTATTTCTATACTCGAAGTATACCATTTATATACTCAACACATACTGTGCGTGAACTTAATGTTCACTACTCTTTTACCTGCAGTGCACTTTAATTGCTCTTTTCTTATACTTGAGGTATACTATGGTCATACTTGAACTGCACTACTTTTAAACTTGAATCATACCATTTATATACTCAAAACATACTGTGCGTGAACTTAATGTACACTACTCTTTTACCTGCAGTGCACTTGAATTGCACTCTTCTTTTACTTGAGGTATACTATGGTCATACTTGAACTGCACTACTTTAAAACTTGAAGTATACCATTTATATACTCAACACATACTATGCGTGTACTTAATTAAAACTACTCTTTTACTTGAACTGCACTTGTTTTATATTTGACGTATACTACGTTTATATTTGAACTGCACTATTTTCATACTCGAGGTATACCATTTATATACTCAAAACATACTATGCGTGAACTTAATGTACACTACTCTTTTACTTGCTGTGCACTTGTCTTATACTTGACGTAAACTGTGTTTATATTTGAACTGCACTATTTCCATACTCGAGGTATACCATTTATATACTCAACACATACTGTGCATGAACTTAATGTTCACTACTCTTTTACCTGCAGTGCACTTTAATTGCTCTTTTCTTATACTTGAGGTATACTATGGTCATACTTGAACTGCACTACTTTTAAACTTGAATCGTACCATTTATATACTCAAAACAAACTGTGCGTGAACTTAATGTACACTACTCTTTTACCTGCAGTGCGCTTGAATTGCACTCTTCTTTTACTTGAGGTATACTATGGTCATACTTGAACTGCACTACTTTTGAACTTGAACCATACCAGTTATATACTCAAAACATACTATGCGTGAACTTCATGGACACTACTCTTTTACTTGAATTGCACTATTCTTATACTTGAGGTATACTATGGTCATACTTGAACTGCACTACTTTTAAACTTGAAGTATACCATTTATATACTCAAAACATACTATGCGTGAACCTAATGTACACTACTATTTTACCTGCAGTGTACTTGAATTGAACGTTTCTTATACTTGAAGTATACCAGTTATATACTCAAAACATACTAGGCGTGAACTTAATGGACACTACTCTTTTACTTGCATTGTACTTGAATTGCACTTAGCTTATACTTGACATATACTACGTGTATATTTGAACTGCACTATTTGTATACTCGAAGTATACCATTTATATACTCAACACATACTGTGCGTGAACTTAATGTTTACTACTCTTTTACCTGCAGTGCACTTTAATTGCACTTTTCTCATACTTGAGGTATACTATGGTCATACTTGAACTGCACTATTTTCATACTCAAAGTATACCAGTTATATACTCAAAACATACTATGCGTGAACCTAATGTACACTTGCTGTGTACTTGAATTGCACTTTTCTTATACGTGAGGTATACTACTTTCATACTTGAAATGCACTATTTTATTACTTGAAGTATACCATTTATATACTCAGAACATACTATGCATGAACTTAATGTACACTACTCTTTACCTTTCAGTGTACTTGAATTGCACGTTTTTTATACTTTACGTATACTACGTTTATACTTGAACTAGACTATTTTCATGCTTGAAGTATACCATTTACATACTCAAAACATTGAATTGCACTTTTCTTATACTTGAGGTATACTATGTTTATACTTGAACTGCACTATTTTCATTGTAGCGACGGGGTGCAACTAATTAATATTCGAACACAGTTCTGCATAGGTATTTTAATGGTTAAAGAAAGACAGAGTGTGAAATATTATAGCTTTGGAAATGGAGGACTGTATATTCTGGAGTTGAGGTTATGCGCACCACAGGGCTCCAGTCAAAGAGCAGTAATCAATGATGACACTTGGTGTTTTATGTGGTTTTTATAAAGGAGGTAGTTGGCGGACACAAACATACACAATGATGAATGGTATCTGAAAATATAGAAATAATACATAAGGATAAGGAGACAATAAACGATATGCAGTAGTAACCTACACAAACATAGCATATTACTGAAATGCCATGCACTCATGTGCCAGCTTAGACCCAGCATGCACTCACACACAGGTTAGACTAGGGCCTGTTAGCTTAGCCACTGAAGTTTAGCTAGCAAACACAATTACAAAAACAAACTTTTTAAACCACACACAGATCAATTCTGACACAATTAACTGTTACCACATGAACCATTATTGCTCTGCAGGAC
The DNA here is from genome assembly GCF_963921795.1 of Nannobrachium achirus. Taxonomy (NCBI): domain Eukaryota; kingdom Metazoa; phylum Chordata; class Actinopteri; order Myctophiformes; family Myctophidae; genus Nannobrachium; species Nannobrachium achirus. The sequence goes on from NC_137819.1 coordinate 18,979,912, forward strand.
AGAACTCACTTTGTCAAGAACGCATTCTTATGTGCATATGTTTGTGTGTGGCTGCACTCATGCATGTAAACAGTTGGGGGAATGTTTGGTGTTGCTGAACTGTCTGTAGATTTCACTCTGAATGTGTAGTCTTGCCGGTCCCATTATACACCTACAAATGAACAGATAAAGCACATTAGTAATATACAGTAGTAATATACTTTGAATTGACAAGTAGAATACTCAAGATTTGTGAAGATAATGTAAAGCTGTTATTTGTAAAACCCTTACCTTTGTCTGTCTCCTCCTCCCAGGGTGGTGTTCGGGCAAAAGAGTTCCCTCCGGTAACACGCACACTATTTATAGTCCTGGGAGGGTGAAGCCAAGTGGGGGGTGGATAGAGGGGAGATTGAAAATGATTCTAATGCATTTAATAATGTATGGTGGGTGTACACATTTAGTGGGCATAGTGGTAATTGGAGATATGAATTAAAGGAGCATATCCATGTGCTAGTGTTTTAAGTACTTTTGTATTATTAAATGCATTAGAATCATTCTCAATCTCCCCTCTATCCACTTCCCACTTGGTTTCACCCTCCCAGGACTATAAATAGGGTGTGTGTTCCCGGAGGGAACTCTTTTGCCCGAACACCACCCTGGGAGGAGGAGAACATCAGACAAAGGTATTATCATCACACATCTTGGCATTCTACTTGTCAATTCAAAGTATATTACTACTGTTGACTCCCATAACTAATGTGCTTTATCTGTTCATTTGTAGGTGTATAATGGGACCGGCAAGTCTACACATTCAGAGTGAAATCTACAGACAGTTCAGCAACACCAAACCCCATCACCACCTTTATTGTCCCCATTTAGAGCAGGCATGCCTCAGGTACCCTCTGATCAGGACCCAGGTGACACTTTAGTTGAGGCAGTTGTTTGGGCACCACTAGAACAGAGGACCCCAACTGTTTACATGCATGAGTGCAGCCACAAACAAACATATGCACATAAGAATGCGTTCTTGACAAAGTGAGTTGTTTTCTGTCCTGCAGAACAATAATGGTTCATGTGGTAACAGGTCATTGTATCAGAATTGATCTGTGTGTGGTTTAAAAAGTTTGTTTTTGTAATTGTGTTTGCTAGCTAAACTTCAGTGGCTAAGCTAACAGGCCCTAGTCTAACCTGTGTGTGAGTGCATGCTGGGTCTAAGCTGGCACATGAGTGCATGGCTCATTTCAGTAATATGCTACATTTGTGTAGGTTACTACTGCATATTGTTTATTGTCTCCTTATCCTTATGTAGTATTTCTATATTTTCAGATACCATTCATCATTGTGTATGTTTGTGTCCACCAACTACCTCCTTTATAAAAACACATAAAACGCCATCAAGTGTTATCATTGATTACTGCTCTTTGACTGGAGCCCTGTGGTGGGCATAACCTCAACTCCAGAGTATACAGTCCTCCATTTCCAAAGCTATAATATTTCACACTCTGTCTTTCTTTAACCATTACAATACTTATTAATTAGTTGCACCCCGTCGCTACAATGAAAATAGTGCAGTTCAAGTATAAACATAGTATACCTCAAGTATAAGAATAGTGCAATTCAAGTAAAAGAGTAGTGTCCATCAAGTTCATGCATAGTATGTTCCGAGCATATAAATGCTATACTTCAAGTATGAAAAAAGTGCCGCTCAAATATAAACGTAGTATACCTCATGTATAAGAAAAGTGCAATTCAAGTACACTAGAGGTAAATGAGTAGTGCACATTAAGTTGATGCATAGTATAGTTTGAGTATATAAATGGTATACTTCAAGGTTAAAAGTAGTGCAATTCAAATATAAACGTAGTATACGTCATGTATAAGAAAGGTGCAATTCAAGTAAAAGAGTAGTGTCCATTAAGTTCACGCATAGTACGTTAAAGTATAAACGTAGTATACCTCAAGTATAATAAAAGTGCAATTTAAGTACATTCAAAGTAAAAGAGTAGTGTACATTACGTTCACACATAGTATATTTTCAGTATATGAATGCTATACTTCAAGTATGAAAATAGGGCAGTTCAAGTATAAACATAGTATACGTCAACTATAAAAAAACATGCAATTCAAGTACACTGCAAGTAAGAGAGTAGTGTACATTAGTGTCCATTAAGTTCACGCATAGTACGTTAAAGTATAAACGTAGTATACCTCAAGTATAATAAAAGTGCAATTTAAGTACATTCAAAGTAAAAGAGTAGTGTACATTACGTTCACACATAGTATATTTTCAGTATATAAATGCTATACTTCAAGTATGAAAATAGGGCAGTTCAAGTATAAACATAGTATACGTCAACTATAAAAAACATGCAATTCAAGTACACTGCAAGTAAGAGAGTAGTGTACATTAAGTTCACACATAGTGTGTTTTGTATATATAAATGGCATACCTAAAGTATAAGAAACGTGCAATTCAAGTACAATGCAAGTAAAAGAGTAGTGTCCATTAAGTTCACGCACAGTATGGTTTGAGTATATAACTGGTATTCTTCAAGTATAAGAAAAGTGCAATTCAAGTACACTGCAAATAAAAGAGTAGTGTACATTAAGTTCACACATAGTATGTTTTGAGTATATAAATGGTATACCTCAAGTCTGAAAATAGTGCAGTTCAAATATAAACGTAGTATACTTCAAGTATAAGAAACGTGCAATTCAAGTACAATGCAAGTAAAAGAGTAGTGTCCATTAAGTTCACGCATAGTATGTTTGTAGTATATAAATGGTATACCTCAAGTATGAAAATAGTGCAGTTCAAATATAAACTTAGTATACGTCAAGTATAAGAAACGTGCAATTCAAGTACAATGCAAGTAAAAGAGTAGTGTCCATTAAGTTCACGCACAGTATGGTTTGAGTATATAACTGCTATTCTTCAAGTATAAGAAAAGTGCAATTCAAGTACACTGCAGGTAAAAGAGTAGTGTCCATTAAGTTCACACACAGTATGTTTAGAGTATATAACTGGTATGGTGCAAGTTTAAAGGTAGTGCAGTTGAAGTATGACCATAGTATACCTCACGTATAAGAAAAGTGCAATTCAAGTTTAAAAGTAGTGAAATTCAAGTATAAATGTAGTATACGTCAAGTATAAGAAAAATGCAATTCAAGTACACTGCAAATAAAAGAGTAGTGTACATTAAGCTCACGCATAGTATGTTTGGAGTATATAAATGGTATACCTCAAGTCTGAAAATAGTGCAGTTCAAATATAAACGTAGTATACGTCAAGTATAAGAAACGTGCAATTCAAGTACAATGCAAGTAAAAGAGTAGTGTCCATTAAGTTCACGCACAGTATGGTTTGAGTATATAACTGGTATTCTTTAAGTATAAGAAAAGTGCAATTCAAGTACACTGCAGGTAAAAGAGTAGTGTCCAGTAAGTTCACGCACAGTATGTTTAGAGTATATAACCGGTATGGTGAAAGTTTAAAAGTAGTGCAGTTGAAGTATGACCATAGTATACTTCAATTATAAGAAAAGTGCAATTCAAGTACACTGCAAATACAAGAGTAGTGTACATTAAGTTCAAGCATAGTATGTTTGTAGTATATAAATGGTATACCTCAAGTATGAAAATAGTGCAGTTCAAATATAAACGTAGTATACGTCAAGTATAAGAAACGTGCAATTCAAGTACAAGTACAATGCAAGTAAAAGAGTAGTGTCCATTAAGTTCACGCACAGTATGGTTTGAGTATATAACTGATATTCTTCAAGTATAAGAAAAGTGCAATTCAAGTACACTGCAGGTAAAAGAGTAGTGTCCATTAAGTTCACCCACAGTATGTTTAGAGTATATAACTGGTATGTTGCAAGTTTAAAAGTACTGCAGTTGAAGTATGACCATAGTATACCTCACGTATAAGAAAAGTGCAATTCAAGTACACTGCAAATACAAGAGTAGTGTACATTAAGTTCAAGCATAGTATGTTTGTAGTATATAAATGGTATACCTCAAGTATGAAAATAGTGCAGTTCAAATATAAACGTAGTATACGTCAAGTATAAGAAACGTGCAATTCAAGTACAATGCAAGTAAAAGAGTAGTGTCCATTAAGTTCACGCACAGTATGGTTTGAGTATATAACTGGTATTCTTCAAGTATAAGAAAAGTGCAATTCAAGTACACTGCAGGTAAAAGAGTAGTGTCCATTAAGTTCACGCACAGTATGTTTAGAGTATATAACTGGTATGTTGCAAGTTTAAAAGTAGTGCAGTTGAAGTATGACCATAGTATACCTCATGTATAAGAAAAGTGCAATTCAAGTTTAAAAGTAGTGAAATTCAAGTATAAATGTAGTATACGTCAAGTATAAGAAAAGTGCAATTTAAGTACCCTGTAAGTAAAAGAGTAGTGTACATTAAGTTCACACATAATATGTTTTGTGTATAAATGGTATACCTCTAGTATAATAAAAGTGCAATTCAATTACACTGCAAGTGTACATTAAGTTCACGCATAGTATGTTTGGAGTATATAATAGTGCATTTCAAGTACAATCGTAGTATACGTCATGCATAATTAAAGTGCAATTCAAGTACCCTGCAAGTAAAAGAGTAGTGTACATTACGTTCACACATAGTATGTTTTGTGAAAATACATGGTACACCTCAAGTATAAGAAAAGTGCAATTCAAGTACACTGCAAGTAAAAGAGTAGTGTCCATTAAGTTCACGCACAGTATGGTTTGTGTCTATAACTGGTATTCTTCAAGTATAAGAAAAGTGCAATTCAAGTACACTGCAGGTAAAAGAGTAGTGTCCATTAAGTTCACGCACAGTATGTTTAGAGTATATAACCGGTATGGTGCAAGTTTAAAAGTAGTGCAGTTGAAGTATGACCACTATACCTCAAGTATAAGAAAAGTGCAATTCAAGTACACTGCAAATAAAAGAGTAGTGTACATTAAGTTCACGCATAGTATGTTTGTAGTATATACATTTTGTGTAAATAAATATGGTACCCCTCAAGTATAAGAAAAGTGCAATTCAAGTACACTGCAAGTAAAAGAGTAGTGTACATTAAGTTCACGCATAGTATGTTTGGAGTATATAAATGGTATACTTCATGTATGAAAATAGTGCAGTTCAAGTATAAATCTAGTATACCTCAAGCATAAGCACTACAGGTGCACAGTGTAGGGCAACTACCTCAAGCAGCCAGTGTGAGAAATATACAAGTATACACCCACAAGCCAGATACTGTATAAGAACACAGTACTATAGAATATAGGCTGCACTTGAAATGAAGGAAAAGTATACTTAAACTTTTGCTGTGTACTCGTCAGTATAAACTAAGTATACTTTTGTTAAGTATATTCCTGATAGTACATTTTAAGTAAACAGAAAAGTATACTTACCAAAGTATTAGTTTAGACAAAGTATACTTAGTTCATAACAAGTATACTCAGAGTATACGTAAGTATACTACTTTTTGGTAAGGGTTAGAGAGGCAGCAGAGGGAAACAGTGACGAATATGCTGACAGCGTACTATCTGTGATTAAGAAATGCATTGATGATGTAGTCCCAACAAAAACTATTAAAGTCTACCCAAACGACAAGCCATGGGGACGGCAGTGGCTCAGGGGTAGAGAAACCGTCATTAGAATACAGAGGGTTCCCAAATGGTTCCCAGTTCAATTCTGGGTACCTCAGTGTATCTCTTCAAAGATAATTCCAGCTGGTTATTCAATCAAATGAGCTTGTGGTGTTATTATCTTTCCACCTGTAGGCCTACAACAAAAGACAAGACACTGCAGCATAAAGTTTCTTTACAAGAGTGTAATTTTCCACTGTTACATGTTCCATCACAAACATGTACAAAATAAAACTGTGTTAATTAAAAGTAGATCATGAACATGTTTATTGATTTAGACAGTGGATATGAATCTGTAGCATTGGTAAAGGAATTGGTATTTTATAACTGCAGGAGCTGCAAGTTATAACCGTTTGATCACAACCCTGATCAATAGACGTAGAACACAGATGATCTGATGGTTCAATATTCTCTACCAATCGTTTCACATAAAGTGGTGTCAAATCACCTGCTATGAGAGTCAACTTAGGAGAAATCATTTCAGCTTTTGTAAAATGTAACAATAAATAATGGACATGTGTATTTAGGCTGAGAAGCGTACGTGTTTCATAAAATACATTTTCACCGTAATGTTATTATTACAAAGTTATGCAATTGTTTCAAAATACAGTTTTCTCTATCAATTTACAGCTTCACAAAAAGTTGAATGATTTCAATAAGACATCTCTAACACAGTGAAAGATTTAGTTTAGATTTAAATAGTAATATCACACACAGGTCTGGTAAGAGGTCTGTCCTGCTTTCAGAGCCCCTTGAAGCACGGCAGTTTCCCAGCTTTGAGGATGTAGAGCAAAGGATGAACAAACATTGACATCACGGCTATTGTATACGTGACATATATAGCAACTGAGCTGAGCGAGATCAGTAAAGACAGAACATAAGGAATATAGCTTACTGTGGTGAGTACCATAACTATCAAGCTGATGAGAATGATTCTAAAAGCCCTTCTCTTCATGTTGTTTCCCTCCCCACTGTCCCTATGTCCTTCTCCTGGTCCAGGCTGCTTCAGGGCTCGGAGGACCGAGAAGCAGCAGAAAGACACCACAGAAATGCACACAATGCAAGAGCACATAAAGTTGTAACCCGACACTGTTTCAGACCAAAAATTAAATGAGCTGAATACAAGCACCATCAGCCAGACAACGCAGCAACAGGCCACCTTGTACCGAAGAGCTTTGTACCTGAGAAATACCACAGGGTGAACCACCGCCATGTAACGCTCCACACAGATACAACATTGGAACGATGGGACAGAGTAGAGGAAAATAGCAAAAGCAAAGGCACGGACCTCGCTAAAAATCCAGTTGTCAGTGAAGAACCATGCAAAGTAGAAGACAGAGGTCAGGGAAAAGAGGATCAGAGATGCAGTCAAGTTGAGATAAAAGAACTCGGAGGCTATCGTCCCACCAGCTCCACTCAGGATCAGCCACACAACGTAGCTGTTGATGGGGAAAGCCAGGATGAGGCAGAGAGAGTTCATAGCAGTCAGTAGTGCCAGATCGGTGTCGTTTGCTGGGATTATGAAGGGGATGGAGGAGTTGGTGCCATTTCCCAGTGTGTCATTCATCTTAAGACTCTGTGATTGCCCTGCAAGCCATTCAGAAGAGCAAGACATAATGACTGGACTTGAGTGCAGTTGACTGAATATAACAATGACACAACTAAACATTTTCTCTTCTCAACATTCTTCTGAAAACAAATGAACAATGAACACAAGGTTAAAGTGATCTCACGTTTTGGATGCCAGCAGAGTGTGTCAGATCTCTGAGTTGGGTGTTTCGGTGAAGTTTCTTCTTCAGGCGGTCTCTGTCTTCCTGATGTCTCATCCTCCAAATGATGTCCTCTCTGCTCTACCTCCCCTAACCATTCCCTTCTTTGCTCCTCCTATCACTGTATTACTCGTTGTACACCTGCACAAAGCAATATTTCTTTTGATGGTTATTCCATGGAAATGTATATCCAATCACCCATGACCAGTCGTTATGCAAACTCTGTCCAATGTTGTATAAGCTCGAGCAACACAGAGTGTTTATCCCATACCTATGAAGCCTTTACTTATCCTGGGTCAGAGTCCTGCAACAGGTCGGGGCCCATGTTTGACAGGTGAAAATGGGCGGAATATATTCTATTATAAATTCGCGGGGACGGGCGGTGCGCGACTAAACACGGGCAGGTGACATTTTATTGTGAAAATCTGAAAACAGTTTCGGCCTAAAGAACATCATAGGAGTGCACACTTTGAGCAGCAGGACAGAACCATGTCATGCATAGAGCATTGTTTCCGCCTAAACAACGTGGAGCGCAGTGCACACAGTGGGAAGTGGCACCTGGCAGCAGGACGCATACTGTATAACACAGACAGACAACCACAAAACCACAAAAATCACATTAGCCCATGTTCTCATCATAGCAAGGGTGGTTTAAAAGGCTATCTAAAAGGATTAAGAGTGGCAGCTGACCTGGCGTTCATGTAAATACTGTACTGTATATTGCGTCGCAAACACTGAGGAGCATTTGCGGGGACGCTCGAGTGCGATGCCTTTTGGAAGCACGTATGCACAGCTGTAGGCTATTTACTTTACGGCATGTAATCATGGGTAGCGGGGTGGGCGACGGGTCAATTTTTTTACGGGCGGGGCGGATCTGGTTTAGATTTTTATATAATGATGGGTAACGGGTCAGTCCAAGGATCTGATTAATGGCGGGGCGGGTTGTCAAAATTGAACCCGTGCAGGACTTGAATTCCAGTGGGAGACTCAAATGCAGGTCAATTGAATCTCTGCCAGCTCAGGAATGCAACCAAAACATGGCGTGTTGATAGATTGATAGAAAATAAGTAATTGTTTGGGTGAACTACAGTACATCTTTATGGGTTGATCAATGATAGAACAGAGAGGAGGGTGAATAAAGCCTCTATCATAGTCCAAGGTGAAGAGCTATCACCTCACCACGGTGTAGTTTTCTAGCTATCACCTATGTGATAGCTAGAAAACGACACCGCGGTAGCTCTTCACCTTGGCCTATGATAGAGGCTTAACCAGCTTGTACTGGTTAGCTACTAGCCACTGGCATAGAAATAGTGTGTTTAAAGTGGTCAGTGTGTTTGATACTACAGGGCAGGTAGTATTGCAGGTATTTAGTATATTTATTCTTCACTTTGTTAAAACACCAGATAAGAGAGCAGGTTCCACTATAAGCTGTATTTTTGTTGGTAAGTGGTCAGGTAGGATATGGTTTTCTTACTATTTTGAGTATTAGTTAGGCAGCCAGAGTTGGCTGAAAATCAGACAATTACAATAGGAAAGCCTGTGCAGTATAATCTACATTACAGTGGGTATGGCAAAACAATGGCACTCAAAGTATTAAGATAAGTAGCAACCTTTACAACATAGGGTTCACTAGAACACCCTGCTCTGTTGGGCGCGCTGTCACTGCTGCACCAAAACTGACAGCGGCTGTGAATGAAGTTTCCAGGTAGACTTTAAAGCGACTGAGGGAGAGGGGATTGGAAGATAAGGTACTGTATGGTTGAGCTTGATGTGGAGAGCTCTCCACCTGGCCACCAATCCTGGAGAAGGCCCTGCACACATGCAGGATCAGCATACATGAACAAACACTGACATCCTGGCATGTGTAATGAAAATAGCAACTGGGCTGCAAAAATTCAGCAGCATAGACAGAAGATAGGTAATGCAGCTGATAGTATTGATAGTAGAGTTGATAGTCGTACCATTACTATCAAGCTGATCAGAATCATTCTAAAAGCCCTTCTCTTCATGATGTTTCCTTCCCCACTGTCCCTCTAAATTTAGGGAAAGTTAGCCGAGTCTTTGACCAATCTGGGAACTAAATGCTTACCAATAGCTGTCTTCTCAAAATGTGTTCATAAAGGTGTCTACTATCACCTCTGAACATTTTCAAACCCAACAACTCCCTTGGGAAACTTTGTGGGAGCCAATCAAAGTCGGGGTCTCATTGACTTTACTATACAGGAAAATAATACAAAAAATAAGAAAAGAAATTGCTTTAAGTAGCATGTGAGGTTTTTTTTTCATGATTCTGAATCCAATGCAAGCATTTGTTTTGAACGAAAAACATTCCTAGGGCAAAAAAGGGCCCCCACAAAACTATGGTTTAGTTTTGAGTCATCACTTTTCAGAGTTGTATTGCCGCCGTTTTTAGCCCAAGTGCCAAAGTTTATTATGGACACAAGCAAAAGAAACAAGCAAAATGTTGGCAGATGCAAATGCTTTCTGTTAGATGTTGTTACCACAACATCGCCATGGTAAATATGTCTACCTGTTTCATGTAATACATTAATTTGCATCTGTGACGTGGTAATGTGGTTCAAATGTCTATATATATTTTTTGCATTATATGTGAGTTGAGTTTTATATGTTGTTATCGGGGAGTCCTTGAAAAAGAGACCTTGCTCTCAATGGGCTTCCCCTTCCCTGAATAAATTAAGGAAAATGAAGAAAGTTGATTAAGGAAGAAATTACGTAAGAGTCCCCAGCCCAGACCCCACTTGAGAACCAGTGATATACAGTAAACTCATGATGTCACACGCTCTGTACAGTAGGTGGCAACATTGTACCCTTAACATTGGTAGGAGAAGAACAGTAGTGTTTCTCATTCAATGAATCATTTCAACACCAAATAACTGAACAACAAAATAACAAATAGCTGAATAACTTTAATAAGATTCTCTAACACAGTGGAAGTTTTTGGCTAGATTTAAAATATAACATTGCACACAGGTCTAAAGAGATCTATCTATCTGCTTTCAGCTAGAGCTCCTGGAAGCAAGGCAGTTTCTCAGCTTTGTGAATGTACAGCAAAGGATGAACAAACACTGACATCATGGCTATTGTATATGTGATGTAAATAGCAACTGGGCTGGAATAATTCAGTAGTGTAGACAGAACATAAGGAATATAGCTCATTGTAGTAATTAACATTACTATCAAGCTGATCAGAATGATTCTAAAGGCCCTTCTCTTCATGTTGTTTCCCTCCCCACTGTCCCTCTGTCCTTCTCCTGGTCCAGGCTGTTTCAGAGCTCTGAGGACCGAGAAGCAGCAGAAAGACACCACAGAAATGCACACGATGCAAAAGCCCAGTAAGATGTATGACAACACTGTTGGTGACCAAAAATATAATGAGCTGAAGGCAAGCGCTGTCAGCCAGACAACGCAGCAACAGGCCACCTTGTACCGAAGAGCTTTGTACCTGAGAAATACCACAGGGTGAACCACCGCTATGTAACGCTCCACACATATACAACACTGGAACGATGGGACAGAGAAGAAGAAAATAAAACAAGCAAAGTTACAAACCATGACAAAAATAAAGTTGCTTGTGAAGAGCCATGCAAAGTAGAAGACAGCGGTCAGGGAAAAGATGATCAGAGATGCAGTCAAGTTGAGATAAAAGAACTCGGAGGCTATCGTCCCACCAGCTCCACTCAGGATCAGCCACACAACGTAGCTGTTGATGGGTAGAACCAGGAGGAGGTAGATAGAGTTGATAGCAGTTCGTAGTGTCGGATCGGTGTCGTCTTCTGAGGATATGAAGGGGATGGAGGAGTTGGTACCATTTTCCAGTGTGCCATTCATCCTAAGATTCTGTGCCGTTCAGAAGAGCAAGACATAATGGCTGGATTTGAGTGCAGTTGACTGACTAACAATGAGACAACTAAACATTTTAAACATTTTAAACTCTTCTCAACATTCTTCTGAAAACAACACCTATTCTAATGAACAATGAACACAAGGTTAAAGTGATCTCACGTTTTGGATGTCTCAGATCTCTGAGTTGGTGTTTTGGTGAAGTCTCTTCTTCAGGCGGTCTTTGTCTTCCTGGATGTCACATCCTCCAAATGATGTCCTCTCTGCTTTGCCTCCTCTAACCATTCCATTACCCTGTTGTAAACCTGCACATTATGTACTTCCAAAGTGCTTTTGATGGTTATTCCATGGAAATATATTCAATGATCCGTACAGTCGTTATGCACACTTTGCCTTTGGTTGGACAACCTCGCACAACCGTGATCTTGTGATCATTTGTTTATCATGTATCCGTAGCCTTTACAGTGAGTGACTAAAATGGTGCATTTATATAGTGCCTTCATCCAAGGCGCTTTACATAGATTGTGCATTACATTCACACACCGATGGCGGAGGAAACCATGCAAGGCACCAACCTGCTCACCGGGAGCAAGCTAGGGGTTCAGAGTCTTGCTCAAGGACTCTTTGACATTAACTCAGGGGGAGCCTGGATTCAAACTCGGAACTCTTCTGGAACCCTTTGTGCTCCAATGACGGTTTCTCTACCCCTGAGCTATGCCGCCCCGACTAACCAGCTTTTACTGGTTAGTAAATAGCCACTGACTAGAAATTCAACAAACAGAACCGAGTGTTTATTGAAAGAAACCTGCACTACATTTCTGTGTGTAAGTGGCCACTGATGTGTGATGTGAATATTCTCATGCTAGACCCCAAAACTGTACTGTTTCGGAGCAGAAATCACTGCAGAGGGTGGTGAAAATCAAATGCCACCGAAGTGAAAAAAGCAGCACTCAAAAATTAAGGATGCAAGACTCAGATGCAATTTTCACATTTATTGAAAACGTTTACGCGTCTCAGCAGAGTATGTGATGTCACAGTGAATCACAGTGAACACAGTGATGTGTCAGGGGAACCACAGTGTCAGGCGTTACCTGTCCGGACGACCGGACAGACAGACACGGTTAAGCTGTGACGGTTCTGATAGTAAACTGTGACCTACGGTTGCAATTAATCATATTTTCTTCATGTTCATTATGCTCTGTGGAGTGATGTACTATTGCTTAATGTCATTTTGAATTGCTTGGTTGTTGTCCCAAAAGGCATGGCGAGAGTATGTTTTGCCCCGTCTGTCCGTCTGTGTGTGTCCCCATGTGTCTGTCCGTCCGTCCGTCCGTCCGTGTGTGTGTGTGTGTGAGTGTGTGTGTGTGTGTGTGTGTGTGTGTGTGTGTGTGTGTGTGTGTGTGTGTGTGTGTGTGTGTGTGTGTGTGTCCGTCCGTCCGTCTGTTACCAGCTAATCTCCAGCACCGTTGGCCCGGTCGCTGTCAAACTCTGCACACACACACTCCCTGGATTCCAATTCATTTAAATGTGTTATACAAATAAACTGACATTCAAATGATGATTAATGTGCAGCAGCTCCATGATGCAGAACCACAATGTTTTTTCAATGCAAAACTCATCCCTGACATCAACTGGAGCAAGACTCATAGGAGCTGTTGTTCTCGATTTCAGCAACAGCTCCATGGACTGGTCATAGAAAGTATAAATAAAATAAATAAAACAATGTGGGGACACGGTGGCGCAGTGGTTAGCGCTTCGCCTCACAGCTAGAAGGTCCTGGGTTTGATTCCCGCCGGGGGACGCTGTGGGCGCTGGCGGCGTGTTCCTCCTCCGCGTCATCAGCGTCCACACCCTAGGTGGGGTTGGCGATAGGGCCCTTCTGTGTGGAATTTGCATGTTCTCCCCGTGTCTCCTAGGGTTGATACCCTCACAAAAACATGCACGTAATCCTGGTCTCAATAATGCCTCCCCCTGGCCAGCCGGGGCGCCTGATGGAGGGGAAAGGAACTGGTTGGAATAACGTGTTCCTTCCACGCGCTACGTCCAAACCAGGGAAATCTCCACTGTCAGGTGAAAAGAAGCAACTTGGACTCCTCATGCATAGAAGGAAGCATGAGGTCAGTCCGTTGTCTCCCCAGGCGTGGCAGAGGGAGAGCAGAGCCCAGGATTACATAGGCAATTAGCACTGGGTGAAAAAATGGGTTACAAAATTGTGGGATAAAAATTATAGAGAAAAAAAATAAAATAAAACAATGTGCGAAATTGCCAATGAAGCTTACTTTGCGAGCTATGAGGTTTAAATTGAGTTTGACGTTCAATTGGTTTACAGTAGTAGGTGGGTGTGTCTGATACAAATGAATATAAATGAATGTCAAATATCTAAACATTGAACATAGTTTTGTTTTTCATCTCTGGGACCCCAATCTACACTGTAAAATCCTTAATGCTTATTTTACTCTCCATTTGGACCCCTGCATGGTGGTCCCCAGACCCCTTGTTGAGAACCAGTGATATACAGTAAACAGTAAACTCATGAAGACCATAGAAGATAGTGGGCTTGATGAAGCAAGGAATGAGGCAGATATACTGAATACCACAACAAGGCATAAGGGGAGGGAAGCAAATTCACCCTTTGTTAGCCTTCTGGTTGGTCCCTGACTGACCAACTAGCAGGCTCTATCTGCCTTGTCCCGCCCTGTTTCCGCCTTTTTTATGTTGAATTTGCTAAAACATATTTTTTGGAGAAATAAAAACATTAAAAACATGCTGAGTCACTATACTGCCACTGAGCAGCTCCATTTCACTGAAACCAAGTTTGAAATGAGAATTGAATACACAGAATAACAATTCGAAGCAACTTAATTACAATGGTAGTGGATGGAGTGTCCCACCGAATGTCCCACCAAGACACAGCAACCAATGGGTGTGAAGAGGGGCGGGACAACGGGCGGGACTTGACAAAGGGTGAATTGTCATGGTCACGTCCTCAGCTCAGCCCCACCCTGTTTGCCCATGATTTGCCAGCTAGTCCAGCTAGTTTTAAAATATATGAAAAATAGACAATCTACAAGCTCATTGTCAAATATACTGTAGGGCTGAACTAGTTAATGCATGTTTTGTAGTAATCAAAATGTGCGCAGTAATAAGGTTTTCAAATAAATGTAGTGGAGTAAAAGTATAATATTTGCCTCTTGGATGTTGTTGGACTAGAGGTAAACATATTGGAAATACTCCAATAATTAATGTACAGTAAACTACTTGAGTAAATGTACTTGTACTTTCCACCACTGTGAGTATGATACAGGAATTAGAATGATAGAGAATTAGAATGATAGAGAATATAATGTGTGTACATCATATCAATAGGCCTTCATGACAGCAGCCATATTGACATCAATTATCCACATACTAGAGCTGTACATGTTTTTTTTGTATTTTTTTTCATAGTTTTGATCCATGTAGGAAGCCCCTCCCCCCACTGTTGTTCCCATATTTACCATGAAATATTGTATACTGTATAATAATTCCTTTAATAGTACAGTACAGTCGTCTGCTCTACTGCCTGAGCTCTCAACCTTAGAGCTCCCCTTTGTGGCGTATTATTTCCCTGTTTCTTTTGCTGTGTGAAAATGAGATACACAGGTGTCCAAATGACTAAAGGCCTGTCCATACTTTCCCCCGAAACCAAACTTTTCGGCTGAGAGTTCCGACTTTCCGACGTGCAGATTTCCAGACTCTAATTCGGTGTAATGCGTTTCAGAAGTCGCGAGTGACGTCATTTTGTAGTCGAACCGGACATTTCTGATGAAAAGTTCGGTTTCGGAGAGAGTATTTAACATTTGCACGCAAGCAAGCACGCGCACGCACGCACGCACGCACGCACGCACGCACACACACACACACACACACACACAGAGAGAGAGTGAGAGAGAGAACATTTAATAAAAGGACAGCGGCTCTTTACATATTTAAAAACTTTTTAGAATGCAATAGAACCACAGAGGACTTGTAGATCGTCTATTTCTGTTATTTTTGACAATTCTTTGGGGGAAGAACAATTTGGCATAAGTTCAATATTATTGTCAAAATATCACCAGAGGTATTTGGTTTCGGGTTTGATCCCAGGCAGTGCCAACACAACGTATGAGTAGCACGGCTGGGGTGCAGCAACTCTTGCTTGTGCTCCACCTCAGCAATGCATCTCCCAGGGGCGCATATATTTAGATTCTCTAAAATAATCTAAATATCTTCACATTTAATACAAAAACAATTACTCACGGTCAGCCTTTTGTACAATAATGTGGGGTAGGTATACTATTTGCCAATCTGGGTGAAACAAAGTCTAAGCTGGATGGGCATTGCCCCCAAATGCCCCCCCGTGGAGCCG
The DNA here is from genome assembly GCF_963921795.1 of Nannobrachium achirus. Taxonomy (NCBI): domain Eukaryota; kingdom Metazoa; phylum Chordata; class Actinopteri; order Myctophiformes; family Myctophidae; genus Nannobrachium; species Nannobrachium achirus. The sequence goes on from NC_137819.1 coordinate 18,995,570, forward strand.
GCAGTGCTACAGCCTCTTGTGCATCCCCTGCGTCACGTGTTTCCTTTCCTTCTAAAATAACTTCCTTGAACTCGATGTTTCCCTTCTCCTCTTTTTGTTATCATAACCTCTCGTGTCTTCTTCATTTTGTATTTCGCGGTCCGACTCCACGCTCCTTCCTATCATCCAGTCCAGCACCTCTAAGGTTGGGCAGAAGGGGCGCTCCCTTATATGGGGACCCCAAAGAAACTGGATTAAGAACAAAGGTTCCGTGCAGAATGAAATGTAAACAGTAGGCCTAACCATACTAAATAATTTTACATGCGGACCCCACCTTCACTTAATGTGGTTGATATCGGAAAACCTATGTATTGTTTATTTCAGTTACATGCAAACATGACACGCTTTATTTTCTTCAGTCTATAGTAAAATTACTTGTATAGTAGTAGTAGTAAAATACTGAGCAGATTTTATGATGATAAGCAACACTTACAGTATGCATCATGTATGTAGTGGAGTAGAAGTAAAAGTACTGAATAACTGGAAATACTCAGGAAATACTCAAGTAAAGTACACATACGTCAAAATTGTACTTAAGTACAGTACTTAAAGGGGAAGACCACCCATTTTCAATATTGAAATATGTCATTAATATACCTTAGAGGAGTTGTGTGGAAATAGAAAAAAAGTTCCCTCTCTTCTGTGTTGCCTAGAACTGGAGGATTGATTTTGGGGTTTGTATTGTAAAGTACAATGTGTGATGTCATCAAGTTGTAATTTACAATACAAACCCCAAAATCAATCTTCCAGTTCTAGGCAACACAGAAGGGAGGGAACTTTTTTTCTATTTCCACACAACTCCTCTAAGGTATATTAATGACATATTTCAATATTGAAAATGGGTGGTCTTCCCCTTTAAGTAAATCTACTTAGTTACTTTACACCACTGCTACAGCTACTGTCCACTGTCCAATCAGGATAATAGTTTGACTATGGTTCCAAAGGGATTATTAACATAGAACAGAAGGTTAACGCTGGGTGACATTACATAGGCTATATTCAGATTACATACAGCAGGCTATATTCAAAAGTCAAGTCAAACTGTAGATAATGTTACCTTTGAAGAAGTATGCATATTATGAAAAAATAAATCACACTGGTGTGAAGTGAGCGGTGCTGCTGCTGCTGATGATAGACCCATGATGTCAGGATAGACCCGCATGATGTCAACATTATATTGTCCAATCAAAAAAGGGACATGCAGGTATGTTAGAAGTATTTGATGTACTGTCCATTTTGCATTGGAAATACACACATGGACATTCACACAAATCCGCCCATGGGAAAGGCTAGCACTGCTAAAAAAAAGGGTGCAGTGCAGTTAAACTTAAACATTAATGTCCAGAACATTTTCTACTGGCTTTTGCACTTTCTATTGGCAGTTGATTTTGCCCCAGAAGAGCGGGAATGTACAGATGCAGACTCGACTGGATGCTGGACTGGAGTCTGGACCGGAGACTGTACTGGAGACTTGTACCATGGCATTGCCTTCAGGTCAGGATACACAGCTGTTAGTTTTGTGTCTTGTAGCAGACACAGGAAGGCCTTGCAAGTTTCTTCTCCCTTCCCAATCATTTTGTCCACAAGTTCAACAGCTGCTTCGGATGGGTAAGGTATGCTCCTCAGGTTGTTGTACTCACGGTCCACCAGCAGTGCTTTTTCAAATACACATTGGAGGACATGGCTAATGTCTGCCATCAGAATATTTTGAAGAGTTGTCTTGTTTTGTCTGATCATCTCTTTAGCTGGGATGCAGATTCCTGGAAGAGAAGGGATAGATAGCATTGATACCTTTAATTGCACTGCATGAAACATTTGCTCTCACCTGCAATAAAAATGTTCAGGAGTATGTTTGCATGCATGCTTGTGAATGCTTAACGCTGGTGAATGCTAACCTGGTGAAATGCTAACCTGCCGACGCTGGTGAATGCTAACCTGGTGTTCAGAATGGGAATGTGTCGGAACCCGTCACCGGAGTGCTTAGTGTGCTTGTATGTGTTGTGAATGTGATGGCCCCCTACATGGGGCCTTTGCCAGGTTTCTGTGGGTGTGCCTGTCAGTCAGGGGAAGGGGAGACACCTATCTGTTCCCTCAAAGACGATAATACACTTGCTGATCAGTTAATTCTTTGTCTCTTCATTCTTCCTCCACACAGAAGAGCCTAAATTCAAATGGGCAGTATGTTTCCCTGCCTAGTTATGTTGGAAACTACACAATTTGCTTAGTATTCACCAGTTGTTACTGTAATAAAAATAAATAAATAAATAATACCGGTGCATACAGGTAACTTCTATATGGTTCTCCTATTTTGTTGTAGCCAGACCATAATGGGGTGATGAGGGCATTTGGTAAAAAACTTTACATTCTGTGAATCATTTTGAACTGTTATAAATATTAATGATTAACACTTAAATAACAACTGCATTCTATTGGCTGTCCTTTTTTTAAACTGAATCCTATCATTATACAAAACTGTATGTAAAATCCATCATCCAGACTGATTTTATTAAGAGATAGACAATAATTGATTCATAAAACGATACTGTGCAACAATTACTTTTCTGATTCATATTCCTCAAGCTGTTAAAGCCTCCCTCTCAATGACTGCCTCCCCCCTGTACCTTGATTGCAACTGTTGTTAGCTGCCTATTTATGTTTCTATTTTGATTCACCACCCAAGTGGGAATCATCTTTGTCAAAGTGCACGAATGACACCAAAATGTAGTCTCCGTTATGAATGGAATGAATACGTTTTGAATATAAATGTCACCCAGCATAGATTATAGGACTGTCCCTGCAGCGTGCCCAGGAGATGTCCGTACATTGCTGTTTGCCAACACTTCTACCACTTTTTCTAGTCACGTGTTCAAATACTGGATTCTGATTGGCTAAATTCCGGAGGTTATGAGAGGACAAATGCCGCAAAGTTGTGTGTCCGAGATCAATGCGCCTCAGTGTACATCCGGGGACTTTCCCCCAACCAACAAATGAAGGTCGCAGCGGTCCTATGTTTACTAACGTGCGTACTATCGTCGCCCATTTATTTGGATCCAATGCAATCCGCCAACTTTAAAGCCCCTTTTCTCTGAACCTATGCCTTTCTGGAAGCGAACAGCCTCTATTTACGGCCGGAACGGTGCTTTTAACTGACGTTAGCTTAGCTGTAAGCTAGACGCATGGATTAGTATGGAGTTGGCGCCATCTGTTGGTGAGTAGAAGATGTTGTTGGTGGAACTATCTGCTGTCTCGCGGAAGTTTTATAGGCAATAATGATTGTAACTTAAGATCCTTGCAAGTTACAACTATGTGTTTTCTTTCATGTATAAGGGAAAAAGTGGTAGAAAAGCTATTTACCACTCGGGGTCGGACATTATGCTCTCATAATGTCCTGAGTGATGGTGTTATCGGACTCGGCTGCGCCTCGTCCGATAACACCATCACTGCGGACATTATGAGAGCATAATGTCCTCTCACTCGGGGTAAATTGCTTACTTAATAAAGCATGTGCTATAAGAGGTTCAACTATCGTCATGATGCTCATATTAACTGAATGAAGTATTACATTATTTTTTGTTTAAGCTCAGTATGATTGTCTATGGTGCCTGTGAAGAGTTGAATTAGTTATGTTTCCACCTTTTATTTATTGGAAGGTTTGTTCATGTCTCTAAGAAGTCTCATTTGAATATGAATCTGGGTTAGGCCTACTGTAAAAACTGAACTCATTGCCGGAATTATAGAGACATCAGGATGACGAAAAGTTTAAAAGAGTAACATGCACTCACTGTCTGGAGTTGATTCCACAGTGTTTGTCCTCCTGCTCAGAAGAAGAATTGATTCTGTGTTCTCTCCGTCCTCTGCAACACAGCATAAACAGTAGATGTGTTGACAGCAGAAATAAAGAAAACAAGACACTATTTTCCATCTCCTGGTTGGTAGTTTAGGGCCTGCTGTAGAGGTGTATCCATATCCATTCACAGACGAGATAACTAATTATCAGTATATTAATGTCTAAAACACATAATGTATTTAAACGTATTTTTGTTTAGTATCAGGATTGAGTCTCCCCATATCTCCAAGTCTTTAGTAAACAGAAAATCACCTGGCTCATTGGTGATTTCTTCTACCGATGCATCACACCTCTGCTTTCTGCCTGTAAGACATTATGTAAATTACTGCCTGGTTCTATAATCTGGAAATTGAATACAAGAATGGTTGCCTAGCTGACACAACCCCAAACGTACTCGTCGCGATCAAATCCGACGGCCTCAGATGGGTTGCCAACATTTATTCCTAAACGTTACGTTACCTCAGTAAAGCTATGCCTAAACCTAACCTTATTCCAAACTTAACCTATGTAAAACTATGCTTAAACCTTACCATATTCGTAATCATAACCTCTGTATAACTATATGCCTAAACCTAACCTTATTCCTAAACTTAACCTCAGTAAAACTACTGTATGCTTAAACCTATAACCTATTCCTAAACGTAACCTCTGTCAAACTATGCCTAACTATAAATGTATTCCTAAAATTAACCTCAGTAAAATAAGAATACAAGAACCGCTGGGGCAGACCGTTCTGCAAAAACAAAGTGGTGGCAAAAACTGTGTTTTGGGACGTCCGTTCCGGTTACCTGGATCTTGATATAACACAAAGAAAAGCAAATTGATTGTGCTTACAAACTTCCCCTGTGCTTGTCTTTTCCTCAGTTCTGTCCACCAAGTCACCTGAGACAAGAACAAAGACAGGCATAATTATTCAGAAATACACTGCAAAGAAGAATCAAACAGAAATAAACACAAACATTGCAGTAAGGTGAGTGTGTACACAGGTACCTGGCCGAATGGTCGCAGACCATACGGTAATACCATCACCACTCGCTTTAAGATAGAATTTGAAGGGAGGTGGCTGCTCATAGTACGCTTCATAGTAGCCTATCAACATCTTTTTATCCAGGGTGAATATCAAGTCCTGCACAGACACATAATATTAATGATTCACTTGCATCACAAATTCATAATAAATACAATATATATATATATATATATATATATATATACAGTATAGAGAATGTATAGTGCATAGCAGTGTTGTGAACCTTGTTGTGGTTCCAGAGATAGAAAGCCCATATTTATAATTACATTTTAAAATATGTTTTGACACAGATCCAAATGTTGTATGGCCATGATTCACCAGGACCCTGCATGGCTTGGTTCCAGGCTTGAAATAATCTAATATTTTCTTAAAATCTCTGTGGGAAAAAAATAATGGTCTTTCTATCTGTGGACCACATTATGCCCTATCACACTTACCTTAACCCAGAGGCGTCACAGCCTCTCAGAAAGTGGGGGGGATGGGGAATATGGAGTGGAACGACTTAACACGCACGCAAGCTTGTACGATATGGTAAGACAAATGAGCAGACCAACCTCATTCTCGATCTCTCCTCGTGGTTCACTCATGAGATGGTATTGACTCTCTACCACCAGAGGACAGAGGGTGTTTGTATTCTTCTGAATCCTCCTGTACCTGCTGGAGTTGTGCATCTCCTTAAATATGTCCTGCCAAACACAAGGACAACAGGAGGACAATGGACAAGATAAGGGCCTCTACACATGGTGAAACTTTGTGCGCAATGTTGTGGCATTTGAGGAATTTATGACCTCGACGAGTAACAGCTCAAGATTGCTCACGACGCACAGTTTTTCTCGCGTAGTGTGAAAATGGCGATATGTTAATAGTTTTTTTTACAAAGCTTTTTACAACCCTCCCGACGGTAGAAAATAAGAGAAGGAGGGAAGAGATGAGTCATGGGAAGGGAAACACAAACAAAACAGTCTGTTTCTTCTGACCAATTTAAGTCAATATGAGATCACGCAGACGTGCAGGCAAAATCTCGATAGTCCGTTGTCCCATTAGTCCGACAGTGGTTAGGGTTAGGTTGCATGCTTGTTTTTGCCCACAAACCTGAGCACAACGGTGGGGGTGTAGGGGTGTAGTTAGTTAGTAGGAGATATTTTTAACTGTACAATTTTCAATTTGTGGGAATTAAGCTCCTTTGCATTAAGATCAGCTAGCCAAGTGCTAAACTGGAAGCATACATGCAAATCTCCTTGGTTCCTCACTCACATTGACGTGCGATGGGCTGTTGACCGTGAGATAGACGCGGAAAGTGTGACTTTCATCGATGCTGAACAGATCCTTGTAGAGCAACACCGCTCCGTGGGTCTTCACCTGCTTTTTCCCTCTCCTCAGGATGGAACCAAAAGGTGACAGCGAGGTCACCTGCCACTTCAGATGGCTGCCAGAGAACTCGACCCTTTCAATGACAGGATGCTTGCCAGTGATGTGTAGAAGACCAAATTCTATCTCATTTTCCTGGCCTGGGTAAAGACAAAAGGGTGGATTGGGGGCATGGGGGGCTTGTACAATACTTAAAATGAGACAACACATGTAGAGGCATCACCTCATGCAATTGTTTGAGCAAATTTGGATACAAATATCGCTTTGTTTGGATACTGCGGTTTGGTTGGATTCACCGTATCAGCCCCTCTAGCAGATAGAGCTCTAAACCTAATTCTTATCTGTTAAACAGACAAGACATTATTGTTGTCAATACATTTTGAATTGAGTATAGTTCCTATCGGGGTGTGTGTAATTTGTAAACCCCAGGCTATACATTTTCTTTCCTTTAGCTGTACAATCCCATAATAAATATCTCTGAACCGCCATTGGCTCTAGAGCCAGCAAATGTCCTTACCAGCCAGGCACTGGGAGTGAGGCAGCTGGATGGACTTAAGGGCAGATGCATCCGTGTTGCATGTCTGCACGTTGAATATGGGACCAGCAATCATCCAGGGGTCCGGGAGGAACTTGCTCAACGTGGACCAGGACAGGACGCAATAACGCACCAGAACTGGCTTCAGTACCTCAAATATCAATCCTGTGAAAGCACACTCATATATCCCCTCTCTCAGCTGTGCCCTGAAACATACGTGCATGCACACATGCACAAACGCATGCACGTGCACGCACACGCACACACACACACACACACACACACACACACACACACACACACACACACACACACACACACACACACACACACACACACACACACACAAAATCAAAGACAATAGGGGTAAGGATCGAATTAAACCAGAATATCAATGGGAAGGTGTGCAGAGTCAGACTCACTGCAAGCGCCCCCTGGAGAGCTTCTCAGGTTTGATCTTCTCATTGTTGCTCTACCAAGCAAACAGGAGAGCATTTAGGATCAACAACAGCTGTATTCATACTGTAAATACAGGAGAGTACTGTAGGTATGTGCTTTGGGCAAACTGACCTGGACATTTTTACAGTATTCACAGCCTGGCCACACAACATCTGTGGGGGGGTACAAAATATTTATATAAAATATGTTGTTGATATTGATCATACTGTATGTTTCCCACTGAAAAGAGCCATTAAGAAATGCATTCCAGTAATTTTTTGTTCTCACCAGAATCTTCATCCTTCTCTTCCTCTGATGTGCTAATTAGAAACAGAACCTAAATCATGCTCAAGATCATACAAGTGCAATAATTGGGGAGCATAGTCTAATACATTTAAATTAAGAAGTTTAATTTAGCTCATTTAATTTAATTTTATATTAATAATGGATGAATTTGGTTCAATCGTGAATGAATGATTACAGAAAGCATTTAATAATATACTGTACAGTTGGGTGCATCAAAATATGCATTTGTAACCTACTGATCTGTTCCAGTGATAAAAGTGTTCCAGTTCATGTTGTTACATAACATAACATATGCAAAAATATGTTTTGCATTACGTGGTGATTTAGAGGTGCAACGGCCACCAGCTATTATGGCCAAAGGGCGTAACCAGCATACATTATGTTTTACCTTCATTTTTGTTATTTTATCCCTTTGAAGGTCGCACCAAGAAAAAAGCTGTCAAAAGATTTTTTGTTGCATTTTCTATTCCCTTTAGGCAAATCCCTTTAGTGTGTGCGTGCAGACAGGGTGAAAACATACTCTCCCCTATGCCTTCGGCTGGTGGAGACAATTATTGAGAGACAATTATTGACAATTATTGAGCAATTTTGTGTTACTTTACACCACTTACTGTAGGAAGGTACCAACGGATTCAATTACTGTCTCTTCTGCTGTCTGTTCTGTGTTCGAATACTGTTTAAAACGGGTCTGAAAGATAGAGCACAATAACAGAAAAACAATGAGCCACTGTATTGATGCTTTGGCTGTGAATATTATGTTGTGGAGGAGCTGGTTTTACTCACAATGTCCCTGAATGGGAGTCTAGAAAGACGCACGCAGGCACACACATACACAGATTTAAATACAAACACAAAAATGAAACAGTACAGCAAGGTAAAATACCGGTACATGTACATCACACTCAAAGAAACAAAATATACAATATACTGTGCAATACAACACTATGTATACAAAGGAATACTGTACAATAAAACGCACATGAAGCGTATCTAATAGTGTACATACTGCACTGAACTGTTTCTATTTATATTTTCTAGTGACCAACCTTAGCCTCATTATAATAACATTGGGAATAACAGACGTGAAAATGTTTTTACTCACAGTGGATGTCCAGCTGCAGCTGGTTCTAACTCTCCTCTCCTTTGGGGTTTCCACCTCCTGACAACACCACAGACAGTTAATGCTTTAAAAAAAATCAAACCCAGTTTGAAGTGAGCGGTGCATTTGAGCAGTTCATTTCATTTAGCTAAATATAGAATATATACACGGGTATATACAGGTGTATATACATACAATATATATATAAAGTATATATATATATATATATATATATATATATATATATATATATATATATATATATATATATATATATATAGCATGACAGGTGCTCCTACTGTCAGTTTCAGGTTATGGCCAGGGATTCCAGAAGGTGTCTGTGAATTTAGGAAATGTATAGGTAATTCTTTCTTATTGTCCTCCAATATCGAATCAGCAGAAAAGGACTTATATTAGGCATGAAAGTTTTGCAAAATGTTAGATTATTCATCATGTAGGTATATTAAGGTAGCCTATACCGTGGCCATGCCCTGGTTATATTGTGATATCACATGAAGCATGGTGATATGTGCCATTTCAAAACTTCACAAGTCCTGCCATTAGCAAGACATTCACTAGTAAAGACCACACCATCAAACAGAGACACACTTGGGTTGTATTTATTAAAATGTATTTGGAGAACATGGAGGCATGGAAATACGTTTGGAGGTAGAATGGGGAAAAGAAGAGGCCAGGGAGGTGCCTCGGGACAGGAAGGTGGCGACAACACCTGCTAAGTAAAGCGGCGACAACGCTTTGGTTAGGTGACAGGAAGGTGGCAACAACACCTGCTAAGTAAAGCGGCGACGACGCTTTGGTTAGGTGACAGGAAGGTAGGCGAGCGCCTTGGCTTAGTCGAGGGGAAGGCGGAACGCCTTTGCTTAGACGAGGGGAAGGCGGAACGCCTTTGCTTGGGTGACAGGGAGAAGGCGGAAACGCCTTTGCTTAGGTGACAGGACGGCGGCGGAACGCCGTGACTGTAGTGAGTGAATGGTTGCTGTTGTGGATGGGGGGATTGGCCGGGTTGGAGAGGAGTGAATGGTTTGATGGATGGTGGAATGAACCCAGTGAGTTAACGGGAGGGATTGTGATGTTTTAGCGAGGACGGGCATTGCTGAGTGGAGCGGAGAAGGCGGGGGGGGCTGAGTGCTCGGGGCACGAGCCCTGGGTAGTTTGGCTCTGGGGCTCTGGACAGCCTGTGTCTGGACGGCTTGTCTCTGGACAGCTTATAGCTGGGCCCGAACAGAGTCCCCCCTTTTGGAACTGGTATCTGTGGAAGGATGCAAATGAATGTTAGTTATCTGAGAAGGATGCGTGAGAAGGTTAGTTACTGTAGATAGGGAGGAGAATGGGGTGGAGGCGGGATGCGAGAAACTGAGCAGGGAAGTGCTGTGAGCACGGCCAGGTTTAAATACAGCGCTTGATTAACCTGGTAGGAGGAGATAAGGGAGGAGGTGTTATCAGTTAGACCTGTAGCAAGCGAGGTGGGGAGGAGAAAAGCAGGTTAGATTGGAGATGATTAGGGAAGAGAGAAGGTGGTTATCCGGTGTGGTCTATTCTCCTGAACCTTTGTTGTTCCAACATCATTTCACTAGTAAAGACCACACCATCAAACAGAGACACACTTGGGTTGTATTTATTAAAATGTATTTGGAGAACATGGAGGCATGGAAATACGTTTGGAGGTAGAATGGGGAAAAGAAGAGGCCAGGGAGGTGCCTCGGGACAGGAAGGTGGCGACAACACCTGCTAAGTAAAGCGGCGACAACGCTTTGGTTAGGTGACAGGAAGGTGGCAACAACACCTGCTAAGTAAAGCGGCGACGACGCTTTGGTTAGGTGACAGGAAGGTAGGCGAGCGCCTTGGCTTAGTCGAGGGGAAGGCGGAACGCCTTTGCTTAGACGAGGGGAAGGCGGAACGCCTTTGCTTGGGTGACAGGGAGAAGGCGGAAACGCCTTTGCTTAGGTGACAGGACGGCGGCGGAACGCCGTGACTGTAGTGAGTGAATGGTTGCTGTTGTGGATGGGGGGATTGGCCGGGTTGGAGAGGAGTGAATGGTTTGATGGATGGTGGAATGAACCCAGTGAGTTAACGGGAGGGATTGTGATGTTTTAGCGAGGACGGGCATTGCTGAGTGGAGCGGAGAAGGCGGGGGGGGCTGAGTGCTCGGGGCACGAGCCCTGGGTAGTTTGGCTCTGGGGCTCTGGACAGCCTGTGTCTGGACGGCTTGTCTCTGGACAGCTTATAGCTGGGCCCGAACAGAGTCCCCAAAAAGGAGCCGTGATTTATGGACGAGCACTGAGTGAGCTTGGCGGAGGTCGTGGGCATTAGAGCGAATGTACGTGTGAATGGGGAGTGAGGAGGAACTGCCTTGTTAATTATCTCTACGGTGGTTTGGTTGACTGAGTGGATGAGGACAGAGCGGCTGGTCCATTCTGAACCCCAAGGGAAGCCGCTACAATGAATAGTGCTCCGTTCGTCGGCTGCTTAAGGGTTTTGGTGGGGTTGTGTGGGGGCATGCGACAAGGGAATGGGCTCCGCCGCAAGAGGAGCACACATGCAACAATTTACATGCGGACGATTTACAGCCCTGGTCATTAAAATTGTTGCACAGCATTTTTGACCCGACGAAGAGCACGGGGCGGCCTCGACGGTCCCTGTCCTGGGAGGAGGCTGGGGAGGTGGTGGGACTTTGGGTTGGGGACCTAGCTGGGGGGGTCATGGGCTGTGGGAATTGTGTGTGGGTCTGTGGTACCTGGTGGGACGATGGCCGGGTGGATGAAGTGGGGGCTGTGGGGCGGGAGGTGGCGAGGACGCAAGCTGAGGTGGGGTGGGCCGGGCAGCTGCACAGTTCGCAGGCGACGGCAGTTCTGCCGGCAAAGAGCCGGCAGTACATCTCGGAGTCCAGTGCGCCCCAGTAGGTCAGCTGGTTTGACTGCTGGAGTCGAGCTGCCGCCGTCGCTGCGAACTGCCTGTGGTAGTGATAAAAGAGGGCCCCCGGGAAGCGTAAGGCTAGGTCGATGATTATCTGCAAATAATCATTCAGCTCCTGCCTGCGGTGGGGGAAAACGGAACAAATGACGTTCCGGTAGAGGGAGAAAGCCAGGGCAAACTCTTTGGGGGAGAGAATGGTGGGGTTAGAGGAGGAATTGAGATCGCGGAGGGTGATGGACACCCCTCCGCAGTCTACGGTCCTGGCCTGGTGGGAAAAAGCAGAGGGTTTGATTAGTGCGGCTAAGTCCACGTCCATACCCTGGAGGATCTGGTGGCGAAGGGTGTTTGACACCGGCATCGGGTTGGCGGAGATGGCCGACGGGGGTACGGGTACAGGCAGGGCTGTGGAGAGAGAATATGTGAATTGAGGTATGGGGGTGTGGACTTGAGCCTGGGCTATGGGTTGGTAGAATGGCTGGGAAGGGAGGGGCAGAGCAGACTGCGTGGGTATGGGAGGAAAGGTGGCTTGGTTATACGTGGAGGGGAGGGGGAGGGGCATTTGGACCTGGGCTTGGTTATACATGGATGGGAGGGGGAGGGGCATTTGGATCTGTGGGTTGAGGTGGGCGGCCTGGTTGGCCGTGGCAGGAAGGCGGAGGATGGGAAATGGAGCCTGTGGTAGGGTGTGTGGGAGCTGATTGGCCGTGGGGGGGGGGGGGGGGGGGGGCAGTTAAAGCCTGTTGGAAGCGAGTAGGCTGATTGAACATGGTGGGGGGAGGGGGAACAATTTGGGCCTGGGTGTGGGAAAAAATGAGCTGATTAGCTGTGGGGGGGGGGGGGGGCAGTTAAAGCCTGTTGGAAGCGAGTAGGCTGATTGAACATGGTGGGGGGAGGGGGAACAGTTTGGGCCTGGGTGTGGGAAAAAGTGAGCTGATTAGCTGTGGAGGGAGGGAGGACAGATTGGCTTTGGGAAAAAGTGAGCTGATTAGCTGTGGAGGGAGGGAGGACAGATTGGCTTTGGGTCGTTAGACCCGTGGCCTGATTGCGGGGGGGAGGGGGGGGTGTTTGTGTGTGGCCGAGAATAATGGAAGATTGGACGGGGGTTTGGGTTTGTACAGTCCCCTGTGCATACAAGTTAAGTAAGTGCAACAGTGGGTTGGGATACGTGGATGGGGAAGAGTGAACAGTGGTTGCAGAGACATGAGTAGTGACAGCGGGGGAAATGGCGGGGGAAGCGACGTGACGTGTTTTACGAGCAGCTTTCCTAGGGGGTGGGCGGGACGGGGATTCCCCGGGGATTCCCTCTGACACGCCTGTCGGTCCCGCGTCATCAACGTGCGACGGACCGGGCATGGAGGGATCTCGCATAGCATTACAGTAAAGATCAAACAGAGTGGCTTTAACTGCAACACGGGGAAAAGTTACGTTTAGGCTAATCAGGGCGTTCTGTAAGCCACGTATGGTCCAATCTTTAATGGCAAAGGAGGGAGTGACTGACCTGGCTGATAGCACGGAGGTGACAGAACGACTCCTGGTGTACGGGCCGGTGGCGGAGGCAGCGGAGGGGCGGTGAGTAGAACGCGCCGGTGATAAGTGATGGCTCCGTGCGGGAGTGAGGGAAGGTGGCGGCGTAGTGGTGGTGGAAGTGGAGGTTCTGGTGGCCGCGGTGGTGGTGATGGCGGTGGCGGTGGCTCGCTGCCTGTTCAGGACCAGTCTGAGGTCCGCGGTCGGCGGGATCTCGTCCTCAGACGCGAGCAGGTCCATGGGTTCGTCGTTTTCCATGGCGATGGTTTTTGAAAATGTCGATTAAGACAAACTTTGTCAAAGACAAAAAGGGTTTTTGTACGAGGTACAAGATGCGTGTGTTTCGCGCAATGCGAGAAACTGAGCAGGGAAGTGCTGTGAGCACGGCCAGGTTTAAATACAGCGCTTGATTAACCTGGTAGGAGGAGATAAGGGAGGAGGTGTTATCAGTTAGACCTGTAGCAAGCGAGGTGGGGAGGAGAAAAGCAGGTTAGATTGGAGATGATTAGGTTATCCGGTGTGGTCTATTCTCCTGAACCTTTGTTGTTCCAACATCATATAGAATTTCAGGGGATTTGCAGAACATTGAGCTTGTAGATCAGCAATTTTAGCAATTTTAGCAATTTTGACATTTGAAGTTAGGTGGATCGAATGAAATGGTTTCTTGCCATTTGTGAGTTTCTGCAAAAATACGTTCCATTCTCCATAAAAACATGGAAAGAAACCTGTGGGGGGAAAAAAAAAATCACAAAAGTGTAAGTGTCTGAATGTGAGGATGATAGGTGTGTCCAGGTGTTCAGTGGAAGGGTTGGACACCACAACTGACACCACTTTAGAGTAGATTTGGTATTCAGGATCTACGCCATCTTTCTGCTGTCCGCTGACCGAAGAGTTAAAGTGGCACATCGGTAAGTCTATTGAAGGTAGGAAAGATAGCCTATAATGTGGCCATGCCTCTGGAGAATATTGTGGGAGAAAACCCTGTTGAACTTGAGTGTTGCTGTGCTTGCCGGCACAACAAATTGGGGGACCCCTCTCGGATTACTTTGGTTTTGCAATTCAAGTAATCAATTCAAGTAACCAATTAATTAGTTACGTCTTCAAATAAGCAATAAGCATAATAAATAATGATAAATAAACATAATAAGCAGCAGTGGAGCAGAACCTGTAGGCGGAGAATACTGCCACACACACCAATGGGAAAACGACAAGGCAAGGCCAGCCCCCGACGGAATTCTGTACAGAGAAAGAGAGTATGTGGGTTTAATGGTGTGTGTGTGCGTGCGTGCGTGCGTGCGTGCGTGCGTGCGTGCGTGCGTGTGTGTGTGTGTGTGTGTGGGTGTGTGTGTGTGTGTGTCTCGGTGTCTGTGTGTGTGTGTCTGTGTGTGTGTGTGTGTGTGTGTGTGCGTGCGTGCGTGCGTGCGTGCGTGCGTGCGCGCGTGTGTGTGTGTGTGTGTGTGTGAGTGTGTGTGTGTGTGTAGCTGTCTAGCTTAATGCAGGAATGCTGTTTAAGTCTTCCTTAAAACACCTGGGACAACGCTCCACACATCTCTTCTCCCTTCCGGGTGCACCTGCTTCAAATGTTATCATCCGATAGCATCGGTGCACTAAAACACCCTGGACAACGATCCGCACGTCCTAGACTCTTCTCCCTTCCCTAAAACACCCGGACAATGCTCCACATGTCTTGTCCTAGACCAGGGATGGGCAACTTTGATGATGGCGAGGGCCACTATATTTCCACCTTCACTCCAGAGGGCCACATTGCATATTGCTACGTCCTACTTTGTCATTCTAGTATCGCATACAAAAGAAGCTGCGATGCGTTTTGAGCTTGTAGATCGGCTATTTTTGCTTCTTTTGAATTGGAATCATGAATTATATATATTTTTTTTTATTGGAATCCTGAAATCTAACATTTTAATTTAATTTCAAACTCATTTAGTTATATACTCATGTTAACTTTATGGACCTAAATACAAATACATTAGACGTAAAAAACATTTTAATACTACTATACCAGTGGGGCTCCGGGGGTCCTTGGAGGTTGTAGTTTGGCAGTCAAGGAGTGTGTGTGCAAAATTTGGCATGGATGGGGGCAACGGTTGTGGAGATATGAGCAGGGCAAAAGTGTGACGGACTCACTCACTCACTCACTCACTCACTCACTGACTCACTGACAGACAGACAGACAGCCTGTGGAGGTTTTGGTAGTAAATGCGACCTACGGTCGCAACCAGTCATTAAGCTACTAATATAGACCGACGGAATTAAAACAGGTCATGTTTGTAATTGTAACAGCTGAAATCAATAATATAACAGTATTCTGGTATTAACCTGAGGGTCGCATTAAGTGAAGGTGGGGGCCGCATGTGGCCCCCGGGCCGCCAGTTGCCCATGTATGTCCTAGACTCTTCCCCTTCATTAAACACCCTGGACAATGCTCCACATGTCCTAGACTCTTCCCCTTCACTAAAACACCCTGGACAATGCTCCACGCATCCTAGACTCCCCTTCCCTAAAACACCCTGGATGTACTGTAGATAGCATGATGATGTTTAGACAGATGCTAGAGCGTGTGATAAATGCAGAAGTTGTAGATTGTTCACCTGCGAGGGGTATTCTTCCTTGACCATAGCAGAGCTGCTGAGGTGGTCAAAGAGACACACGGTGTGGGTAGAGTTGGTAAACAGTTGAGAGCAGCCATGTGTGTCCCAGGCCCCTCTCTCCCCGTCCTGTCCTTGTCCTCCAGCCTTCCATCGGACACAGATGAAGCTCACCTCTGATCCCTTCTGTACCTCCTGATACACAGTCAACAATCAAGAAGGTCGCAGTTAGTACAAGTAAGAGTAAGACGCCTTAAAGGAGTAGTTCACCCACAAAATGATGTTTTTTCTATTGATTACTTACACCATAGAGACTTGAGTTCAATACTATTTGGGGTTTTTTGACGCATTCCTAAGACAAAAAATGTATTACAATAAATTTACCCCCATTGATTCTGGATGGGGACCCAAATGCATTCGGGTCCCCATCCGGAATCAATGGCGGTACATTTACTATAATCACATTTTTGTCTAGGAATGCGACGAATACAAAGAAATATTATTGAACTGAAGTCTCCATGGAATGAGTAATCAATAGAAAAAAAGTCATTTTGGGAGTGAACTACTCATTTAAGGACGAGAAGCGACCACAGGGCGAAAAAAATAGTCAGTGTAAATCTGGCAATGTACACACACACACACACACACACACACACACACACACACACACACACACACACACACACACACACACACACACACACACTAGGGCTGTCTTTGTGTGTGTGTGTGTGTGTGCGCACGCGCGTGTGTGTGCGTGTGTGTGCGTGTGTGTGCGTGTGTGTGTGTGTCCATCGGACACGATGGACAACCTTAAGCCATTACAGGCAAGCATTAGAGGCAAGAGTAACAGCGTGACACAATTGCTGCAGGTTTTCACACTAACTGCTCCCTGCGGTCACAATCAAAACCTCCACCTCATGTCCGTCCATCACACTAGTGTGTCGCGCTATTACACTACATTTCGTTAGCTATCCACTTCAGTTCCTCCCTCTCATTCCATCCATGAAGGCTGGCCACAAAAAAGCAAGTAACACATTTGGCTGTAACACTCACTCACATGGCTCTGTGCATGCGTGTGTGTGTGTGTGTGTGTGTGTGTGTGTGTGTGTGTGTGTGTGTGTGTGTGTGTGTGTGTGTGTGTGTGTGTGTGTGTCGTATTTAGAAGCTCTGTTGTTTGCGACCTGATAATGTTTTATTTTTATTTAAAAGGGATATTTCACTTAAATACAAAAACATTTAACCATGATAGATTCAATGAAAACACCCATCCTTTTTTCTGGTGACTCCTGACGCCCTCCTAATACACAAACTGGCAGTGTTTTTTCAATAACTTTTTTAGTTTCTTTTTTAATAATTATTTGGGAAAATGAAAATAAATAAATACAAAAAATAAATTATTAAAAATAAATGAAAGGAGTTATCGAAAGAACACGACCTGCCCACATATTAGGAGGGCGTCAGGAGTCACCAGAAAAAAAGGACAGGTGTTTTCATTAAATCTATCATGGTTAAAATGGAGTTTGAAGTTACAATGGGTTTGTATAGGAAGGGGGCGTGTCTGATAAAATGAATATTAAATATCTAAATCTAAACTGAATCAAGCAACTCAAAAACTGTCCTGGGTGTTCGCAAAACCCTGATTATATGATAAAATGAAGAAAAGTTTTTTGAAAGAGAAATATTGCTTGAATAAATAGTTGAAAATGTACAATTCGGCAGCCACTTTGTTATGCAAATTAGAAGGTCAAAAACTCAAAATTTTGATTGGGAACCAGGTTTTTCAGATTCTGCACCCTTGAATTATGTAAAATAGCCTGGTTCCCCACTTTTACCACCAAATGCCTCTAACCTGCTTATAGAAGGCCTTTTTTTCAGAATTTCCACCTGACTAGCAGTGTTGGAAAAAGTACTCAGATTTTTTACTTAAAGGAGGACGTCACCACTTTTCAACCTATCTTCATATAATATGTCCTCACTGTTCATAATAAAATAGCGCAATTTTTTTCTACTCGGTCCAAGTCTCCTAGGAGAGCTGTGGGAACGTCTTGTGACATCATCATTTTCATCATCATCATTTAAAAAACAAAAACAAAAAAATATATATTTTTGAAAAAGATATTTCGATTTTTATTATCGCGAGAACAATGGCTTCCACTTTAACATTGCAACTTTTCAGGAATAGAAAGCCTGCCGTTTCTATTATCAAAACCTCCACCGGCCGTTCGTCGGTCGGTCGGTCGGTCGGTCACACGTCACACGTCACACCTTTGCCCTGCTCATATCTCCGCATCAGTATGACATCACACCACATGTGTACACAAACCTTTGTGTACGTTGCTGTGGCAACAGTCTGTTGTTGCTGGTCTGTTAGTGTACGTTAGCAACCACCTTAGCAACCATGGTTTTACCCTAGCAACCAACTGTTTACCCTAGCAACCAACTGTTTACCATAGCAACCATGTTTTTTTACCCTAGCAACCAACTGTTTACCATAGCAACCAGCTACGCAGAGCAGGGATCTCCATATATGGGCATAAACAGGTGACATCACACTGATGTCAGATACTCAGAGCAGGGATTTCTCCATAATATATGGGCATAAAAGGGATTCTGTTAGGGATCTCCATATATGGGCATAAAAGGGATTCTGTTAGGGATCTCCATATATGGGCATACAAGGGATTCTGTTAGGGATCTGGGCATAAAAGGGATTCTGTTAGGGATCTCCATATATGGGCATAAAAGGGATTCTGTTAGGGATCTCCATATATGGGCATAAAAGGGATTCTGTTAGGGATCTCCATATATGGGCATAAAGGGATTCTGTTAGCTGTTAGTGATCTCCATATATGGGCATAAAAGGGATGCTGTTAGGGATCTCCATATATGGGCATAAAAGGGATTCTGTTAGGGATCTCCATATATGGGCATGAAAGGGATTCTGTTAGGGATCTCCATATATGGGCATAAAAGGGATTGTATCCCAGATGATGCCCTGTTAGGAGATCCACACTAACAGAATCCATATATGGTCCGATACCGACAGCTGCTATAAGCCAACTCTGGCGATAAGGTCTGAGTCGAAGAAATGCTTCTTTCCTGGCAAGAATTGCCCCTTTATACTGTAGGGCTCGTTTGTGTATTGTATGACATCACGCCACATCATCGGCTGAGGACTGTGTGATGTCATCATATCTCCATATATGGAGACATAAGTTGCTCATGCCCAAATATGGGCTGGTGAGGTCAGACTTAGTGTGATGCGTAGGTTATCTCCATATATGGAGATTCAACTTCAATGAGTAACCATGGCAAACTGTCAACTGCCCGTATGTCTTGATAATTGGTAAAACAAACTTTTGGCCTATTTGTGGAGATAAGCGACCAACGGTCGCTTATCTCCCGATTAGGGAGTCTTACTGGTATGAAGATACCGGTAGGTTGAAAAGTGGTGAAGTCCTCCTTTAAGTAAAGTATCAATACTGTATTGTATAAATACTCTGTTACAAGTAAAAGTCTGGAATTCAAAATGTACTTGAGTAAAAGTACAAAAGTATTGGTATTAAAATGTGCTTAAAGTACCAAAAGTAAAAGTACAAAATGTTTGAAAATAGCCGATCTACATGCAACGCATCACTATTTTCAAATAGTCAAGGTATAAAATAGGACTAAAGTGGTTCATGTATGTTTTTTAATATTATAATTTATACCTGCAAAGTAACTAGTAACTAAAGGTTTCCAATAATTGTAGGGGAGTAAAAGTAATATTTTCCTCTGAGATGTAGTGGAGTGGAAGTAAAAGTACTGAATACTGGAAATATTCAAGTTAAGTAAAAATACCTCAAAATTGTATTTAAGTACAGTACTTAAGTAATGTACTTAGTTACTTTACACCACTGTGTGGGAGGCAACAGTCTGGCCTCGCAAGACTATGATGTCCATGAACAATTTATTCTTCTTCTTCTTTTTTCTTTTTTTCTTATTTTGAGGTGCAGGGATTTATTGCTAAATTGCTTGTTTGTATCACTCGACAATTACTTTTTTTTGGTTTACATCTGACTTGCATAATGGCGGAAATGTCTCTGAAGAGTTTAGTTTTCTGTGCAGCCGCTGTAACAAGTTAAACTGAGAGACGCCTTCCATCTCCACTCACAGCTGCTGTAACAAGGTAAACTGACAGAGCCTTGAATCTCCACACACAGCCAACTCGCAAGAAATTGCATTTTTTTTACGCCTCTACCACTTGGTAAGGGATGAATAACATCAGATTACCGTAAGAAAAACACAATGATTTATGTGTCTAATTTGCTTGTAGTGTAAAGGACATTGAAGGACAGGGTCTTGATACATCGATACTAGGGGTGCAACGATACACAAAATTCACGGTTCGGTTCGGTTCGATATTTTGGTGTCACGGTTCGATACTTTTTCGATACAAAAAATAAACAGAAATGTCCTTGATTTATAAATGTATTTTTATAACTATGTATTTTATTGTTTTAACTTTGAACAATACGGTACCCAACCTCTAAGGTAGTGGTGGTTCTCTAAGTGGGCTCTGCGGACCCCTAGGGGTCCTTGAGGAGGTTCCAGGGGAATGTGGATGTGGAGTGGTATTGTATTGTATAGTTCGGTACAGGGTCATTCGGTTCGATATTTCTCGGTTCGGTTCTATTTTCGATATTCGGTTCGATATGTTGCACCCCAATCGATACAACTATATGCAAATCTATATACATAGACTGCTGCCGTTATGGGCCCACCTGTAAGTGTCTGAATGTGAGGTTGACAGGTGTGTCCAGGTTTTCAGTGGAAGGGTTGGACACCACGACTGACACCACTTTAGAGTAGATCTGGTATTCAGGATCTACGCCATCTTTCTGCTGTCCGCTGACACGCTCAAAGGAGTGGTTCATGGACCTCTCCAGATTATTGTAGGTCACCAACGCCGCGAAAGCAAAACCTGTGGAAGCCAGCATTTACAGTACTGTATGAGAAATGAGAAGGATTTGTTGTAAGATTGTTGTAAGATCACAGATCACGTTCAACCCAGAGTCAAATCAAACAAAGGGTCAAACTCATTCTTCTGCTATACCACCAATAACGCCTTACCGAAGGCCATAAAGGAGTGTGGTTCCCTCGCATCATTTAAAATCGCCCTGAAAAACTACTTACAGGCGGCAGCCGTTCGCAACTACAAACCTAGCCCAGCCCTACCCTTCCCTGACCCCTCTTTCTACATATACAGTTTTTTTGTTTATTCTTTCTTTTTTTCTTCTCCTGACTATATCTATTGCATAGTACTGTGTTCTATCCGTCTGTCATTCAATGTTATATGAGATACTTTAATGGTTTCCTGTGCAAATAAGCTTAGTCTTTTCTAGGATCTCCTTTTAGCAGACCTTGTACCAGTGAACTGTACCGGTATGAAACTGTACCTTTTCCAATGCAAACTTCTAATAACGTCTTCAATCAATCAAAATAATTATATGTATCAAAGGAGAGGATGAGAGAGGAGAGGACTAGTTCACCAGGGTATGTTCCATTTCCTGTGGCCGTGTTCCAGTCAGTGAGTAGACTAGCGTGATCACTGCTCAGATGGATTGGTCCAGTGGGCGGAGTCTCTCCCCTCCTCACAACAAGCTCCACCTCTGATGAGACAGAAAACACATTTCAAGAAACACCTACGGCCAACTACAAAACTCAAAGCGTGCTGCCGGCAGACAAAAGAGGCGCTACAAGGACTACACCAAGGACCTTCTGAAGCGCACTGCCATCAACCCCACACAGCTTGAAACCCTGGCACTTGACCGATCAGCATGGCAGGTCACCTGTACCAGAGCAATCACACAAATAAACAACAGCAACCAACAACGAAGGTCCGAGAGACGTGCCCTGCGACACCAGAGGGAAGCCGGCATTCTCCCAACGACGGGGCTCCCCTGCCCTACCTGTGGACGGATGTGCGGCTCGCGCATCGGCCTCGACAGCCACACCTAGTGGCATCAGCGGCAACAACGCTGAACCCCCCCTTCCCCCGTCAAGCAAGCGTCATCATCGTCTACGATGGACAGCTATAATGGTGTGTGTGTGTGTGTGTGTGTGTGTGTGTGTGTGTGTGTGTGTGTGTGTGTGTGTGTGTGTGTGTGTGTCATAGTACGTTAGGAATTGCTGATATATATCCAATACCTGTGTGGTTCTCCTCTATGTGTGTGTGGCTGTCATTAAGCTGGGGTCCGATGAACCTTATAGCGTCCTCCACCACCTCCAGTAACACTGTCACCATGTCACTGTCACTGTCAAGGTCATCCAGGTCATCAGGGGACAGCAGGACGTCATCATTCACTTTCCTGAACAGTTCCTACCCAACAGAGACAAACCACAAGGAGAAGTGAGAGCAGTCTCTGTGTGTGTGTGTGTGTGTGTGTGTGTGTGTGTGTGTGTGTGTGTGTGTGTGTGTGTGTGTGTGTGTGTGTGTGTGTGTGCGTGCGTGCGTGCGTGTGTGTGTGTGCATATAGTCCAGTCAATCTGTAGTTTGACCCAAAATAAATTGCAATAGTAATCATTCAGGGTTTTTTATGATCATTTGGGTCATCCAAATAACATATTAAAAGTTGTGAATTATATATTTGGATCAAGGTGAATTCAGGGCGACCGCGGTTTTCCTGGTGAACCTGAGTGCAAAGGTGGGGGCCGATGGGCAAGGAGGGTCGCGAGCTTATGAGAAACAACTAAAATAAATTTAAAAAAATTATCATCATGGCCCCAAATAACTTTAAAATATCTTGCAATTGGCGACGAGTCTCTTACGAAATCGGCAAGAGGGCTTCTCAATACATAAAGCCTCTCCATCATCGGCATTAGTCAGTGGCGTGTTGTGTTCCCCACACTCCCGCGCCCCCACCATTTCGCTCAGGGTCACCAGGAAAACCGTGGTCATGAATTCAGGGGGTTCGAGTTTGGGTCCATTCACTTACAATACAGGAAAAAAAGACCCCCCAAAAAAATCTGCTTTAAGTAGCATGTGAGGGGTCTAACAAAGGGTTTTTCATGATTCTGAATCCATTGCAAGCATTTGATTTGCACGAAAAACATTCCTTGGGCTAAAAACGACCGACAAAACTATAGTTTAGTGATGAGTCATCACTTTTCACAGATATGTGGGATCCATTTTTAGCCCAAGGAAAGTTTTTTGTGCAAAACAATGCTTCACTTACCCTACCATGCCAGTGTTGTGCACTGATAGCTACAAGCTGACAACTCTATTTCTATCTCTATTTTCAGTTTCAGTTTAAATGGGGGAAAAAATCATTCATAAAAAGTGTGTGTTCATGCATGTGTGTGTGTGCATGCGTGCGTGTGCTACCTTTAGCAGTGAATCTCCATTGATTGACTCTCTAGACATCTCATTGCAGGTTTTCCACATCAGGGTCAAGATGTTAGACAGGCCTGATGAAGACTGGACAGACAGACAGACAGACAGACAGACAGACAGACAGACAGACAGACAGACAGACAGACAGACATTTGCCATACAGTGGCATCATGTCCATTGGAACTGCAGGTGCATGTACGGGGGGGGGGGGGGGGGGGGGCACAAGTAGTGTTATGTTTGGTACATAACACTGGGGGGAAGGTGGGACTGAATTACCAGGGCCCAATATACTTTAGCTATTGAACAATTAGCAGATAAGTGCCGTGCTGCGAGCTTGTAGTCATGCTATTTTTGAAAAGTCGTGAAAATTTGTTCAAATCTTTGATTGGAAGTGTATTTCTTTAAGCGAACATTTGTAACTAAAATTTTGCTTCTGGAACTAAATATTTTGAGATGGGGGTCCGCGGCCAAATACATATCATTTTGGGGGTCCTTCACATGAAAAACTTTGAGAACCACTGACATAGAAACATAGGTTTTCCAAAATAAATAAAAAATATTCAAAGACTACCGCGCTGTGAGCTTGTATATCTGCTATTTTTCAATAGTTAAAGCACAAACACGAACATTCATGGGGGGCCCGCAGTGAATCCTTGTACACAGGGCCCAGCATTTGGTGTGACACCCCTGGGTACAGCCACATCATCTCTCTCTGATGATTGAATACATTGTAGATCAACTTACCAGAGTAGAGTCTGCTTTGAACCGACCACACTCTGCATAGAAGAGAAAGGGGACACTACTTACTATAGTCTCGTGTGGACAGACTGTTACCTTATAGTCTGGAGAACGGAACCTCTGATCGTGAGTAAAATATAAAGCGGATGTGAATCCTCCTCCCCGCTTCCGTTTCATCTTTACAGTCACGCAAATGTATCCTAATATAATTTCAATTTTTTGTGCAAATCAAAGCACCACATTTTGCACAGATGTAGCCCAGGGCTTGCTCTAATGATTTAGCTAGGGCGCCCGAGCCGAGCTCAGTAGGTTGTGAGGGATCTAACTAACACCCACAAAAACTGTGAAAAGTGATGACTTATCACTTTTCATCACTAAACATCGACTGACTGACTGACTGACTGACTGACTGACTGACTGACTGACTGACTGACTGACGGACTGACAGCCAGTGGAGGTTTTGGTAGCTGCGACCTAACAGTCATAACTAACCTGTCACTGCCATCCAGCTCTGTATTGATGCTTCTCCAGAATATGTACACTTGTAGAATCCCTCATCAGACGCAGACACAGCAGGTATGATCATCTGTCCATTGGTTCTAGTTTGGACCAGTTGATCATTTCTATAAAAGTCCACGTTGGACAGTGACAAGTCTGTTCTGTGTTTGCATTTAAGAGTGACAGAATGTCCCACAGTCACAGGGCGAGCAGGACTCACCAGGATGACAGGACCGTCTGTAAAACACGTTACAAAAAGGTGTTAGCATTCACACTGAACTCATTTAAACAGAATGTGTTAATGAGTTGATGGAATGCTGCAGTGTTGTTAGGTAGTGAATGAAGGAACTGGACTCACCATGTACTGTGATGTTGACAGCATTGCTGTACTCTCCCAGGCCAGACATACCGGTACACAAGAACACTTTATTACGGTGTTTCCAGCTGCTGCTGACATCACATGTGAAATTGGTCGTTGGCACTGAGTGGTTGGATTCACACAGTTTCATAGCGAGTCCTTCCTCAGTGAACCCTGTCACTCTCCATCTAGTAGCGTTTCCCTCACAGATCAGTGTAACAGACTCATTGATGAAGTGTTGAGTTGTGTCTGGACTCACTGTGAGAGAAGCTGAAGAATGACCATCTAAAACACAACACAGGGTCAGAGGTCAAACAAAGAGCACTGTTACATTGGCACAGTGGTGGACAATACTCAAACTCAGTACTTGAGTCAAAGTATATACCCTGATTAAATGTTTCTCAACTACATGTGAAATATCTGTTCATTTTGTATTTGAGTTAGTATGATTTTGAAAATACTTAAGTATTCAAATGTTGAGATTGCAAAGTAGATTTTCATTTTAATGTCAATGCATTATATTGATATATTTATAGACATTTCCCCCCAAAGAATTCAAAGGTTTTCTCTTTCTTTCATAAATAGCGAGAATAGCACATCTACATCACAATTATGCTACGACTATGTAGATGGATAGATACAATGATAAGATATTAGAGAGAGAGAGAGAGAGAGAGAGAGAGAGAGAGAGAGAGAGAGAGAATATATATATTTTTGGATTTACCAGACTGTAAACCACAAACTAGTCATTATTAATCTGTTAAATTGTTAATGCAATCCTCCCTCATTTAGTTTAATTGTCGGTTTTAATGTTATCTGCTCCCTTTGTCTGCTGAATATTGCTTGTACAGACTTAGACTGTTGTTCCACAAACTGCTGGAGATATACTGTTTTTCCACTTTCCATAAGTATTATGTCTTATAATTCCTAATATATATGAGTTAAGTAAAAATATCTAAATCAATAAAATGAGGGGGGAGTACATTAAGACTTTAGGAAATTAAAAACGTTTAGTTTGTGGTTTACAGTCTGGTAAATATAAAAAAAAAATCTTTATCCAAAATTTTAAAATACGGACTTAGACTGGATTTGTCTCAGGTACTCAATTAGTAATGCCAAGCAGGGCCTTGTTGAGTTAGGGCCTTGGTTTGATGACTGTGGCTCTCCATATATGGGCATAAGGGGGTACCCTAACATTCTCATTTTCGGCCTGGGATTTATGACATCAGAAATCTCCATGTATGGGCATAAAAGTTTTTTTTCTTTTGGACTTTTATACCCTGAGAAATCTCGTAGCTTGTCTGACTGTCAGTACAGGAAGTGATGTCCTGTGACATCCTTTTTATGCCCATATCACTGTGACTCACTGACATCACGTGACATCACTTCCTGTTGTACGTACAGACAGTCAGATAAGCTAAGAGATTTCTCAGGGTAAATGCGACCTTCGGTCGCTACAACATCACATTGCAAATACGCGTGATGCTGTAGCCTGATGCAGGGCTGGAGGTCACCCCCTTTTCATTTCTTCCTGCCCCACCTAGTTAAGGCTAAATCTGGCCCTGCTTGTAGATCTACTATTTTCACTATATTGTTAACAGGGTTTAAAGGAGTAGTTCCGGAATCACTGGGGTAAATGTATACGTTGTATGTTGTATGTTTATAAAACAATCTAGAAGAATTATGAATGATGATTTACGAGTCACACTCACCACCAGAAAACACATACTGAAGGGCACTGCTGTTAGTCTTATAAACTGGGTTTATTCCTCTCCCAGCTCTACACCGATATGCTTCTGTGCCTTTAGGATGGATGATGTAGGAACCTTCTACAGTCCCATGGAGGCTATCGAGCGTAATGTTGATGTAGGGAAGAATCCTGTACCAGTGGAACCTCCATCCTTCAGGTGATGGTTTAACTTCACAGCTCAGAGTCACTGAAGCTCCAGGACTCAACCATCTAGGGGACACACTCAGAACCGGGATGGGTGGGTCTGTTGGAAAGCACATTTCTCTGGATTACAACACAAAGTCTGTTATTTAACATTATGTTTGCTGAAGATGTTGATACGTTCTCTCTCCAATTCACAACACAGCCTTTACATTTTCAATATAAATGTGATACATTCTGACTTACTTAACACAGTTAATGTAACAGCATCACTCCATCCTGTTGAAGACTGCGGGTCGTTTTGGGGACGACCCTGACACCTGTAGTCTCCACTGTGAGATGGATGGACTTTAGTGATCTTGTATTCAGCTTGGTTTCCTGGTTTGTCTGCAGATGAGCTGGTTGTGTTCCATTCGTAAATCCAGTCCGTGTTTCCTCTCCCCTCTATCTCACACTTCAGAGTGACGGTTCCTCCTCTGAATAACGGAGACCAACTGGGCTGCTGGATCACAACGGACCTGCCCACTGTTTACACGAAGAAATCTATATTAATGCACAATGACTATTAAGCTCTGAAGCGACACACAGTGAGCTTGTAGATCTGCTATTTCACTATATTTTAAATAATGCCATTTCATAATGCACCTTTTTGAAATGGTAGTAGTGGAGTCAAAAGTACAATATTTGTCTTTGAAATGTAAAATGCACATACAGATGTGCCGTTTCAAGTCATCAGTCTTTACTGCTCTTTTTCTGAAAATGTCCAGCAAATGCATTTTCCTACAGGTTTCTTTCCCTGTTTTGCCTTTCAAATCTTTGATGGAGAATACTCAAGGAATGATCAGATAGTCAAAAAAGTTACAGTTGCAGTACAAATGGAACCAAACGGGACCGATCTACATGCTCACAACTCTTCATAATGTGATGGGTTGTGTCCTTGTAAAGTTTTTTGCCTGCCAGCCTGTCTGTCTGGCGAAAATGGCAAAATTAGGCGATCTACAAGCTCACAGCGCTTCACGATGTGATGGGTTGTTACCTTGCCGATTGGCAAT
Organism: Nannobrachium achirus; assembly: GCF_963921795.1. NCBI lineage: Eukaryota > Metazoa > Chordata > Actinopteri > Myctophiformes > Myctophidae > Nannobrachium > Nannobrachium achirus. The sequence continues at coordinate 19,023,211 of NC_137819.1, forward strand.
TTTTTCTTGCCCCAGCAGAGCGCTTGGGTGCACCATGCAGGCCGATCGGCCGCTCCAAAAATCAGAACCCCAGCCAATGGCGACCCCCCCCCCCCCCCCCCCCGCCAACAATCCCCAAAATTCCGACTCCTCCCTCAAACAGTCCGCCTGTGAGAATAAAAGCTTAAATTCATAATTATGGCATTGGCATTTTTAGTGGACATAAGCATTTATAAAATACTAAATGAATAGCTATGCATATGAGTTGCATTCAGGTGTTAATTGACTGGCTGACTGTCCCATTACATTCCTGGTTTAAACAATAGCCTAGATGTTTATGCCTTATGTAAAACTATGGGTACCGTTGTTTTGGGTTGAGATTGGCACATTTCCTGGGGCAATCTGCCCAGATCATGCATGTCACACATCTTCTTCTTCTTTTTTAGTTTTTTACTCTCAAAAAGCGCCTGCAATGTAGTGCATTGAAACTACATTGCAGTGCACATCATGGGGTGAGCAATGCTTGCCTCCTGTGAATTGTTTTATTTTTGTTTATTTTATTTTTATTTTGTTGCTGAATGAGGTCAGCAGACAAAGTGACATGAGTGAGATGAAAAAACCTGAGTGAAATGTGTCAATGTCAACCAGAAACATCGGTAAGTACTATGGGTAGCACTAATGAGCTGCCTATTAGCAAGCCAACCCAGCTGAGAGACAGATGAAGCAGGGACCTCTTTTAGCTGTGACAGAGATGAAGTAGGGACCCCTTATAGCTGAGAGAGAGATGAAGCAGGGACCCCTTTATAGAAGGTAAATAATAGAAGTTGATTAAGTTGATTTACACATGTGTTGATTTACACATTTGACAGGTCTGTCCTAATAAAACAGCACTTTTCCACCGTCCACGTCCATTTGGTATTATGCTTTTCTTTTCTTTTAATTTTTTTAAGAATGCTTTTAGTTTTCACTGTTTCTACAGTTACAAAATCAAATAATAGTCATATTGTATCGTATTATTATATATTAATTGGAATTCATATAATTATTAATATAAAAGCCTCCTGGTTGGGGTTAGGGTAGGTGTATCATCGCTGGGATAGGGTACATGTAGCAGTTTAACATCAGTTATTATGGTGGTACTTGGAGAGCCAAATATTTTCTTAGGTGGTACTTGGTGCAAAAAGTTTGAGAACCACTGCCCTAAACTATACCCTAAAGTCCAACTTGTGAAATAGAACCAGGAAACAGACAGTCACTAGTAGTACACAGTATGACGCGAGTGCTTCCATGGGTGCTTCTCTCGGTCTCTGTTCAGAAACGCGCGAAACAGTGAAACCACGCCCCCCTTGATACAAATCTATTAGTGCTGTCCAACGATTAAATATTTTAATCGTGATTAATCGCAAGATATACCTAGTTAATCGTGCGATTAATCGCACATAAGTCATACGTTTTTATCTGTTCATAATGTACCTTAGAGGGATATTTCTCAAGTCTTGTATACCCCTATTAACATGGGAGTGGAAAAATAACCCAAAACCTCTCTAGAAAAAGAAGAAAAGGAGTGGAGGAGGTAGAAAAGACTATTGGCCACTATTTCTGACCAGCTGAGAATCGATAAGAGAATCGATAAGGAATCGAATCGATAAGCAGAACCGGAATCGGAATCGGAATCGTTAAAATCTTAACGATACCCATCCCTAGTTTGGCCTTCATGTAATGTTGTATGGTTGGACATTGGGCGTTTTCTGTGAGAATCTGACAGCTTCAGACAGTGTGTGGTGCAGGGGTCAACATGCCCGTACACGGACAAACATGTCCGTGGCAAGACTTGTCCATGTCTGTGGGACATTTTGTAGGCCTATTTTTGATCCTAAATATTCACATTACATTCACACATTCTTTAAAGAATTTGTTTGAATGATTGTGGTGACACCTAAAGGGTCGAGATGACATGCTCATTAATATGTTGCTTATGGATTTGTCGTATTGTTCCCCGTTCAATATTGTATCAGGTGAGGATGCCAGAAGTAATAGTAGTTTGCTAAAAGCTTATAAGTTTTAGCTTAGTCTTATTTTTTTCATTGTACCACAGTCGCATACCCTTACATTACACCACCTACATACAATTTACAATTTAGGCATTTAGTAGACGTTTTTAATCCAAAGCGACTTAAAATAAGCAGGTAAAATACATCAATATAATAAGCAAGCTAATGTGTCAGTACATCAACAACAATATAACAATGCATAGGGAGTGTTACAGTAGTGCTATGGGTTTAGGTGGAGTCTGAAGACGTGAGTCTTCAGTCCACGGCGGAAGCTAGGGGAGTGCAACGGGGAGTTTATTCCACAGTTTGGGGGCCAGGAGGGCAAATTGTCTAGGACGAGTGGATTTTTGTCCTGGGGCAGAGGGAGAGCAGAAACCAGGATTACAGGTTAGGTAATTGGCACTGGGTGAAAAAATGGGTTACAAAAAAAGACCAGGAGCGCTTGTTTTTGGGCACGAGGTGGAAGCGGTGCCTCCTTCGTGGGACTGCCCATAATTAGTCCTACAGGTTTAGGTTTAGGTTTAGGCATAGTTTTACAGAGGTTAGGGTTAGGTTTAGGCATATCTTTACTGAGGTTAGGGTTAGGATTAGGTTTAGGCATCATTTTACTGAGGTTGGGATTAGGATTAGGATTAGGGTTAGGTTTCGGCATAGTAGGATTCACCAGGTTAGCATTCACCAGTGTCGGACTAATGGGAAAAATGGAGGAACAATGAGAAGTCGGACCAATGAGAAGTCGGACCAATGCAGTCACTTTGATGCCATCCACGCACGTGCACACATAGACACCAAAGGGGGCTTGAGCCCCGGCCCGTCTGTAAAAAGTGTCCTCTCCAGACCATGAATGCAGTTGCCCATAAAACAAGCGCCCTGGTCCCAATCTTACTGGTACCTCAAAAACACAGTAACATGTAACACTGTATGTAAAGGGAGGGGGGGGGGGGATCTCTTCTCGCCTGTCTATAAGGGAGAAGTGATACTCCTGAAAGGTGAATTTTCAGGGCTGACTCATCAGCAAGAACTGCACGAGGACTTGCGGAGTCTGCGGACAAAGCACACATCATTTGACTACTAGACAATTCCAGCAGACAGAGAACTGAGAAAAAGAAATGAAGGAACTGAAATTCCAACCGATATAAAATGTATCAAGTCAAGTGCAATCATCATAAATAAACAATGTTTTTATTATTGTTTGATGTGCACTACACTTCTTTCATAATTATACATATTTAACTAGCCTATTGACTTTTTCTCTTGTATATATAAAATGGCCTACAGCAAAACACAGCCCTGACTGTGTTGCTTTGGCAATGTAAACGTATGTTTTCTCATGCCAATAAAGCTCCTTTGAATTGAATTGAATTGACTGTGTGCCGCCTGCCCAGTCACCTATAGGTCCGGCCCTGCACCGTCTACAGGCCAATATTTGGGCAAAATGTGTAAACATTTTGTGATTTTGAGAATTAGAGACATATCTGAAGGTGGAAAAGTAGATGATCAGCGAGGCAGAAGCATATACAAATATGCAATACAGCAATACAAACCCCTCCGGTACAGGGTGGCTTGCTGCTCTGTGTTGGCTTTGTCTGTTATAATAAGATATGTTATGATGTTAATGCGCAAGAGCGACAGGTAAATGCCACTAATGTAGACATTGTAGAAGCGAACAACACCTGTCCCGCTCTTCAATAATAGCATAAGGATATATACTGTATATATATATATATATATATATATATATATAGTATAAAACACTATAATTATGTACAGAGTAGGGGAAAAGGTGGTGGGGGTAAAGGGGGTGATCTCTTCTCGCCTGTCTATAAGGGAGAAGTGATACTCCTGGAAGGTGAATTTTCAGGGCTGACTCATCAGCAAGAACTGCATGAAAGAGGACTTGTGGAGTCTGCGGACAAAGCGCACCTCATTTGACTTCTAGACAATTCCAGCAGACAGAGAACTGAGAAAAATTCAAACAATTAAGGAACTGAAATCTAAAGTTTGCTGGATTGCTCCCTTTTAAAAAAAATACCGCAAATCATGAACACCACGTGCCTTTTCTTTGCAATTTGCCACACACGTTCCCTCAACACATATTTTGCCAAGCTGCCCCTACTGACTTTGCACACAAATCACGCAAAGCGGTACACAGTATCTTTAAACTCAAAGTCTATATAGGCCTACAGTAGGCCTGAAGTGCTTACTGTATGTTTTGTAAAATAATATTTTAAATCTACTTACAGGCCAATTTGTGTCTATGCGACGTGGCGGTCGCTTATCTTCCGATTAGGGAGTCTTACTGGTATTATTGTTTGATGTGCACTACATTTCTTTCAAAATTAAACATATTTAAAGGAGCTATAGTCAACTTTTTCTTGAAAAACGGACGCTAAAATAAAAATAATGTCGAAAATATTTCATAAAAAAGATTAAGCTTCATGTGTGTTTCTATTCAAAAATGACTACAAAAAGCGTAAAATAATGATAAAATAATCATTTTGGCCATTGTCAGGCTGACTTTGTTTATATCCCTCTTCTATTCTTTTATATGGATATAAACAAAGTCAGCCTGACAATGGCCAAAATGATTATTCTATCATTAGTTTACGCTTTTGGTGGTCATTCTTGAATAGAAACACATATATGAAGCTTACCGGTAATCTTTTTTATAAATTATTTTCGAAACATTATTTTTATTTTAGCGTCCATTTTTCAAGAGAAAGTTGACTATAGCTCCTTTAACTATTGACCTTTTCTCTTGGTATTATTTGAATTAGCACTCCATAATAAGATGAAAAGGCAGTGGCTAAATAGATTTCATGCCCACAATGAGACAGTTGGGGCTGACAGACAGAGCAGAACATCCCATGGTGCTTCACGTGCGTGCACATTAGTCCCTCCCTGGCAATAAGAAAAAGGTGACGGCAACTATGTAATAACCTGGCATAAATATATACATGTGATAATGGAGACAATGAAATTATGTGAAAATGGTGTAAATATTTAGCCTACTGAGTGAATAAATTGAATGAATTAAATTCATCTTCACCTTGACCGGGTCCACAGGAGATGAAGATACTCAGCACTGAAAGATATTTGATTAGACAACATCAACATAACATAAATATTTGCATTTGAATTACTCCTTATTAACACAACACCAACATACACAGCTACAGTTGACTGATGTTCAATAAGAACAAACAGAAAACTAAAAAGTGTGCTCTGAGCACATGCAGATCTCCCCGCCAGGCCGGGTTGCCTACCCAAGGCTCTGTCAGTCGTGGGGTGCAGCCATCAGGACACGACACGAGGACACTGTGGGGAGAAATAGTTTGTACGACAGACGGTGCAGCTTTTTGTTTGTGGCGCACCCTATGGACAGAGGTAAAACTACTTTTGGAGGTGCGCTCTATAGAGAGCCCTCAACATGCCAATTGGGACTAATGTATTGAAAATACATGCTGTTTTTAGATTCTAATTACATGCAATATGGAGTACGAACACCTTGTGTGAGATCGTTGTAACAAGATGCAATCATTTCAATCATTTCATTTGGGCCTACCGTAATTGTTTTCAGCCTTTTTACTAAAATAGTAGATCTACAAGCTTTCAACGTGTCTTTTCAAAGTGTGTTTAACATTTGGGGGAGATCAGGGGCCTGGGGCCCTAGATTGGGGATCAAGCCGGGAATTGTCAAATATCCTAGATTACGTTATCCAGGATCAGCCATGAATCAGCTTAATGATAATGATAATATTTTGGCTTATTAGCCTAGCTAGTTAACCTGGATATGTTTAGCCTTGACTCGGTTTCTTGAAAGCAATTCCACACCCTGTCCATCCATTTGTCTGTCTGTCCTCTATGTCTGGAGCTAACCTCCAAATTCACTTTCTCTTCTGTCCACGGAGGGCGCCACAATCAGTTGCAAAAAGTTGCAACTCTACTCTCTACTTGTTTGTGCACAAACAAATAAATGCGCAGATGAATAGATGATTGAATACTATGAAGGGATGTCTCTGTACTGTTGAGGTGCATCATTATTGTTGAAATGATATTTACAGCAAGGTTGAAAAGACTGGTCAAGATCCTATATAAAAACAACTAACATTGATTCCATAGCACAGAGACCCCATTCATTGAGAGGCCATGTTTGCATTTTGCATTGAAAAACCAGGGTGGCATTTCAGCAACTTAATGGCAAGATGGCTGCTATGTGAATATGGTCTATTAACATGGTTTGACTGTATTCAGACTCAGCAGTTTGACATTAACAAAACATTGTTTAAGACAAGTAGTATTATTTCTACTTTGCATTTTAAATACTAAAACTCTACTTCACTGGTAATAATAGTGATATATCAGAGCTAGTAATAATAGTGGTAGTAGTAATAATAATATTACTCACAAATGAGAACGCGGGGCAGAACTTGTTCCATTCTGCAGTGCTGACATGAGCAACTCTGACAACTTCTACTTCCTTGATGATACACTTAAATAATAGCTACTGCTGAGAGAGAGAGGGGGTGGATCGAGGGAGGGGTGGGTGGCGTGAAAAAGATGCTACCTTTCTTATCATAACTCACGCATGTCACCCTGAGGTCGTAAGTCACCCTGAGGTGTCTTACTAGTGTTCATAGTCTGTTTACACTCATGCTGTTTAATGTAGATTATTATATAGATAACCATTGTTAACAGCTCTTCTGTGTTTAGTAATTAGCTACTGATACTATTATTACCACGCTTATAGTGAAACACAGGTGGTTGTGAGTTAGCCTAAATGGGACTAATAGTGGTTTATCAGTAGTCAGTGTCAATTTAGGCAAAGTACAAATTGTATTTAAGGCAGGTGTGAGATTCAAGTTAGAAGAGAGGCTTAGCTTACAAAACGGCAGACAAATTGACAGGAAGGGTGTACATGTTAATGTGTCTGATGGCTGAATGTTTGTGAGACAAAAATTGTGAAAGAAATTGTTTATCTGCAATTGTGTCTGGATTCTTAACCATTGACGAGACAAAAGTTATGAAAGTAGCTGTTTATCTGCACTTGAATCTGCACTTGTGGGCTATGTTTCTCTGTTCTTCCCTATTCTGAGATATTGTAGGTATTTTGCGAAACTCTCCTCCAGAGAAACACCACAATTCTTTCACATTTCACAAGCCCTAGTTGCTTCTTTTTGGCTTATTTTTATAGACCTGGTTGCTTGTTGTTTTTTTTGTTTTTTTTTGTCATGTCTAACTCCCTACTAAGATGTTATGGCCGGCCACAGTGTTGAAACTCTCACTCCCTTTTTTTTTTTTTTTGTGATGTTATATTCTTGAAAAGGGGGGTTATACCGTTATATACCGCTAGTTATGGTTTTAATTGCAGTTGGGAAAATGTTGTTGTCGGGTAAAGGGGGTACTTGGATTCAAAAATCTGCGAAATGGGGTACTCTAGCCAAAAAAGATTGAGAAACACTGCTATAGAGTATACAATATGTGCACAAGGAAAAAGGCTGTGTGTCAAACCACAATCAGGACATCCTCTCCTTTCATTGTAATGTACATATTTTTGCCCAGCACCTCATACTACTATGTTTGGGATGTGCGTGCTTCCCTTTTGAACTCTCAAACCACAATCACACATACATACAGTACATTCTGCAGCTTCACTGTGCGTGGTGGGCAGAGCATATGTGAAGGTGAGATACTTATACAGGTATATAAATATTAGAGGTGCGCGGATGGTGGTTTTTATTAGCATCGGGCATTCGTGGAATAAGCACCACAGCCAAACGTGTGGGTAGCGCAGACCCAAAATTTGCCAACATTCGGTCCATTATATCCCCCCTTTAATTACTGTATGCCAAATGGTAACACAGCCAAACGTGTGGATAGCGACCCTCCAAAAATGGTTAAAATGGCCTGGCAGGCCTGCAATACTGTTCTTTCGAGAGTAAATGCCAAAATTGTGGTCGGCGCTACCCACACCTTTGGCTGTGTAGCTCATGCCTCGAATGGCCCATGCTTACAAGCTGTACTCACCCACTGTGGTGGGAGATCTCTTCTCGCCTGTCTATAAGGGAGAAGTGATACTCCTGGAAGGTGAATTTTCTGGGCTGACTCATCAGCAAGAATTGCACGAGGACTTGCGGAGTCTGCGGACAAACCACACATGATTTGACTACTAGACAATTCCAACAGACAGAGAACTGAGAATAAATCAGTGTTGGGAAAGTTCACTTTCAAAATGAACTCAAGTTCAATACTTCTAAAACGAACTAGTTCATTTCATAGTTCATAATTCTACATTTTGAACTAAAGTTCATGGTTCCTCAAAATGAACTAACTTAGTTCTTTTTCAGACTTTTTTTAAACATAATATTTTTATACTTTTGGCAATTCAAATGTTCTTCTTTTTTTTTTTTTTTTTTTTTTTTAGACGTTGCTGCAAGCTATTATTTGTCAAAATTATTGACATAGCCCATATAGAACCACACACAGAAATTATTTCATCCAACTTAACATTGAGGTGCCCACAATATTTAGGTGCCCAGTGCCCAGTCTTCCTCACCCTTATTGTGAAGGCAGACGTTTGTAACCGTCCACATTGGTTAAAATAGCTGATCTGGTACAAGCTCACGTCTCGTGGATGCGATGCGTTGTGAGCTTGCAGATCAGCTATTTCGGCATGCAACCCACGTCACACGACGAAGTATAATCAGGCTTTACTTGGGTGGGAGACAGCGTAACGAGGAGGAGACTCAGCGCTTCATGTAAAGAGAAGCACACAGCTGCAGACAGCACCGCTCAGGCGCTCACATATTCAACTTCCGCGAGGTCTGCTAGCCTGCAGCTGGGTGCTATTGGAGGCTGGAGCATGTGAGGACAGGCGACCTCGGGCGACCTCTGACTGCCGCACGAACGGGCTGAACGGGCAGATGAGCGCTCGATGGCCCCCAGGGCTCAGGGCCCCCCTTGATACTGTGACAGATTTTCAGCCTGGAGTCGCTGTACTTACAGTATGAGCTAGTATATATACATTTTCTTTCTTTCTTTCTTTCTTTCTTTCTTTCTTTCTTTCTTTCTTTCCAGTTGATGTGATGATGGATAGAATTAGAACAATTGTTCCATCCTGTTAGAAGAGGAAAAACCAAACCCATCATTCTACCTATTAGATATGCTGCCCCCTCATGAGTCAGGGCATATCCTTAGGTCCTCAGATAAGGCCTTATTGAAAGGCCAAAATACCAACAAACATGGTTACCCGGGGTGATTGGGCATTTGCCGCACTGCCAGTGCACCTTAGGTTCAAATCACTACTTAATGAAAAAAAACATCAGGATGCAACTGGGACGTATCATCAGTGATGTAGCCTGCAGGGGTCGACGGGTGTTTCGGGTCTCGCAACATCATACACCCTCGCCCAGGTGACCCAGCCGGGGTTGATCAAGTCCCGACTTACGTCCCAGTAGCTATCCACGATCAGTCCTATTAGGGTAAGACAGGGTCACTCAATGCACTGCACCGGAACTACTCTGCTGGGATTGGGGGCAGCGGCCACTCAGGCGTGTGGAAGAACTACGCTCTATGGCTTACCTATACACTAAATGTTTTTCTTAATTGTTGTGATGTGATAGTACACATTTTTAATTGGTGTTTTGTGAATAAAATTGTGTTGTGTTTTTAATTAACTAGTTTTTAATTAACTAATGTGTGGTTGCCACAAAATCCCAAGTTTCACCTCGATCTCATCACTAGTTACAGTAGGCTACTTATTACTCCTTAATTATTTACTTGGCATGCAAGAGTAATAACTGTATTATATTATTTACAGTGGATATTCGGTGGCTTAAAACTGTCTGTTTAAAATGTTTGTTTAGGAAGAACCACTCAGATCATATCACCTCCCTCTTTACTCCACGAGGGAGCATATAACAATCATCAATGACAGAACATATGAACTGAATCATTATTCAATGTCTGCTTAACGCCCAGGAGGAAACTTCACATCTCATCATCGTGGTTAGCGAGACCAAACACTTTAGAAACTAATTTCTCCAGTCCAAAACTATAGAAATGATCCCTGAAAGTATAGTCTTAATCAAACACAGACCAAAAACTGCAAGACACTTGTTGAACCGTTGTTTGAACTTGTGGTTGCTCTCATTGTCTGATAATAAAATACATATCGGATTGCAAATAAAACCTACTGAGGAAAAGAATGTCATCCATACATTTCTTATTTTCATTGTGCATTTCAACAATGTCAGGGGAGATACATTTGAATGCAGTTTGATGACAGACAAGACAGAGTAGATCTGATTTCCATAAAAATTGAACTGCATGCTGTGGTTGCCTGGTTAATAAACCAGACTCTATCACACACCACGGGGTGGTGTTGTGCGGTCTGGTTTATTAACCAAGCTACATGCTGTGGTGGAATTTGTAAATGTATGGACATTTCATAATACTTTGCTCCATCGCTACTCCACCAGTCAGATATACAGTAATACCACGAGAAGTAGGTGTGCTCCCCCAGGTGCCACAGGTGTTAGTATAGAACGTGGAAACTCTTCTCTGGCGGATGCAAAACATGTCCAGCATAAATGACAATGGTAGCAGATAAAGAAAGTCACACATATTAGGCCTATGCCATACATGGTTAACTGGCGGCCTGGGGGCCACATGCGGCCCCCACCTTCACATAATGCGGCCCGCAGGTTATACTGATTACTGTTATAATTCCAAATGTGCAAACATGACCCACTTTAATTACTTCAGTCGATTGTATATTAGTATCTTCTTGATGACTAGTAGCCTACACCAAGTCATTTTTTTCTGTCCAATGCATTTGTGATTAAGTTCATAAAGTAAGAATAAGTAACATAAGAACCTGTACATGCATTTGACATTAAATTAAAAATGTGCTTTCAGGATACCACCCAAAAAATAGCAAAAATAGCAGATCTACTATCTTTGCTATTTTTGACTGTATATGTATTGCGGCCTTCTGGAGTGTGTGTGAAAATATAGTGGCCCTTTCCAGCATCAAAGTTGCCCACCCCTGGCCTATGCCATATAAAAGGCTCAAAACTGTTTCTGCATGTCTTTCCACTTTGTTTAGGAAGAACCACTCAGATCATTATTTCCTCCCTCTTTACTCCACTAGGGAGCATATAACAGCAGAGAACATGAACTGAATCATTATTCAATGTCTGCTTAACGCTCAGGAGGCAACATCAGCCTACACAGAGAGAAGGTTGAATGAACTCAAAGCAGCACTCCCCAAAACAACAGGTTGAGAATCTGTTGGGAACTGAATGATTATATGAAACAGGCTGCATGTGCAGTCTCAATGATGGTAAACAAAAAATCTGTCTATATGCTTACTGACGTCAGTGGCATGTCCCCTGTGTGTGCGGCATTTGGCTTTTTGATTTGTCTCCGCGCTGTCCGCAGCGTGTAGAGAGGAAAGGGAAAGTTTAGTTCTTGATTGTGTAACAGTTATAGCTAAAAAATTAACTGTGGAAACACGATAATAACACGAACAGCGAATTGTTTACTCTGGTCTGCAAAGTTTACAGACCAGAGTAAACAGAACGTCACCTTCCTCCTGAACTGACTGGACTAGCTTTTCCTCTCTGTCTCTCATTTATCAATTATGGAGGCTTCACGTTAACTACTGTATGTTGCTTTATAAATAGAAGTAAATTGAATACAGCTTTCTAGGAAGTGACCCCACATATCCATGGAGCTCGTGGCTCTCCTGAGGAATCTGACCCACTGAAAGACAGAGGACTGGGTTCTTATCACATTGATTTTCTTCTACTTATTATTTATTTACTTTTACAACATCCTGTTTTGGAACTCTCTGCTCGTCGTCACAACCCAGGGGGGATGACCTCCTGTTGTCCAGCGGATTCCTCCGCCTCTCCCTTCCCTTCCCTGAGAAGCTAAGCTTTGTATAGTGTTGTTATTACTCTGGTTGGGAAAGAAATCTCCCTCTGTCCACCATGAAGGGTGAAGGCTTCTACATCAGCAAGGTTGCGGCGTTGGTCGCCGCCGTCGCCGCGGCGGCGGCCGTGTTGACCATCATCGCGCTCTCCGCGGCCTACTCTCAGGAGAGGTCAAAGAACGAATCTACCAGCACTTCACCTGCCTCCACCCCTTCCTCCTCCGGCCCCAAGGAACCCTGGGAGCTGTACCGTCTCCCGACCGCCCTGTCTCCGCTCTCCTACAACGTGACCATGTGGCCTCGCCTGGCACCGGACGACCGGGGCATGTACGTGTTCAGCGGCCACTCCGAGGTGCTCTTCACCTGCCTGAGAGAGACCGACCTCGTCCTCGTCCACTCCAACAAGCTCAACCTCACGGCGCTGGACGGGACGACGTGCCAAGCCCGGCTGGCAGCGCTGGACGGGGGGGCGGAGGCACCGGGCATCAGCCGGACCTGGCTGGAGGTCCCCACTCAGTACCTGGTGGTCCAGCTGACTGCCAAGCTGGAGGTGGGGAAGTCCTACCGGCTGTACACGGAGTTCACCGGAGAGCTGGCCTACGACCTGGAAGGGTTCTATAGGAGTGAGTACACGGAGGATGGAACTAAGAAGTAAGTAGTACTGTATCGTCTCTGTCAGTCAAAAACCTCATATGTCAAAGGGTCGATTCACACCGTTATAAGGAGCCTAACTAATTTCGGTTCGGCACTGTCCAAACCCAAATATGGATCGTCGTCCCCGGTTCGGGGGGGGCGTCAACCGACTAAACTCGGCTCCACGGTGCTGCCAAAATGTTGTGACCTCCCGACTTAATTTCGGTACTAAGCGGTGTCTTCTCAATCATTCAGCCCGGCTTCAAGTTCATTTCCTCGGCTATGAAGCCAAGGAAACAGCGGTAATTTGGGAGGGAGACACGCCGACTTCCAAATGCTTGTGGCCGTGATTAGAGCATTGCATAGCGGATACATGTCAGCTGGTTCTCACTCACTCTGGCTGGAGAGTGAAGGTGCGCGTGACACACACACACACACACACACACACACACACACACACACACACACACACACACACACACACACACACACACACACACACACACACACACACACACAGCTCGCTAGTCGCTGACCGTTTTCAAGAGGAAAGAAGAGCTTAAAGTAAACACAACTTTGCTAATGTTCCGTGTTGGTTTAGCCGACCTGCAAGCTCCGCAACGAATTGTGACTGTGATTCATGCAGAATGAGAGGCGGCATGTCTACAATGTGAGCTTGTAGATTGAATGTTTTCGACGGAGCTCGCTGCGCTGCTGCTCACTGACAGTCACTGGACCTCCAGCGTGCAGCCGCGAGGGCCAGTCAGATATATCCGCCCTGCAACGCTCATTTCTCGGCCACAAACGTTTTCATGCCACAGACCTCCAATATTTACATGCGACTTCGGCACTAGCCGTTAATAAAGTATGGATGAACTCCCCCCGAACCTAAATAATTTCGGGTCGGGGAGCCCTCCCGAACCGAAATTAGTTAGGCTCTTTATTAGAGTGTGAAACGACCCAAAGACTGTTGACTGGCTGTCACGATTGTGACATTTTACATGACGATTAATTGTCACTAATAATTGTGATTAGTGATTTAATTTTGTTTTTGTTGTTGACTATTACATTTCTGTTAGGCTTGAAGGCTTTGCAGTTGCACATAGCAGATATCATAAATATACAAAGAAATTACTGAAATATTTTACAACTTTATACTTAAAGAGAACATTGATAGTGGAAATAGACGAGCTTGTAGATTTCCAATATTTTTTTAATGTTTGAAAATATATGAATATTTTTCAACATGGAAAACATTATGGCGATTATGACTAAATAATTGTGATTAGACATGACAGCCCTATTCACAGTTCAATTTCTATATAGCTTACTTTTGTCTAACGTTTTTTTTTTTTTTTATCTTTTGAAATAACGTAATAACGCAAATCAAAACAGTGGGTCATGACCCACTGCTTGGGTCAATGGTGTAAGGCATGTGAAACACTTTCCCATGAGAGCATGGACAGTAGGCTACTTCAAACATTTTCATCCAAAAGTCTAAATAGGATTGTTGATGGTGAAAACAGAGCTTCCAAAAAAAATGGAAAACTACAGCAAAACTACAGTAATCCTTCATCAGTAAGCCTTCATCGCCATGCCGGCTTGTTCCGGACATTTTTGCCAAAATTCTATATTTTTGCCATGGAAATACAGAGCTACAGTATAGGCCTAAATGTATACTACTAGTGCTTTGGTTGGTTGTCAAAGTGGTTTGAGGGACAATCAGGGTGCCTTGAAGGTGGTCCAAATGGACCATTAGGTCTGTAACTCCGAGAGTGTACAAATGCGGGTCCATTTGTAAATTGAGTACACTCTCAAGATAATATTTAAAAAATGTATATCTAAAATGTCCCACGGACAAGGACAAGTCTTGCCACAGATAAATGTGTCTGTGTACAGAAAATTGTAGACTCCCTGGCGCAAAGCCGCATCTGGTGGTGAAAAAAGTATTCAAAATTGTATTTAAGTAAGGTATCAATACCTCAATGTAGAACATCAGATCTACAAGCAAACAACGCCTCGCGGTGCGAGGCGTTGTGTGCTTGTAGATCGTCTGTTTTCACTAGTTTAAATCATTTTTAAAATGATACATACAAAACAAACGGTTTTGGACATACAAGGTTGCACCCGACAACGACTAAATATATTGACCCACTGGCTTGTCACTTGTCATGATCTGAAATGGCAAATCTTTGAGTAGCAGCAGCGCTATAGAGAGATCTCTCTCTCTGTAGTGCGCAATGAGGGCCTCTACAACTCTTTTTCCCAGGCTGAATCAGGGGCCCAGCACGTCCCTGGTTTTGGGTGTGAAAATGGACACACAACTATCTTGAGTCACACATTAAACATCTGTGTAAGTCATCCTTCTTTCACTTCAGGAACATTGCCAAACTCTGCTATACGCTCACTCCGCGAGATGTAGGAACTCCTCCATGCACTACACCAGGGGTTCTCAACCTGTGGGTCGGGACCCCCAACTTAATGGCATGTGCAACATTGTTTTCTCACACTAAACAATAAACAAGCCAACAGGGTATCTGCACATTTCTAAAGTGACAATTTAAGGACGTTTTAATAGCTCTATAAAAATTACAAATTAAACATTGGCCAAATCGTCAAATATTAGAGGCAGAAATATAAAAAAAATAAAGGATCTGCATGCTCACAACCAGCCTCCGCTCTTCCTACTGTACACCAATCTTCTACTGTCACAGTCACAGACTTTGTCATTGATTGTAGTGTCTAGTTCTTGTATTTTTTTGTATTTCTACTGTATATCCATATTTGGCAATGTCCATATTTGGCAATGTCCATATTTGGCAATGTCCATATAGGGACGCTCCCAGATGATGCCCTGTTAGGGGAACCACACTAACAGAATCCCTTTTATGTGCATATATGGAGATCCCTTATGTCATCAATATCAAGCCCATATCTGGGAATGGCAATATATATACTTTACATATTGTGTCAGTCTAACCAGTGTGGCACACAATTGCAAATGAATTCCGTCCCTGTCCCTTGTATGCCCATATATGGAGATCCCTGAAGTTATCAATATTAAGACCATAGCTTAGAATGCCCATAATATGGACATATTGTGTGAGTCTTGTGTGGTCTACAACATAAGACATCTCTACTGTATGATGTCAGATGTCAGTCATATCCATATTTGGGAAAATATTGTGTCCTTATTTTGTCCAACTTATACAACGAACCGCACAACTCGAATCACACTTGCAAATGAATTCTTGTACGAATTCCGTCCTGCTCGATCTCGCCCTTTAGCGAGGTCGCTTTTCACCCTTAGGGCGTCTTACTGGTGTAAAATATGTGAGTACTTTTTCCACCACTGAAAGTCAGTAAGGATAGGGATGGGATAGTCAAAGAGTGTGGGATAAAGCTGGAATAAAGCCCAGTGCATTATGTATTTTGGCAAATGCTTATAGCCATAGGGAATAGTTTTAGACATTCTTTTAGACGGAAACAGGATGAGGGGAGGGGAGCCACTCTCAATGGATCCAGAGCAAAGTTATGTGGTTCTTGAGCAGTGGTTCTCAAACATGTTTGACTCGGGGCACCCCTGGAAAACACTTTTTCATCCACGGCACCCTGAATTACAGTGGTGTCAAATAACTAGTAGACTTTTACTACACTGCATTATTTGAAAACTGTAGTTACTTTGCAGATAGAAATTACAATATTATAAAACATACATACATACATACATACATACATACATACATACATATATATATACATACATACTGTACGTACGTACGTACGTACGTATACATACATACATACATACATACATACATACATACATACATACATACATACATACTGTACATACATGCATACATACAGTATGTATAACATACATACACTGAGAAAGATTTCTCTTCCCATTTACAAAAAAAAATCCATGCAACCAATTGCATCACTGAATTATGTAAATTATACTAGAAAATGTCTTGTATCAAATACTTAATTTGTTTAAGTAGTCAACTTATCTTCTCCCGTAAAATCTACGGCAGTAGATGTAAGGCAGTAAAATCTATTAGAATTATCCAGTAAATTCTACAATGTTTGTCACAGTAAAATATACAAGGAATTTTAAGTAAAGTCTGCATTCATAAACTCTACAAGGATTGTCCAGTAAAATCTACAAGTATAATACAATTCATTAATTTAATAAATATTAATATCCATTTTAAAGAATAACTTATTTTTTAAATTGTAATTATATGCCATTTCTGAAAATACTGTAAATGCTTATATTGTCCTATGAACACCACCAGCATGAGTCAGGTTTAATAACATTTATTCCTCATCGAATCTTCAGGACAGCTACAGTGCAGCGCTTCATTTCATATTACACAACAAAAAATTGTACATTTCATATTACACAACTAAAAATTGTACATTTAAGTGAAAATAGATGTTGAAATGTTGGCACTACGGTGTGCACATGCCTGATGGGCCTCATGTACTCGTTGGAACTCAGTTACCAGAAGCCGTTGAAGTTCACATTCGAGGTCTTCCAGAAGATATTTCTGGAGCTGGATGCAAAGAAGACTCCAAGGTGTATGATTTAAGTCCCAAATTAAAGGACTAGGCCAGCCCTCAGGGCTGGTTCCAAATATATTTAAGTGTTCTAAAGGTCAGTAGGGCCTAATTTTTTCATGGAGGCTAGCCCTCAGGGCTAGTTCCAACATTTCAACATCTATTTTCACTTCAATGTAACATTTTTAGTTTATATGTTCTTTTGATGGGCCAGAAGCAAAGGAACTTATGAAGCAGTATAGATTAAGACACGGCCACAGTGAAGTTCTTCACTGTTTACACTGTGATTGCCCCTGCTCCTTCAAAACCTGTGGTGCCCTCATGTCACACTTGTCAAGGAAACATTCAACAAGTCAACTACCAAAGGCATTTGTTTCAAGTTTGAATATTGCAGTTCTACTCTTTCCAACGAGAAGGATTATTTCCAACATCTTGGAGTTCATCTTGAAAAAAAAGGAAACTGTGCGCTGTGTCTTCAAAGACTGTCATTATGAGACAAATGTTAAAGGAACCTTTGCATCACATAGGTCTAGAAATCACACAGCACATTCTTCAATTGACTTCCGTGCTGTAATTGTACACAAGTATCAGTCAAATATTACAGATGACATTGAAGAAGCACAATCTTGTGACACTTGAAGTGAAGTATTAAAAGAAGAGGCTAGCCCTCAGGGCTTGCCACATCAGGGACGAAGAGGACCTCTGTTCCCTCGATGCCGATACCCGCCCAAGGCTTTGTCTCGACCATCGGTGCCCCGGCTGACAAGATTTTCAGAACCATTATAGCGATGGCCTCCTGGACCTCGACAGCATCGTTGTCATCAAATACCTGTGAAATAGAGACAACAATGAGAATGTGCTAATATAAAGGAGCACTTGTCATCAGTTATCACTGTAATGGCATTTAAAGCACACTTAAACTTGGTAGAGGTTTAGAGGTTTTGAGTTAAGTTGCCCCAATGTATCTTGAGACGTGTTGTGAGATTGTAGAGCGACTATTTTCACTTATTTCAAATGTCTTTAAATAATAAAAAGTGACAAGAGCCAGGCCTGGGAGGTGAGCGAGCGTTGGCTTGTGCCTGGTGTCTGGATCTATCATGGTTAGCCAATAAGAGCTACATGCGACACTTCAGCCTAACCATATGGGCTCAGTAATCAATAGAAAAAAAGTCATTTTGGGAGTGAACTACTCCTTTAACCCATTTAGGCTTAGAATTATTTAATGCGTTAACTATTGAAAAATAGCAGATCTACAAGCTCGCATGACGCCCAGTTTATGGTCAGGATGTCGTGTGCTGGTCAGTCAGACCTCAAAAGTAAGGGGAAAAAAATAATGTAAAAATGGGATATATTGGATATATGTATAAAATTGGATTTCTGACTGACAGGCCTTTACTTTGGCTTTACGTTACTTTAATGGTTGTGTTGGTGTATGCTAGGCTTCTACCTGTCTCTGGTGACCACAGAGAGCGACTGGGTGGGGTGGTGTCCTGTCTCTGCCGGGACCACAGGGAGACCGACTGGGTGGGGTGGTGTCCTGTCTCTGGGGACCACAGGGAGACCGACTGGGTGGGGTGGTGTCCTGTCTCTGCAGGGACCACAGGGAGACTGATAGGGTGGGTGTCAGCGATCTGGGAGAAAAGAGTAAAATCATACATACTTCGTTAAACCTCATGACATTTGGGCAAAGAGTTTTGAACACAGTAAGTGGTTCTCAAAGAGGATTCCCACTGAGGACTCTGTGGGTTCCTTTAGCGGGTCTAAATTGTTCCATACAAGTCTGTAACTCTGACAGTCTTCAAATGGAACCAAATGAACCCTAAAAGGTCCCTTTGGTTATGTGCAACTTCAAAGCCTAAAAGCCAAACAGATGTAATTTCGTGACAGCCCTACATTAAAGTCAAACGGTTGTGTTAGTGTGTGCTAGGCTTCTGTTCTACCTGTCTCTGGTGACCACGGAGAGCGACTGGCTTGGGTGGTGTCCTGTCTCTGCAGGGACCATGGGAGACCGATAGGGTGGGCGTCAGCGATCTGGGTGAATAGAGTAAAATCATACATACTTTGTTAAACCTCATGACTGGCCATTCTGGGCAAAGACTTGAACACAAGGGTGAGAAAAGGGTGCACTAAACTAGGCAGGCTTCAAATGAAAAGGTTTGAGCACCACTAACATAGTAGTCTCTCAAGAACAGACTAACTGAGCTCCATTTAAGTGAAAAGGACCTTTTCTTTGACGATGGCTGGCCAGATTGCTGACATAGAAACATAGGTTTTTCAAAAAACCTTAGAAGGATTCAAAAGACACTTATGGAATCGGGTCAAAATTCAATTTTTTACAATTTTTCAAAAATAGCAGATCTACAAGCTCGCAGCGTGGCACTCGGTGCCGCACTGTGAGCTTGTATATCTGCTATTTTACAATAGTTAAATGCTTTTACAATTATCAGAAATATGAACATAAACACATGTTTTAAAATGACATCATACATTACATAGTTAGTTATCAATGGATGAGAATAGAGAATACAATCAATTAGAAATACATACAGACTCCTCAACCCCCTAAGGACACCAGCATATTCAAGGCTTTCCAACGTGAACGTTGTCCTTCACACTCAACTAAAATTCTGGGGTGAAAGTGGTCGCAATACAAGCACTACAGACGCTCACTTTTACCCCTGCTTAAATGTATTGTTCTAATAACGTGGGTCACACTGTGTTACAGTGGTTGTGTGATTATTATGGGATGCTGACATTACGTGCAAAGCGCGTGTTAGACAAGGAAGTATTGTTACAGGTGAAACATGTGCGTGTCCAGTCTTTTCCACACAACAGTATAGCATACACTTCCCAAATCTTTGGTTAAACTCACAGACCATTACATTCCACGAAGAAATCGTTTTTAAGACACGAAAAACACACCCACGCTGCGTGACATTATAAGTCACAATTACATAACACCCACAGCAAAACAATGGCATTTAGACGACACTCGCGATGCTCTGTTAATTAAACAGTCGGATTCCCCTGGTCCGCACCAGTTCTAAGTCAGCTAGGCGCCAGCCGAGGCAGCCCGCCGGGGCGGCCGTCCCCCCGAGGGGGACGGGCCCGCGGCGAGTACCGTAGCTGAGGAGATCCGCGAGTAGGGCCCAGCGCGCGTCCAGAGTCGCCGCCGGCCTGTGGCGCCCGCCCCCGCCGACCGACGGCCTTCCCCGGGCGGGTTGTGTCGGTGGCGGCGGCGGCTCGCGGCGGCTCGCTTTGATTTTTCTTCTAAATAGCTAGAACATGCCACCGCTGTTTTAAGAAAAAGCAATCCTAAAAACACTTGCGGAACTGAACCTCAATCAAATGCAAAGCTTAAAGCTAATTTAATTCTTACCTTGAAGTTATAAAACGCAGCTTTATCCGAGGCTCTGTGGCGACGCCGGCGACCTGCTTCTTGTCGCTTCTTCTTTCTTCTCACTCAGTTCAAACTTTTTGAAAGGGGCGTGTACTTCTTGCTTTGCAGATCACATAAATTCTACAGATGTTCATTGGCTGTAGAAATTAGTACGTTTTGATTGTTGAGTTTGGCTGTAAATATTACGTGATTGTATTAGTTGAATTTGTGTACTGAACAAGATTGGTTGGTTTTAAGTAAATAAAGCTATTTGAGGAATAAATGCACTTTTTCTTGTATTTTCAACAAGTGATATTTCACATAATACGGGACATATTTATGTAAACGAACAAACTTGATTTGTTATTGTAACTTTTAAAAGATTTAATTATGTTACATCTACTGGACATCAGGATCATTTCTTTCAGTGTACATACATACATACATACATACATACATACATATATATAACATACATACATATAACATACATACAATAGACGATCTACAAGCTCACAACAAAGTTGCGATGCGACGCGTTGTGAGCTTGTAGATCTGCGACATTTGGATGCCAACACTTTCATACTTTTATTCGAACACATTTTGAATTCCACACTTTTACTTTTAACAAAGTATTTCTATATTGCAGTACTGAAACAAGTGAGTTCTACTTCCACCACTGCTGAATTACATTGTTACTTTATAGCAGTGGTTCTCAACCTTTTCAGGCCGCGGCCCGCGACCCCCAAAATAATCATATTCTAACAGGGGACCCCCACACTGCACAAGCACTTGGAATTGAAGGAGTTGGCATTGCATTTAGTTTGACTGGATCTATACCTCGTGTTGCGAGGCATTGTGAGCATGTAGATGGGCTATTTTCACAATTTCTACCTCTAATATTTGACAATTTTACTAATGTTTGACCAGAGGTACTAAAACGGTCTTTAAAGTCGCTAAATTGTCACATTATAAATGTGCAGATACCGTGTATACATTTATACTGTATGTTGGTCTGAGTGAGAAAACAATGTTAACATTTAGCTAAACATCTGGGGACCCCCCAAAATAATTTGGGGACCCCTCTGGGGGTCAACCACTGCTTTATAGAACCTTGCTTTTATGTATACGCTACTTAAAATTTTAAATCTTTCAGCATGTCACAAGGAAAACTTGAGAGAATATCCATTTCCGTTTAGGACAGATTGAAAATAACGCTATACTTGTAACTAGATAAGTGCAATTCTGTGGCAGGGGTCTTCAACAGGGGGTCCGGGACCCCTAGGGGGTCCTCAGAGTTACTACAAGCGGTCCTCCAAATCTTTGTGTGATAAAAACTTTGTTTCTTCTTTTCTATATTAACCACTTGAACCCCAGTGTCCATATTCTGAGAACTTTAGCCAAAAATAGCAGATCTACAAGCTCCTCACACTGCGAGGCGTTGTGAGCTTGTAGTTCGGCTATTTTTGGCATATTGTTCGGTGTAGGGGAGAAAAAGAGCAGACTAAGTACAGAGTGAAAGGTCAAGTTTATTAAGTGTTGACGATTCAAGTGGTTATCTGATGATCGTGCTGTCAAACAATGAAACTATATGGAATCTATGAAAAGGTTGTGGGGGTCCCTGGCCCTGCTTCATCTCTCTCTCTCAACTAAGGGGTCCTTGGCCTGAAAACGTTGAAGACCCCTGTGTTAGGACAAGTCCGGACTAAAATAACATCTAGCCTTTTCCTACTTACCGGTATATTGATCCCAAATGACTAGCCATGCAGTCTATTTTCAGAATCTCCCCTGTCATCAAGTTTCCCCAGTGGGCCCCCCAGCATAGCGCAGAACCCATAAGCATATCACTACTTATCGGTTTTGTCAGCAAGCGCCAAAAATGGTTGGCGACAGCATAATCAGGGAAAATATCTTGCAGCGTGTATCAGCCCTCAGTGGGAATGTGCGTGCAAAATGTCAAGGAAATCGCAACCCTCGTTCATGATTTCAGGCATTTTGTTCAAAACAGACCAATCCTACAAAGTGGAAGCCAATGGCAATGTTAGCCAATTAGGATGGAATATAAAATATGGGACAGATATGTCATGACTATCGCGATACTGTGTACCAATTTGCGTGATTTTGGATAAAATCTGAATGGGTAACAACAAAATAAATGAATAAATGAAATAGCTTTAACTTTACCAGCAATTTCAAGCGTTTTGACTAATCCACAGAATTATCTTTCCAGGGGCAATTTTAAACAAAGGAGGTGACGATGGAAAGACTCATCTCTCTTCTTTCCACTGGCAAAATATAATTATATCCATGATCATCTGTTTTAAAGTTAGGGACCGTCTTGTTTTGACCAAAAACCCACCACATTACAGTGGACGGGATATCTTTTTTACCCGATGACGTCATTTCCGTCTGTATTCTGGGATTGTAGTCCTGCGATCATTAGGGATGGGTATCGTTCACCTTTTAATCGATACGATACTTTTTTCGATACCTGGGAATCGATACGATACCTTTTTCGATACCATTTTCGATACTTTTTATTTATTATTATTATTATAATTATTATTTCCCTTTTTCTATGGGCTATTTTATAGACGTTGGATCATTATTATAATAATAAACATTATAGGCTATTCTCTGCAATTTTCACAGTAACGAGTGTAGCCTACTAAAGCAGTCATTAAACTTTCAGTAGCCCAACTGTTACAGACGACCGGCAAGGGGTGCATTCAAAAGTATCGAAACAAGGTATCGTTCGTTTTTACGTTAACCGATACTCGATAGTATCGGTTCAGTGAATCGATACCATTAAAAGTATCACTGACGATACCCAACCCTAGCGATCATTCACAGGCAGCGCAAACCAATCTGACGAGAATGCCGTCTTTAGCATTGGACCTACAGTAGGACAACATTTATGAGAAATCTCGTCTCTGGCAGAGAATGAGTTAACACATGATCGCGTTGTGTATACTAAATACATCCTTCTTCCTTGCAGACTATTGGCCGCCACTCACATGGCGCCCACAGGTGCCAGGAAAGCCTTACCCTGCTTTGATGAGCCCGCTATGAAAGCTGTCTTCCACATGACTCTGATCCACCCCCACGGCACTGTAGCGCTAGCCAACGCCATGGACATCAGTAAGTTTTAAACTGTAGCATTAGCAAACGCCATGGACGTCACTAAGTTTTAAACTGTAGCATTAGCCAATGCCATGGACATCAGTACGTTTTAAACTGTAGCATTAGCCAACACCATGGACGTCAGTAAGTTTTAAACTGTAGCATTAGCCAACACCATGTACGTCAGTATGTTTTAAACTGTAGCATTAGCCAATGCCATGGACATTAGTAAGTTTTAAACTGTAGCATTAGCCAATGCCATGGACATTAGTAAGTTTTAAACTGTAGCATTAGCCAACACCATGGACGTCAGTACGTTTTAAACTGTAGCATTAGCCAATGCCATGGACATTAGTAAGTTTTAAACTGTAGCATTAGCCAACACCATGGACGTCAGTACATTTTAAACTGTAGCATTAGCCAACACCATGGACGTCAGTACGTTTTAAACTGTAGCATTAGCCAACGCCATGGAGGTCAGTAAGTTTTAAACTGTAGCAGCCAACTCTATGGACATCAGTACGTATGCATTTGAATCCTCAGTGAAAATGATGCGTTAATATCAGGCACCTACTGCTGCTCAAAGTCTTATGCTTATGAGGTATGCTCCTCAACCACTAGGCTATCAGTGCCCCAGAGCAGAGGTCATTGAACGATCATTCATGAACTCATTTTGAACATGAACTGAACATTCTTTATTTCCTCTTGATGAACGTTATTGTCGAAAGCGTTTCATTCTGACGTCCGCGAACGGCACTCGTCGGCTCGTTTGTCTTCGCATTCACAGTTGAAGCACTGTGTGTGCATCGCCTCCTCGTTACGTCTCCCAAGTAAAGTCTGACTTATACTTCGTCTTTTGACGCGTGTTGCATGCCGAAAATAGCGAGACGTTGTCGGCTTGTAGATGAGCTATTTTAACCATGCGGAAACATGCAGGATGTTCGACGGTTAAAAACGTCAGTGTTCTGTCAAGGCAGAACTAGAACATGGATAACACTCCCAGAGTGGGCAGTGGGGAGGCAATAGAACACAACGATTAGACAACGCTATCAGGTGTAACAGACGTGATCGTACGTTGTGTTTTGTAGAATGGACCACAGACCAGGATTCTCAGCTCAGCCAGTGAATTTATTCTGATAAACAGAAAGCGAGGCAATCACTGGTCTGCTCTTCATACAGTATACAGTAACAAATAATTGCGCTCTCATATCAGGGAGAGAATAGCAAGTGAACACATAAATACAATATGTACCTGATAAACAGAAAACGAGGCAATCACTGGTCTGCTCTTCAGTATACAGTAACAAATAATTGCTGGAAATAGAGCAGATACAGTGAAATTAGAATACTGTCTAAAGCATCAGTAAATGTCATAATATCTCTGTGTACATATGTATTCATATATTCATACAAAAATAATAAAATAAACTAAATTATCTCCAGAGCACAATAAACACAACCTACCACTCATATCAGGGAGAGAAAAGGAAGTGAACGAGACAACGTCATTGTCTAAAGGCAGTCACGCCCATTGTCTTAAGGTGGCAGTACACTCTTAAGGTGGAACACTATATACTTCTAATGCATGGGCAAGTGGACGCATTATTAACCATGTTACACAGGCAAGGATGCGACTGGACAGTTAGTTCAAATATGATGATATCAGTTACTATATGGGGGGTCAGAGCCTATGGGTCAGAGTTTACTACTGTCTCTACTATTCCTCTAACATTGTGTTTGTATGTCCAATTGTCCATACAGTGACGGTCAACATTACTATGCAGGGTCAGAGTTTGCTTCAGACCAGCTTTGAGCCCACAGAGGTCATGTCCACCTACCTGCTGGCCTTCGTTGTTTGTGACTTTGGATTCATCAGCTCTCCACCAGGAGACGCTGTTCAGGTAAACCTACTCGTAGTAGTAGGTTAGTAGTAGGTAGTGTTTCTCAGCTCTGTTCCTGCTAATAGTTCTCTATTAAACCAGCTGGTTAACCGGTTCTAAGTGTTCTGTTCTACCAGCTAGTTCAGTGGTTCTCAACCTCAGCAATTATTAGAAAGTGGCAAGATCTACTGTACACTACAAGCTCATAGATATCCTGTTTTCACAATATTATCTATGGAACCAAGTTAAACTTGCCTCAACTATTACAGTTCAAACATGATTTATTTTTATTATTATTATTTTATTATTTATTTTATTTTATTTTGTGATTATTCTTTACGTTTATGTTGCTACAATAATTACATAAATATTTACATTATATAATGTATTTGAAAGATCTGTTTGGTGAAATACAGCTTCATGGCTGTGTGTTCAGATTAGGATGTGGGCTCGGAGAAAGTACATACTAGAGGGACAAGGAGACTACGCTCTGGAAAAGACAGGCCCCATACTGTCTTTCTTTGAAGGCTACTACAATTCCACTTTTCCCCTGAAAAAATCAGGTAGGCCTAAGAACTCTCGTTCTTTAAGTACTAACTGAATCTAATTACTAACTTTGAAACCGTTGAAACTAAAGACCTTCGGAACATGGGCTACGGTATGCTTCAAAAGACGCAAAGTGGTCGCATAGTATCCTAACAATAAACTTAACTTTCTTTATTGCTGTTCAGAAGAAATCTCACAAAATGCTGCACACACACAATATAAAATCCAATACAATTCACCGTTTGTCAGCCTTCTGATTGGTCCCTGAGACTCCCTGACTGGCCAACCAGAAAAAAACATTCACTTTTTGCTATCGGGGGTGGAGTTTGTGCAGTGGAGAATGTTGCTTCAGGCTTTCAAAAACTGCCCGCTCTGCGCGACACGGCATTCGTCCAGTACGGCCGCGGGCGGTGATAGCGATCTCGCTCATCATAATGAATAAGTTTCAACAAACTAGTTCACATGGACCTTATCAATGGTCTAAGAGTTACGATTGGGTACATATATCTATCTATAAATGCGACAAATCTCTGTCTGTTTGTTTGTTTGTAATCCGCGTATCTCGAGAACCGTTCGTCCCACCGGCTTCAGATTCGGCACGCGCGTTCCCCGCCGCCGCGCGGAGTGCAGTGCCGGGCCTCGACCCGACCCGACTCGCGGTTTTCCGAAACCGGCGCGAAACGTTCGGAATCTCCTTATGCGGAGCTGATTGTTGACATCAGGCTGTTCCGGAGGAAGCGCTGACTCATTGTGACATCACTTCATAAAAGGCTCTGACATCACGTACGCCACATGAGTCAACAAAAAATCTCTGTGAATGTGTATGTATGTATGTAATCCGAGTATCTCTAAACCATTCTTCCCACGTTCTCCATATATGGGCATAAAATGAATGCCCGTATGCGGAACTGATGTCTGACATCAGAGTTTTCCGCAACCGGTACTGTGTGTGCAGAGATCTCCATCTATGGGCATAAGGGGACAATGGCAAACAGATGGTCAAAACGGGTCCTATGACAACAGGTATATTGGGGTTTGCATTAAAGGGTGGGGACAAAGGCTAACAGATGGTCAAAACGGGTCCTATGACAACAGGTATATTGGGGTTTGCATTAAAGGGTGGGGCAGGCATAAAATGGACGCAAATAGACAGATATCTCCATATATGGGCATATGGGCATAAAATGGACCCAGAACTATATCTGCAGTGATCTCCATATATGGACATAAAATGGACGCCGACAGACAGACAGATACAGATATCTCCATATAGCGGCGCAGTTAGGAGAACGATACTTCAGTTCTGGAAAGAAGCACCAAAATTTTACAGAGTGTACCTCTTGGGTCATTCTTTAGAAAAATCACATTAGACACTTAATTTTCAAAATGGCTGCCAGTTTTAAAGATGGCCGCCTTTTCGGATATGTTTTACAGGACGCCAGCCAGTTAATATCGAATTTTCATAATATTAAAGTTGTTTTGTAGGTTTTAAAACATCCTGAGTTCATTTATTACACTTTTAAAGCAGCCAGAATAACCTTTCTGACTTTTGGTTGGGGTCTTTTCTCACCTGGGACCCCCCAGACAGACCCCTGAGCCTATTTCAGTAATCGCTCTGCTCCTGCTCCAGAACAATGTTAAATTAGATCTGAAATATGCTCTGAAATAAAAAATGACTAGTAGCAAATAACAGAGGTCTTCCACGGGGGGTCCGGGACCCCTGGGGGGATCCTCAGAGCTACTACAGGGGGTGAGGGGGCCTGCCAAATCTATTTTTTTTGAAACTTCGAATGTTTTTATGTATCCTAGTTTTATGTATTGTACTTTGATGGTTTATTAGTATTCTCAGTATTATTTATAATGTTTTTTTGTGTTAAACAGTTATGGTTGACAGCTGTTACTGCAGGGATTGCAATAATGAAGGTATTGCAACTTTTCACTTTGGGCGCAGAACAACATTTCCATTTATTGCACTGCACTCACACTGACCACACACACACACACACACACTCACACACACACACACACACACACACACACACACACACACACACACACACACACACACGCGCACACACACACACACACACACACACACACACACACACACACACACACACACACACACACACACACACACACACACACCTCTTTGTTATTGTCACCCCAAAACCCTCACCTTATTAGAGCCCATGGTCAATTACGCCCAAAGAGATTAACTACAATACAGTAATTTCAGACTTGCAGGATATATTCGTCTTCATCATCATCATCTTCAATGTCCAACCTAATAGTGTTGACACAGTCTCCACCATAGCATAGAGTGAAAGGCAGGTTATTTAAGCAGCTGCACCGTCCCTTACAACCTGCTTTGCAGACACATTTGATGAGCTCAAGTACTGCCTTTTGAGCAGGGAGAGCAAGAAACCTGACTGGAATATACCCTCCACTCTCTGAATTCCATCTATTTTCTTCGATTGGTGGAAGCACAGGGTATGGTATGGTCAGGTATGATTTATCCTGCATTGTGACAGAGTTGGCACGGAGGTAATGTGGTAGCAGTGCAGCACGAGTTGGAGGTAGCATCTCACCCTCCAAGTTCTTTGACAGAAATAGTTCCCATCTGAGTAATCCCAGGGTTGTTGGATCTTTTGAACTGCAAAATGTTCCGACTGCAATGTTGATGGAAGCTCACCATTTATAAGCTCAGGAGGAATGGCCAATGACCTTGCCAAGGTCCTTGAAGCGGTTAATGGCTTGGTCATCATCATCATCATCAAGTAGGCATTGACCCATGTCTTTTTGGTGATTCCAACAAATGTTCATCCCCAGTCAGCACCTGAAAAACTATGTACGCAAAGGAACCCTTGACATTTGTAACATCCAATAACTTGAACTCACTTGAATATATAAATGTCCTTTTTTTGTACCGGAGGCAAGGACTTGATAAGGAATCGGGGTATCAGCCTCTTCATGTGTTTGCACTTCCTCAAAATCATGTCCCTTGATGAAGGTATCCTATTATGATGCCTACTTTGTCATACCTGACAAATTGCCCTGAGCTTCCATCAATTGAAAAAAAAAATAGATGGAATTCAGAGAGTGGAGGGTATGTCCAGTCAGGTTTCTTGCCTTCCCTGCTGCAAAGGCAGTACTTGAGCTCATCAAATGTGGCTGCAAAGCAGGTTACAAGGGACGGTGCAGCTGCTCAAACAATAACCTGCCTTGCACTCTCCTCCCTTCAAATGCTATAGTGGAAACTGTCAACACTATTAGGGAGCCAAGGGAGGACATGTATAGTAGTGAATTTCTTTGGGTACAATTGACCGTGAGCTCTTTAAGAGGATAGGGTGCGGGTTTTGGGGTGACGATAACAAAGAGGTGTGTGTGTGTGTTGTGTTGTCAGTGTGAGTGCAGCGCAATAAATGGACATGTTAGACTGCGCGCCCAAAGTGAGAAGTTGCAATACCTTAATTATTGCAATCCCTGCAGTAACACCTGTGAACCTGTCTGTCTAACACAAAAATGTAATAAATAATACTGAGAATACTAATAAAAACAGTTAAAAAAAAAGAAAAGAACTTCCCCATCAAGATTCGGCAGGCCCCCTGTAGTAACTCTGAGGACCCCCTAGGGGTCCCGGACCCCCTGTGGAAGACCCCTGGGTATTTGCTACTACTCATTTTTGCTTTCAGAGCCCAGTTACAACAACTTTAATGCTTCAGTTATGATCTAATTTAACATTGCTCTGGAGCAGGAGCAATGCGATTACTGAGATAGGCTCAGGGGTCTGTTTGGGGGGTCCCAGGTGAGGAAAGACCCCAACCAAAAGTCAGAAAGGTTATTCTGGCTGCTTTAAAAGTGTAATAAATGAACTCAGGATGTTTTAAAACCTACAAAACAACTCTAATATTATGAAAATCGGACATTAACTGGCTGGCGTACTGTTCAGAGGCAGCCATCTTGGAAACATGGCAGCCATTTTGATTTTTCAGTGTCTAATGTGTTTTATCATAGGAACAACCCCTAAGGAGTACTTGTGAAAAGTTTTAGGTTTCTTTCCACTTCTGAAGTATTTTAGTGCAAAAATGCATTTATCTGCCCCGCTAATATATGGGCATAAATGGACACAGGCAAACAGATGGTCAAAACGGGTCCTATGACAACAGGTATAATGGGGTTTGCATTAAAGGGCGGGGCATTCATTCTCTATTTACATCGTTCCCGAGTTGGCCAGGTCGCCGACTAGACGCTGGGCCGCCCGAAGGGCGGCCCAGCTTCTAGTTGTAATAATAACACAAAACTAGAAAGATGCAATTCTGGGAAATTGCGAGTGTTGCTGACATGACAGGGAGAAAGGAATGCTTTTAGGCTAAGCATCTCTAAAAGTGGCAACAATAATTACTCATTGTAATAATAACACAAAACTAGAAAGATGCAATTCTGGGAAATTGCGAGTGTTGCTGACATGACAGGGAGAAAGGAATGCTTTTAGGCTATTTTTAGAGGTAAGTCATTTTCCGTTTGTTTGTAATAGTTGTAGGCTAGAAAGAGAGAGAGAGAAAGAGAGAGAGAGAAATGGTCGAGTGAGCTCCACTTTGTATTGTGAGTAAGACGGGACCTGTGTTGCATTGCCGATTAAAATATAATCTCTTTAGGCCTAAGCCTATTTATTAAACCACAATCGAATGTTGTTTACTTGCATAATGGGGACACTTTTTTTTAATTGTATTTTTTTTTTCTTCTTTTTTTTCTTTTTTTTTTTGGACTGGTCCCCCTCAGCAATGGCGCTGGTTTTGTAGGCCGATAACTCCAAATCGGCCTACAAAACGTCATACGCACACATGGACCTTATCAATGGTCTAAGAGTTACGATTGGGTACATATATCTATCTATAAATGCGAGAAGTCTCTGCGTGTCTGTCTGTCTGTCTGCGTGTATGTAATCCGCGTATCTCGAGAACCGTTCGTCCCACCGGCTTCAGATTCGGCACGCACGTTCTCCGCCGCGGCGCGGAGTGCAGTGCCCGGCCTCGACCCGACCCGACGCGCGTTTTTTCCGAAACGGCGCAAAACGTTCGGAATCTCCTTATGCGGAGCTGATTGTTGACATCAGGCTGTTCCGGAGGAAATCATGTCATTGTGACATCACTTCATAAAAGGACATCACGTACACCACATGACCCCACACTCCTATGACAACACGGGCATATTTACATTGTTCCCGAGTTGGCCAGGGCGCCGACTAGACGCTCGGCCGCCCATCTCCATATATGGGCATAAATGGACGTATCGGCGCAAGCGCTGACTCATTGTGACATACAATGGACGCAATCTCCGTATATGGGCATAAAGGGGACACAGATACAGTGATCTCCATATATGGGCATATGGGCATTCTGACATCACTTCTGCTGACTCAAAGACAAACAGGCAAACAGATGGTCAAAACGGGTCCTACAGAGATCTCCATATATGGGCATATTTACATTGTTCCCGAGTTGGCTAGGGCGCCGACTAGATGCTCGGCCGCGCATCTCCAAATCTCTGCGTGTATGTATCTCTGCGTGTATGTAACCCGCGTATCTCGAGAACCGTTCGTCCCACCGGCTTCAGATTCGGCACGCACGTTCTCCGCCGTGGCGCGGAGTGCAGTGCCGGGCCTCAACCCGACCCGACGCACTTTTTTTCCGAAACGGCGCAAAACGTTCGGAATCTCTTTATGCGGAGCTGATTGTTGACATCAGGCTGTTCCGGAGGAAATCATGTCATTGTGACATCACTTCATAAAAGGCTCTGACATCACGTACACCACATGACCCCACACTCCTATGACAACACGGGCATATTTACATTGTTCCCGAGTTGGCCAGGGCGCCGACTAGACGCTCGGCCGCCCATCTCCATATATGGGCATAAATGGACGTATCGGCGCAAGCGCTGACTCATTGTGACATACAATGGACGCAATCTCCGTATATGGGCATAAAGGGGACACAGATACAGTGATCTCCATATATGGGCATATGGGCATTCTGACATCACTTCTGCTGACTCAAAGACAAACAGGCAAACAGATGGTCAAAACGGGTCCTACAGAGATCTCCATATATGGGCATATTTACATTGTTCCCGAGTTGGCTAGGGCGCCGACTAGACGCTCGGCCGCGCATCTCCATATATGGGCATAACGGGTCCTACAGAGATCTCCATATATGGGCATATTTACATTGTTCCCGAGTTGGCTAGGGCGCCGACTAGATGCTCGGCCGCACATCTCCATATATGGGCATAAATGGATGTATCGGCGCAAGCGCTGACTCATTGTGACATAAAATGGACGCAATCTCCGTATATGGGCATAAAGGGGACACAGATACAGATATCTCCATATATGGGCATATGGGCATTCTGACATCACTTCGAAATGCGACAAATCTCTGCGTGTATGTAATCCGCGTATCTCGAGAACCGTTCGTCCCACCGGCTTCAGATTCGGCACGCGCGTTCCCCGCCGCGGCACGGAGTGCAGTGCCGGGTCTCGACCCGACCCGACGCGCGGTTTTCCCGAACCGGCGCGAAACGTTCGGAATCTCCTTATGCGGGGTTGATTGTTGACATCAGGCTGTTCCGGAGGAAATCGGCGAAAGCTCTGACTCATTGTGACATCACTTCATAAAAGGCTCTGACATCACGTACACCACATGAGTCAACAAAAAATCTCTGTGAGTGTGTATGTATGTATGTAATCCGCGTATCTCGAGAACCGTTCGTCCCACGGGCACGCGCGTTCTCCATATATGGGCATAAAATGAATGCCCCCATATATGGGCATAAAATGGATTGCAGACAGACAGATACAGATATCTCCATATATGGACATAAATGGACAGAGGCAAACAGATGGTCAAAGATCTCCATATATGGGCATAAAATGGACGCAGACAGACAGATACAGATATCTCCATATATGGGCATAAATGGACACAGGCAAACAGATGTTCAAAACGGGTCCTATGACAACAAGTATAATGAGGTTTGCATTAAAGGGGGAACCGGCACTGTGTCTGCAACACAGTTGGAGGCACAGACAGGTACTCCATATATGGGCATAAAATGGACGCAGATAGCCAGATATCTCCATATCTGGGCATAAAATGGACCCAGAACTATAACTGCAGTGATCTCCATATATGGACATAAAATGGACGCCGACAGACAGACAGACAGATACAGATATCTCCATATATGGGCATAAATGGACACAGGCAAACAGATGTTCAAAACGGGTCCTATGACAACAGGTATAATGAGGTTTGCATTAAAGGGGGAACCGGCACTGTGTCTGCAACACAGTTGGAGGCACAGACAGATACTCCATATATGGGCATAAAATGGACGCAGATAGACAGATATCTCCATATATGGGCATAAAATGGACCCAGAACTATAACTGCAGTGATCTCCATATATGGACATAAAATGGACGCCGACAGACAGACAGACAGATACAGATATCTCCATATATGGGCATAAATGGACACAGGCAGACAGATGGTCAAAACGGGTCCTATGAAAACAGGTATAATGGGGTTTGCATTAAAGGGCGGGGCATTCATTCCCTATTTACATTGTTCCGAGTTGGCCAGGTCGCCGACTAGACGCTGGGCCGCCCAGCTTCTAGTATTTTAAATGGGCAGAATTACGAAAAGCCAGCCTATTATGTGAGGAGAACTATAATCTGTCTCTCCTCTTCCTACCCAAGATGCAATGAACTACTGTTTTGCTATGTAATTACTGTACATTTTTCTTCCCTTTTTATTAATTTCACGTATGTGTTTTTTTTGGTACTTTATATAGCTGTAATGAGGCTATGAAAAAATAAAAAAAAATCCCATCCACTTCCACTATAAAAGAATCTGCAATGGATGATTCTGTCCCACTGGGATTAAACAAATTAAAACATGTATTTTCGGGGAAACCCCCTGTTTTGCAATGTAACTACTGTACCTTTGTCTTCCCTTTTTATTAATATCACCTAGATGTTTTTCCTTTGGTACTTTATATAGCTGTAATGAGGCTATGAAAAAATAAAAAAAATCCCATTCACTGCCACTATAAAAACAATCTGCCCAGGGTCAAATGTCCCACCATAGTAACAGGGCAGAATGGGGCGGGATTTGCAAAAGCCTGAATTATAGCAGAAAAGTCCTGAATAGTGCTTTTAACCTGTTAATATTCATGGGCCCACAGACCATATTTTCTTAAAGAAACACGTGTACACCAGAGCCATGTATTCATAGAGTCGCATCACTCCCGTTCACTTCATGGGGCCAGGTCTTCTACGCACAGTCACATCTATTGGCGTATATAGTGACAAACCGTGAACCGGAAGTTTACAGAATACATTGAAGTCTATGAGGTAGGGCATTAACGAAAAAGTCACAAGTCGACTCCCACCAGAGAAAGTCGAAAGTCGAAGTAAAAAAAAAGAAAAAACCTTTGTATTTTATCTAATATTACACTGGTTCTCAACTTTTTGAGGCTGCAACCCCCAGAATAATAATATTTTAACTACGGACCCCCAACCTGATGAGCATGATCGGCTATTTTCACAATTTCTGCCTATATATTTGACAATTTAGACAATGTTTAATTTGTCATTTTAGAGGTATTAAAAAGTCCTTAAATTGGCACTTTAGAAATGTGAAGATACCCTCTATATACTAAAAACGTTATGTTGGTTTGTTTACAGTTGAGTGAGAAAACAAATGTTGCACATTAAATTAATCATCTGGGGACCCCCCAAAATAATCGAGTTGAGTCGACTTGCAAAAATCACAAGTCGTTAATGCACAACTATGATAGGTAAAGTGACCATGAACCATGTGACCCGCGCTGTTTCTGACCCCGAAGGTAGAACTCTCTGATTAGTCGCCTCCGATGTACATAAAAGCGTGTCACTTACATAGGCAAGATATATAGGCTAACATTTTAAGGCTATGAGCATTTAGATGAGAATTAAAAATCTTCTATTCCAGTATGTTCAAACTTGCATTACTCAATGTCAGTAGCACAGAGTGATAATGATTTCTGTTTTCCTTCAAAATGAGACCATTTTGGAGTAATGACAGGTTAAAAGGCCATACTGTGGTGGTGGCCAGAGCTCTTTATACATGTTTTCCTCCATGTTTCAGACCAGATCTCCCTGCCTGACTTCGGTGTTGGAGGGATGGAGAACTGGGGTCTGATCACCTACTCAGAGTCTTTAATCCTCTACAACCCCAACGTGTCCACTAACGGAGACAAGGAACAGGTGGTTGAAATCACCTCCCATGAGCTGGCCCACATGGTACAGTACTGTGTTCATTTGCACAAAAACTAAGTTATGATGATGACTAAAACTAAGGTGAAATCTATTGGTAATTTTTTCAAGACAAGTCTTTTTTAAGATGGGTTGCGCTCAGATGTTGCTCTCTGAAAATAGCGGATCACTAGGCCTACGCGTCGCACTGCGACTGCGACGCATTGATGTTTAAAAATAAATTAATACATCTTGTTCCCTGGCACATTTTCAGATGGGGTTTCATGACATGACAATATTTGAGAAAAGACCATATTAAAAACATTTGGAAGCAAGCCCAAATAGGCAAAGTTACTTTACAAACAAGACCCAAATAAGCAACTACACTTTAGAAACAAGCTCCAAGCTAGACTACACGTTGTGTGCTTGTAGATCTGCTGGTTTCACTAGTCGACAGTCTTGTATGATGAAGCAGGGCTTTACTTTATGAAAAAAACATACACATTTGAAACTTGGAGATACAAGGTTTCTGCCCGACAGTGACGATATACATTAGAAACACGCCTGTGGGGTGCACGCTGTATATTGTTTATGTATATATTAAAAAAAGAAGAAAAATACAAGCCAAAAGAAGCAACTACACTTATAAACAAGCCCCAAAAGGCAACCTTGAAAGTAACTATTTACAAGCAACTTTACAGAAGGTTTCTTATAATAAGCAGACATGGCAACAATGGGTCCAACTTAGAGAGTAGGTTAAAGACCAGAAAGGAAGAAAATTATCTGTCGTTATTGTCAATGTGTTCTAATGTAACCATGTTTTGTCCTCAGTGGTTTGGGAATCTAGTGACAATGAGATGGTGGAATGAGCTGTGGCTAAAGGAGGGCTTTGCCTCCTATGCTGCATACCTGGGAATCCATTTTGCTGAACCAACGTGGGGCATTGTAAGTTCTGCTGTCTCATAACCACTTAAGCCCATATTGGAAGCCGGCTTCCCATAACCAGTCACAACCAGTCACACAACTGGTCAATAAATCAATAGAGACAAAATCAAATTACAATTTCAATGTTGATTCTGCTACAGGGGCGCTGCAGCACATATAATCAGCTGCCATTGTATTTTTGGAGCTGTGTGAAACACAGGCTCCCTATACGTGGCTGTGTGGGTCTGTGTGTCTGTCTGTGTGTCTGTCTGTGTGTGTGTATGTAGCCTGAACTTCCTAAACTTCGGCGCGTAACTAGTCCCACAGTTTTGCCACCACACACTCGCGCCATATGTCAAATCGACCGGCTTACTCGGGAATCGTGGGCTATTACTTTTCTAAGAGAAAGGTTCTATAGTTTAATTGATATTAATTTATTAGTGAATTAATTTTCCCCATTGACTTAGAATGGGAATCGCAAAAACTCACATTCAATTATTTGTCTCTCGCAAACCACAGGGGCTACAGTTTCAAGACTTGGAGAGGAGGTTCATAATGATTTCAAGGATTAAATAAAAAATAATTGTGTCATTTGGCCTCATGGTGGCGCTATAACACCCCACTTTACGTTTTGGCCTGTAACTCTTGAACCGTAGGTCGAAAAATTAAAAATATTTTTTCCCTGGATTCCTTGGGTCATGACGCATCTCCCCATATAGGCCACGCCCATTTGCGCCATGCTAGATTTTCCGCCATCTTGAATTTTCTCCAAAACACACTTTTTGCTCCTTTTCCTACATATTTTCTTCAAATGTCACAAAAATCGGTACACATGATCCACACACACACACACACACACACACACACACACACACACACACACACACACACACACACACACACACACACAGCTCCACTTCACACGGGTGTGATTTTTCATCCATGCATTACTCATATTAAGTGATTATTACACATTATTTGTACTTGTTTTTATCATTTTTCACCCTATACTTTTACATTACTAATATTACAGCACTACTTTCACTAAAACATCTGTAGTGTTTACATAGTTTGAAATATATTCATAAGATTTTGCCTATGAATTGACGACACCTTGATGGACAATTTCACTATATGACTCCAATGAGATCTTGAGTCTTTTTCACTATTCAGAATGCAGATTTTCCATAGGCGGAGGTCTTTTTCAATCCTCTTTTCCCTAGTAAGTGATCACAGCATTACAATTTGGTAAGAGAAATGTGATGTTTTACACTGCATTTGTGAATTTTCAGGGGTTAGCTTACATTTGGTGGGTCAAGAGTAGCCACAATCATTGTAGTTTTGGGTCCACAACTGTTCCAATTTGGGCATGCATTTTAGGCGAATTTTTCCCCTGGACCCCTCTGGGGTTCAAGTGGTCATAAATATCACCTTATGAAAGTGGTATCCATACACGAACAAATGTGTCTGAGGCAAAGACTTGGTCTTTTGGATCAGACTGCCATACTTTTCAGTGGTGTAAAGTAACTAAGTATATTTACTTAAGTACTGTACTTAAGTACAATTGTGAGGTATGTGTACTTTACTTGAGTATTTCCAATTTCCAATAATTTTACTTCTACTTCTCTACATCTTGGATTCAAATATTGTACTTTTACTCCACTACATTTATTTTTAAAACGTTACTTTACTAGTTACTTTGCAGGTGTAAACTATAATATTATAAAACACACATTATCCCACTTTAACCCTATTTTATACCTTGGCTATTTGAAAATAGCCGATCTACAAGCTCACAACGCGTCGCAACAGCTTGTAGGTCTGCTATTTTCAAACATTTAGTACTTTTACTTTTGGTACTTTAAGTACATTTTGATGCAAATACTTTCATACTTTTACTCAAGTACAT
Source organism: Nannobrachium achirus (assembly GCF_963921795.1). Taxonomy (NCBI): domain Eukaryota; kingdom Metazoa; phylum Chordata; class Actinopteri; order Myctophiformes; family Myctophidae; genus Nannobrachium; species Nannobrachium achirus. The sequence goes on from NC_137819.1 coordinate 19,061,448, forward strand.
TTTGAATTCTGGACATTTACTTGTAACGGAGTACATCTACTGTAGGGCAGTATTGATACTTTTACTTAAGTAGAAAAGTACTTTTTCCACCACTGATACTTTTCTGACCTTTTAAAGTGGGCGTGTGCGCGTGTGTCCATCGTGCACCAGCGCGTGCACGCCGCTCACAGCTTTCAAACAAAAAGAAAATCCACTGAACCATCTTGAGTTCTTGCTATGTTGCAGAAAGCTAGGATGGTGGTGGATATGGTGCATAGTGTGATGGAGGAGGACGCCCTGGCTTCCTCCCATCCTCTGTCAACTAAGGAGGAGGAGATCCAGACACCTGAACAAATCAATGAACTGTACAGCGTCATCACCTACAGCAAGGTACACACACACACACACACACACACACACACACACACACACACACACACACACACACACACACACACACACACACACACACACACACACGCAGGCACGTGCACAAATTGGGCTTGAGCCTCTGCCCTTTTATCCGTCTGTAAAAACTGCCCTCTCCAGACCATGAATGCCGTTTTTACTATGGTGAAAGAAATGCCAATGCCCCTCTCTCCTTGCCATACCTGAAGGCATCATTCAAGAGAAAGTGTCTTGTCCAAACTCTCCTGAACTTGCATGCAGCATCTTATGTTGAAAGAATTGTCCTCTCTGTCGATTATGCTTAGTTCAGTCTGGTATCAAGCACCGTAAATTGCCGAACTCCAAGCTCACAATGCGTCAAGCATTTCAGCCCCTGCCTCTCTAACATTTTCGACACGTCCTTGCACATACACCCACACACACACACACACACACACACACAGACACACACACAGACACACACACACACACACACACACACACACACACACACACACACACACACACCGTGACCGACTGCAAGGCGCTTAAATGAGTTGATTTTGTTTCCAGGGGGAAAATCTCAATAGTCTGAGGTTCCATTAGTCCAAGTAAGGTTAGGATTAGGGTTAGGTTTAGGGTTAGGGTTATCATTCATGAGGTTCAACAGCATCGGCAGGTTAGCATTCACCAGCCTCGGACTAATGTGCCCGTTTCCCGGTCCATTAGAGAGGAAACTATATGATGTTGATGTTGTTTCCAGGGGGCTGCAGTTCTCAGGATGCTCTCAGACGTCATCACAGAGGATGTGTTCTCCAAAGGACTCGTTGTGAGTATCGTAAGATGAAGATTGAAAGAAACCACATGCAACACAACCCTTAAACCTCAACACAAATCTTTTAGACAGTTGCTGACCAGACAAAATACAGTTTTATATAGTGACACTACATGCGCTTTATTATTGTGCTGCATCTTTCTTCTGCCTACACATACGTCGTCATCTCCTAGTACAGGGTTCCCCAATTAGTTTTCCTCAAGGGCCGAATTATGTCTAGGGTACCAAGCCGAGGGCCACAACATTGCAGGGGGCAATGGTGGCGTTCCTGCTACTCCAGCGACAGTTCAGATATCGTCGTTTGTCGGGTGAAAATCTTGTATGTCCAAAACCGTTTGTTTTGCATTTATCATTAAAAAAAAAAGTAAACTAGTGAAAACAGCCAATCTACAAGCACACAAAGAACTTACGAGATTTCCATCCGACAACGACAATATACTAGTGTTGTTGCTGCTCTTACTGCGGTTGGTGTGGACCCCTGTCCTAGTATATGAGCGAATAGGGGAAGGGGATCAATCTCAAGTCATTGTGGCTCTCCCAGTGGCCCGGCAAAAACACGCATGTCTCTCAAAGAATATGATTATTGGTAGAATCACGGGACGTTTAGAATATTTGGGGGTCGTTGCAATCACCTTCACTACAATACTTCACCATATGTTGTGCTATGACAAAATAAACCCATAAAATGTAACAACGTGTGCGTTCCGTAATGCAATTCCAATGGAGAAAGCTGTGTGTTGTACACCTGGAGAAGCAAAGGTGTTTCGGGCCAAGCCCCGAAATACCCGTATGTATGTTCTCTACTGTATGTCTCAAAGAAAATATATTTATTCCAAACCAAGAGCTAATTTATTAAACTCTCACACTCGTTTACATACTAACACTATCCATCTCTCTGCAGACTTACTTAAACGTGTTCAAGTACAGCAACACAGTCTACACAGACCTCTGGGAGCATCTACAAAAGGTAACCCTTTTTCCTAATGAAAAAAAAAAGAAAATAATCAATGACGTGTCTGTGGTGTTTTCTTTTATCCGTTTATCAGGATATGTCATTGATGTTCATTGGCTGTGTTAGACGACATGATGGGCTGAAAGGTTTCTCGTTGTGTTTCATTAAACTGAACACAACACTGGGGTGCCCGCTGTCCTACCGGTCCGGGTGCATGCCACATGGGCTCAGTGTAGCCTGGCAGCGTGTCGCTGGTTTGAGTCCCGGTCCCAACTGCCTTTGCTGCGTGTGACGTGTCGCTCCCCGTCTCTCTCGCTGTTTCCTGTCCTGTCAGTGGAGGCATAAAGACATCGCAGCACAACGTGTTGTCAGTCGTGTTAAGTCAGGGCAGTCTCATCGAAACAAATGTCTTGTACAGTTATATGCATGATTAGGCATATATATATATTTTTTTTCTTTTGTTTTTTATCCCACATTTTTTGCAACCCATTTTTCTCACCCGGTGACTACCTAACCTGTAGTCCTGGTTTCCGCTCTCCCCTTGCCGCACCAGGGGACATTGGGGAGCACCCGGCTGGCTAGGGGGAGAGGTAGTATAGAAACCAGGACTACTGCATGTTTTTGTGTGAGGGCCTATGCCCAAGGAGACACGGGGAGAACATGCAAACTCACCACAGAGAGGCCCTATCGCCAACCCCACCTGGGGTGTGGGTGCTGATGACGCAGGTGGAGGAACACGCCCCCAGCGCCCACAGCTTCCCCCGGTGGGAATTGAACCCAGGACCTTCTGGCTGTGAGGCGAAGTGCTAACCACTGCACCACCGTGCCCCTATGATTAGGCATATTTAGTGGCAGTTATGTGCATGATTAGACATATCGTGTGACAGTTATGTGCATGATTAGGCATCTAGTGGCAGTTATGTACATGATTAGGCATAAGGTGCAAAACACACATAGGGCAGAAGCTTTACAGTTAAACAAATTTGTGAAAAACACCGGTCTGCGAGCTCACAGCGCATTTTATCGCAACGTGCCGCGTGCTATTTTCACTGCTTTTGTCCGGCACTCTTCTTTGACGAATATATGGAGAGAAGAGGTTTCTGCCCGACAGCAATGATACGTTTCATGTCCCACATGGGTTTCAAACATAAACGTTTTGAGTTGAAGGCTTCACACATCACCTGTCCTACTAATCAAACATCAAAGGTGTGGTTCACCCAATAAACATTTTATTTTTTATCAATTATACACCCCACAAAGCCTTGAATTTGTGAAGATTTCTTAGTTTTTGTTGCATTACTAAGCCAAAAATTTCATGGCAAGAAATGACAGATCAATTTGCCATTTTAGGAACATCAACAGGCATCTGCATCTGATGTTTTAGCTGACCTAAAACATCGGCTTCAATGATTGGCCAAGCTTCACAGTGACGTTTGTTCAGTACTATACTATATAAATGGTTGATCATGCGAATATCTCACTTGTTTTGCAGAGTAGTAGTTGTCTTGCTTTGCTGTGAGATATGTTGCAATGGGTCGACCATCTGGAAGGTGCAATGGATATAGCTGTAGGCGTTGCTGTTGCATCTGGGGAAAAGGTCTACTCATTCGCATGGCACCGTGGAAACGATCAGATTGAGGTGAAAATCATCAACACAGTGTCCTTGCGCTGGATGACGTTGTCCACGGAGACAATTGGAAGAGAATTGAACCCAGAGGTTCCCTCCTATCGCAAAGGCCACACAGTTGTGCTGATCGAAACTATAACCTACCTCTGGGGGGGATATAATTATTCAGATTACTTCAATGTGCTTTATGCGTTTGATGTTGACACCCACACATGGTTGAAGCCCAGGTTTTCTGGGACAGTTCCAGAGGGGAGGGAGAGGCACTCAGCCTGTGTCTCGGGGAAGGTCATGTATGTCTATGGAGGATTCAACCAGCTGACTGGATTCATGAATGACTTGTACAAGGTTGGACACCGCCACAATGGTCTGGTCTCTAATTCACACCAGAGGCACTACGGGACTTGCCTCAGCAGGTCACTCTGCCACCATCATCGGGACAAAGATGTTCGTGTTTGGTAGCTATAGAACCAGTAGATCGTATGAAGAGACAAACTACTGCAACAACGTCAGAGTGTTTGACATGCAGACCAACTGCTGGTTGAGCATGCCTTCTGCAGGGCTTCTTCCAAGAGGACGCTGGTGTCATTCAGCCTTTGTTTACAATGGAGAACTGTACATATTTGGTGGGTTTAGTCAGTGCAGGGGCACAAATGATCTGTATTTGGACCCACTGGGAAATGATCGGTTTGGGTTCTTAACTGATCTGTGGAAGTTCAATCCAGAGACCTTCTCCTGGAAGGAGCTTCAGCCCAAGGGGAAGGGCCTGTGTTTAAGGTCCCTTCAAATGAAGTGCTGTTGCAAGGTGAGAGAACGTATCATCTTTGTCCGATACAGTTACGATAGCAACTGTATCGGACAAGGTTGTGTTGCTTCTTCTGGCAATAACGACCCCTTAGACATCTTGGACTTGAGTCCTAGTCTCAAGACGTTATGTAAACTAGCGGTTATTGAGTACGGTCTGGAGCAGGAGGGACTCCCACACGACATCCGTTGGGAATTAGGGCTGGGACGTTGTGGACGTCCCAGGCTGGGACTTTGTGGACGTTCCAGGGGTGCATGATTGACAGCTCATCTGCACTGCCAGCGAGCGATCATTCCGATGTCACACGGAAAACCGTCGGCCATTGCATTGCAACGTAGCCTGAACCAATCAATTAAATAAATAAGAAATGCACTCTGTCGAGGTGCCAACTTGCGCAAGCAGAGCATGCCATGAGGTGCGCTCACCACTGGCATCAGGCTTCCAAAGACAAATGAGGTCCCTCATTTCCTGTTAATAGTGATGTCACCAGAGATGCTGGTCCCTGATTGGCTACAGTCTATACTGTACATACATACATACATACATACATACATACATACATACAGTACATACATACCCGGCCGATCGCAGTACTTGCTTGCTCTGCTTGCGCAAGTAATAACTATAACTGCACTCTTTAGAGGTGCCTACTTCTTCCGCCTTGTGCACAAGTAGTACTTGTGCACCACTGCGCTCACCACTGGAATCACTACTTGCATCACCAGGAATGCTGGTCCCTCATTGGCTGTTAATGATGACGTTGCCAGAAATGCTGGTCCCTGATTGGGCTACAGTCTTAAACACACACACGGCAACATATCTGCATACTTACCTGCCGTACCTACCTACATACGCAGCCGAACGCAGTACTTGCACGCTCTGCTGATGCAAGTAATAATAGATGTTATGTGTTGTACTACAGGCAGTAGACAGTGCCTCTCCCAGTCTGGGCTTGCCCTACCCTGTAGAAGACTTCATGAACCGCTGGATCCTCCAGATGGGCTTCCCGGTGGTGACCATCGACACCCGGACAGGAAGCATCAGTCAGAAGCACTTCCTGTTGGACCCGGACTCTCCAGTGAACAGAACCTCTCCCTTCAAGTAGGAAACACTGTTTGATCTTGTGGTGCTCTTAACCAGTGGCGGTGCCATAGTTTTGTACTTTTTCAGTTTTGTATGTGTCTATGGAGTATACTCTAAGAGACCCCCAGGTGTGGTGCAACTAGAACTGCATTCTGTCGAGGTGACAACGTGCGCCTTGTGCACAAGCAGGCCATGTATGGCCGGCCATGTATGGCCTACTTGTGCACCAACATGTGCACTAACAAGCCATGAGGTGCACTAACTGGCACCACCACTGGCGATGCCAGTGACATCACCACTGGCATCACCAGGAAATCTGGTCCCTCATTGGCGGTTAATGATGACATTGCCAGAAATGCTGGTCCCTGATTGGGCTATGGGCTTAAACACGGGCAGACACCGACATACACTCTAAAAACTGCTGGGTCAAAAACAACTCAACTTGGGTCATTTTTGATCCAACTCACGGGTCAAATAGGGACCAATGCCAGGTTTGGTTATTTTAACTCAAGAAATTTGGTTATGAATATTGACCCATAAATTGGGTCAAATAAATAACCAAATTATTTGTTTAAAATGACCCAAGATTGTAGTCAATATGACCCAAGTTTTGGGGTTGAGTGGGCTAAATGAATACAACCTACATATGCATGGTCTTTAGAATGACAACGTCAATATTATCTGTCATTAACATAACATCAGAAATGTTTCAGGGTTTCTTCTCAGATGAATTGTTCGAAGATTGGTAATATCAACATAAAAGTGCATACAATATATTATGCAACAATGTTGATAATACTATTGTCAGAATAGTTTAGAGAAGATACACAAAAATAATCTCAGAATTACTATGAGTTCTTCTCTTTCAGACAAGCTGTTGGGGAGGGAGCTCAACCCTAAGCTAGCAGCCAAGCACTTACGGTTAGGGTTTAGGCTCAAATATTGACAAATCAAATTCAGACATATGACAGACAGCTTGCCGAGACAGACACATGGATATGACATATTTAGCATTTTTAGCTCCCAACAGCTTAGAAAATGTCTCTGGAAACCTAGAAAAATGCTTTTCCCAGCATGCTTTGCAAACAGGTTTATGGTGCCTGTCCCCTGATTGGCCCAAAGCTAGACAACTGACCCAAGTATAGGGGTTACCACTAACCCCAAAAACGGGTCACCCCCAGATAAATATTACCTAACTCGAACAACCCTGGAATTGGGTCAAAATAATATCCCAATAACTCAAGGAAGGGTTGTGGCTCTGAGAAATGACCCAGAAATGTGACCTAACACAAATGACCCATGATTTGGGTCAAGAAATGACCCATGAGTTTTTAGTGTGTACATACGTATATACGCAGCCGACCACTGCACTTGCGTGCTCTGCTGGCGAAATTAACAAGTAAAAAGACTTTCTTCCTGAAAGCTGAAAGCCTCCGAGTCAAAAGGCCCAATTGACATACACTGATATAGTGACATCATAAAATCATCCCCTCCCCTTTTTACCATTCAACAACACTGTGGGAGTGGCTAACTTCAGCTGAGTCACCACCCACCTGAAAACCAGGTATACTTAAAGGGGAAAACCGCCCATTTTCAATACTGAACTATGTCATACCTTAGAGGAGTTCTAGGCGAAACAGAAGGTTCTCCCCTCCCTTCTGTGTTGCCTAGAACTGGAGGATTGATTTTGGTGTTTGTATTGCATAGGACACACACACAATCACACACACACACACACACACACACACACACACACACACACACACACACACACACACACACACACACACACACGTATGCATATGTTCATGTTTTAATGTGCATCATGTACTGTATATATGCTGTCCCTGTAGTTATGAGTGGATTGTACCCATTAAATGGATAAAGACCGGTGCAGTGCAAGAGCACACCTATTGGCTCGACAAGAAAGAAGGTGAGACTCCATTCACATGAAGTGGTTTTTCATATCAAGGCCAATTATTTATACTAGAAGCTGTCGGGCGGCCCAGCGTCTAGTCGGCGACCTGGCCAACTCGGGAACGATGTAAATAGGGAATGAATGCCCCGCCCTTTAATGCAAACCCCATTATACCTGTTGTCATAGGACCCGTTTTGACCATCTGTTTGCCTGTGTCCATTTATGCCCATATATGGAGATATCTGTATCTGTCTGTCTGTCTGTCGGTGTCCATGTTATGTCCATGGAGATCACTGCAGATATAGTTCTGGGTCCATTTTATGCCCATATATGCCCATATATGGAGATATCTGTCTATTTGCGTCCATTTTATGCCCATATATGGAGATCTCTGTATCTGTCTGTCTGTGTCCCTTTATGCCCGTATATGGAGATATCTGTTTATCTGCGTCCATTTTATGCCCATATTTGTTGACTCATGTGGCGTACGTGATGTCAGAGCCTTTTATGAAGTGATGTCACAATGAGTCAGCGCTTGTGCCGATTTCCTCCGGAACAGCCTGATGTCAACAATGAGCTCCGCATAAGGAGATTCAGAACGTTTCGCGCCGGTTTCGGAAAACCGCGCGTCGGGTCGGGCCGAGGCCCGGCACTGCACTCCGCGCCGCGGCGGGGAACGCGCGTGCCGAATCTGAAGCCGGTGGGACGAACGGTTCTCGAGATACGCGGATTACATACAGACAGACAGACAGAGATTTGTCGCATTTATAGATAGATAATACAGTATGGCATTTGAGCCAAGGACCACCATTTGGTGAGATTTGGCCTCTCAGACCCAAAACTTCACAACATCCACAATTCCATGCTGTAGGCCTATTGATGTTGGTACCATAGGAGAGATAACAGGCAAACATTGATCAAAATATAAAAATATATATATAAATTATCTAATTGTGTAGACATCTTGTAAATTGAGTAACAGATGTTTAACCATAATTTAACTTTCATTTTACACTACAAATGACACATTTCAATGCCATCAAGGCCAGCCAGGGGGAAAAAAAGAAAGTTGACTAATTCAACTGTAGATTTAGTTGACAAGACTCTTCTAAGTATATTTAGTCTAAAAAGTCTAAAAGTAAAACATTTCATATGACTAAACTATTACTATAATGGAATTTAATTCTAAAGACTATCTAAAACTAAATCAAAATATGCTGTCAAAATTAGCACTGCTCGACACTTGTTGAATACCACTCTACTCCACATCAGATACCAACCCCAACATGACCTGCAGCAGCAGCGCTGACTGGATCATGGCCAACATCGACACATCTGGCTTCTATAGAGTCAACTATGACTCCCAGAATTGGGAGAGACTGCTGGCCGCGCTGCAAACAAACCCACAGGTACAGAAAAACTGAGTGAGTGCCTAAAGCCATTCATAGGCTACTCCAGTTTTAATCACCGCAGTGTAGTTTTCTAAAGTTCGAAAACTACAACATTGTCACTCACCATGGTGAGTAGCGAATCCACTCTCACCCTGACACATCTCTCTGCTTTTACTGTCCGACATCACCCCGTTCACTGATTGGTCTAGAGGTTTGGTGGGCGGTCCCCCTGGTTTAACAGACACGGAGGCACAGAGTCACGGTCAAGGAATATTTAGAGGAAGGGACACCGACGTAGTTTTTGCTATCACGCAATTCCAATCGGCAGATTAGTCGCACCATGGGTGCCAAATTGCAGCCGGAAGTTGGGTGGAATGCATTGGAGTCAATGGAAGCATGTGGACCAGCTCATGAACAAACACTATTTTCTTAATGACTGAGACCTTTGTAAATTTCGCTTCTGGAAAATAAAAGAAGACATGTCACACTTTCTTTAATCTTTGTCTTTGTTGTGTTGATTTTCGATGTGCGCACTGTGTAATTTTATTGATGTATCTAAAGAGCACAACGTATGTTTCTGAACGTGCCAAGTATCGCGAGACTGTCCACCATTTCCTGTCTGGAAACCAAATATTGCGATTTAGTGCATTAGTTGATCTAAGACACAAAACTGTGTCTTAGGACTTTCGATATGTTGTTTCCAACATATTCATGAAACAAAATGGTATCCGGTGCTGCCGTGAGCAATATCGGATGAGTACGAGTAGAGGTACCGGTCATTTTGTTTTGTAATTTTTTAATACATATTTGAGGTTTTAAATGGGTTATAGTCTTAACGAAATGAACACTGCAGTGTTACAGAATAAAAATGTCTGCCAGTCTGCCAAACCACATCGACTTTGACTAATTGTTATTATTTTATTTCAGCAAATCCCACTAATCAACCGAGCTCAGATTATCGACGACGCTTTTAACCTGGCAAGGTGAGAACATGGTTTCATAACACTGTTGAGCACCATTGTGCAGTGATGGAAGGGTCACCTACTACATTGTTTTACCGAAGTACATTTATTAAAAAAAAATACCTTTTTCTTAAGTACAGTACTTAATTAAATGTACTTATTTCCACCACTGCCATAAAGCCTTTGAAAGGGTATAAGTTTTCTGCTGACATAAGCAGGAATCATGCAATTGCTTATTTTTATTTTTTTTCATTTTATTATATTCAGGCGGCAAACAATGTTCCCTAAAAAAATCTAGTCTCTGTGGTGCTTCTAGGAGCCGCAGTCTACCTCCAAAACTATTACTTTATCTGTAAGAAGCTCTGTCATTAGCAGCTCATTGGTGCATGAACCAGCCGACCGGGGCTAATTGACAGACAGGTCAAGTCAACCAATTTGAACAAGAACAAGAGGCGGTCCTGATTAGTCTGTTATTTTGGATGGGCCCCCAGTTTAATCGACCAATGACAGAACTTCTCACAGATAAAAATAATATTTTTGGGTCAGATTGTAGCCCCAGGAAGTGTCTCACACACACAACATTTCTTTAGGAAGCATTGTTAGCCGCCTGAATAAAAAATAAATAAAAAAAATAAGCAATTGCATGATTCCTGCTTATGTCAGCAGAAAACTGCTTATTTTGGCTTTGTGTGTCCCACGCCCATATATCATTCAGTCATTTCAGTCCAGAATGAACAGGTTCTTTCAAAAACAAAATGTGTGTTTAATGTCCATATATGGTCATCTCAGTCCAGAATGAACAGGCTTTTTCAAAAACACAATGTATGTCACCTCATGTCCATATATGGTCACTCCAGTCCTGAATGAACAGATTTTATCTGTCCCGTACGTCCAGAATATCAGTCCAGAATGAATAGACTTTTTCAAAAAGCAAAATGTGTGTCCCATGTCCATATATGGCCATTTCAGTTCAGAATGAATAGGTTTTATCTGTCCTGTACGTCCAGAATATGTGTGTAGTGTCCCTCCCGGTCTGATGAATGGATACTTTGAGGATTGGTCAAGCTTCACATGATAATTTGGCCCTCCATTCTTTATTCATTCAGAATATATAAAGAATGTAGAATTCAGAATATTATATAAAGAATGAATAGATCACATAACTGTATAGATGTATAGATCACAGAGTTCATAACTCTAGAACACATAGAATAAAAGTTCACCGCTTCACTTCGAACCGAGGTTTGATTTTTGCTTTAATGAATGAGTTCATCTTCTTCTTTCCAGGGCAAAGATGGTGAACATAACGCTGGCCCTGAGAACCACGCAGTTTCTGGTCAAAGAGACAGAGTACATGCCCTGGCAGACGGCCAGGAACAACCTGCACTACTTCTACCTGTTTGACCGCAGTCACAGTGAGGTCTATGGACTCATGCAGGTTGCTCAACAATCCTTCACCTCATAGCAGGGGTGTCGCACCATCAGGGGCGTCACAAGGGGTAGGAAAGTGGGACTGAGTTACTGGGGCCCAAGGTGGAGGGGGCCCTAATAACTTTAGCTATTGAAAAATAGCAGATATACAAGCTCACAGCGCGGCACCGAGTGCCGCGCTGCGAGCTTGTAGATCTGCTATTTTTGAAAAGTTGTGAAAATGTGTGAAAATCTTTGGATATATGTATTTTTTTAAGCGGACATTTCTAACTCAAATTTTGCTTCTGGGGGTCCCTGGAACTAATTTTTTTTTAGATGGGGGTCCGTGGCCAAATACATATCATCTTGGGAGTCCTTGACATAGGTTTCTTGCACACATTTTCACGTTTTAAAAAAAAATAGCAGATATACAAGCTCGCAGCGCGGCACTCGCTTGTATATCTGCTATTTTTCAATAGTTAACATTCATGGGGGGCCCGCAGTGAATCCTTGTACCCAGGGCCCAGAATTTGGTGTGACGCCCCTGCGCACCATACTGTATTCTAGGCCCTGGATACAAGGATTCACTGCAGGCCCCCCATGAATGTTCTTCACAAGGGGAGGGGGTTTAACCCATTTAGGGAACGCATTATTACGCATTACTTTGTGCTTTAACTCTTGAAATATAGCAGATATACAGCTCACAGCGCGAGTGCCGTGCTGTGAGCTTGTAGATCTGCTATTTTTGAAAAATCTTGAAATTTGAATTTTTTTGAAAAATATCAAAGTATTTAGTTCCAGGGAACCCCCCGAAGCAAAATTTGAGTTACAAATGTTCTCACCCTTAAGTTCATTTTGACCCGGTTTACATTTTCATTTGGAAAAAAAAGGTAGAAGTTTAAAAAATTTCCACCTGAAACTCACTGGCCTTAAAGATTCTTCTGAGATGAACATGTAAAACAAATATTTTTGCACTACACCCATGCTACACCCCTCTCATATTTTTTGAACCTTAAGTACAGATGCACAGAAATACACAGCATTAATCCAAAACACAGACACACAGTCACCCCCACTTCTAACACCCCCCTTCCAAAGCCCAATTCCGAACCCCCCCCCCCCCCCACACACACACAATTCAATTCAATTCAATTCAAAGGGCTTTATTGGCATGAGAAAACATACGTTTACATTGCCAAAGCAGAAATGTACACAATACAATACAATACAATCAGAACAAAATATATACAGGTGAAAACAGTTTTCATGCATCACGGTAACGTGCAGGCAGAGCAGTGATATATACAATGGTTTTTAAGGTGGTTGGGTTCCATTTGATATCCTTCTCTTATCACAGCAGCTCACGAATCTTGCTGCTGTGTTTGCACATTGTTTTACTTCCCCCAGCAGGTATGGGAGTTTTTCATCATTGGTCATATTTTGAAACTCTCCTTGGGTGGTTATGATCTGTGGGAAGTATGTGTCTCTGATGTCTTGGTACAGCGGACAGGTGGTTAGAAAATGTAGCTCAGTTTCCACTTCATTTTGTGTGCAGTGGGTGCAAAGTCTGTTTTCTCTAGGGAGCCAGGTATGCCTGTGACGTCCTTTCTCGATTGCAAGACTGTGCTCACTGAGTCTGTACCTAGTCAAGATTTTTCTTTGTTTTGGGTCGGCCACCTTGCTCAGGTATTCTGCCATGGTGTATTCTCTGTTTAGGGCCAAATAGCATTCTAGTTTGCTCTGCTTTTGGGTTGCTTCTCTCCAATGTGTCAGGTAGCTTTCTTTCTGCTGTTTTATAATTTGGTTTAGTCCAGTGAATTGTCTGTCTGGTGGCTCTGCTTGTGTTTGTGTACAGAGTTCCCGGACCAGTTGGCTGAGGGGGCATCTCTCTAGGGTTTCTCTGTGTGTGAGTGCCTTGTTATGAAGTGCATCTGGGTCACTTTCTTTTAAGTGGTTATAAAATTTGAATGCTCTCTTTTTTATTTTGATTATGAGAGGGTATCGTCCTAATTCTGCCCTGCATGCATTATTTGGTGTTTTCCGCTGAATTCTGAGAATTGATTTGCAGAATTCTGTGTGCAGGGTCTCTATTTGATGTTTGTCCCATTTTTCAAGGTCTTGGTTTGCGTCTGGTCCCCAGATCTCGCAACCATAGAGGGAAATTGGTTCTATCACAGAGTCCAGTATTTTTAGCCAGGTTTTTATTGGGATGTCTATTTTGATGTTCCTTTTGATGGCATAGAAAGCCCTTCTTGCCTTGTCTCTCAGGTCTTTTACAGCTTGGTTGAAGTTTCCTGTGCTGCTGATGTTTAGGCCAAGGTAGGTGTAGTTTTTTGTTTGTTCTAATGGGATTGTATTTAGAAAGAATTGCTGGTTTTGGCGGCTGGATCTCTTTTGAAATATCATGATTTTAGTTTTGGTTAAGTTTACTGTAAGGGCCCACGTCTGGGAGAATTTGTGTAGGAGATCAAGTTGCTGCTGCAGTCCTTCTTTGGTTGGAGACAGTAGCAGCAGGTCATCTGCAAAGAGTAAGCATTTGACTTCTGTTTTGCCTAGGGTGATGCCTGGTGCTGCAGACTGTTCTAAAGTTTTTGCCAATTCATTTATATATATATTAAAGAGAGTTGGACTCAGGCTGCATCCCTGTCTAACTCCCCGGCTTTGGGGGAAGAAGTCTGTGCGTTTTCCTCCTATTTTAACTGCGCATTCGTTGTTTGTGTACATTGATTTTATGATGTCATAGGTTTTTCCCCCGATACCGCTTTCCAACAGTTTGTACATCAGACCTTTGTGCCAGATTGAATCGAATGCTTTTTTGAAGTCAACAAAGCAGGAGAATAGTTTGCTTTTGTTTTTGTTTATTTGGTTGTCGATAAGGGTGTTGAGGGTGTAGATGTGGTCTGTTGTACGATAGTTTGGTAGGAAGCCAATTTGTGATTTGCTCAGGACGTTGCTTTCTGTGAGGAAATGTAGAATTCTGTGATTGATGATCATGCAGAGAATTTTACCGAGGTTGCTGTTTACACAGATCCCACGGTAGTTATTTGGGTCGTATTTGTCACCACTCTTATGGAGTGGTGTTATCAGCCCTTGGTTCCATAAGTTGGGGAAAATCCCAGAGCTGAGCACGATATTAAGGAGTTTTAATATGGCCAGTTGAAATTTGAGGTCAGTGAATTTTATCATTTCATTAAGAATGCCATCAACACCACAGGCCTTCTTACTTTTTATTGTTTTTATTTTGTCTTGGAGTTCTTTTAGGGTGATTTGGGAATCTAATGGGTTCTGATAGTCTTTTATGGCTGACTCTAGGTTTTGCAGTTTATCTTGTATCTGTTTTTGCTCTTTGTTTTTCTCTATTGGGCCAAAGAGGCTGGAAAAGTGGTTCACCCATGTGTCTCCGTTTTGGATGGGCAGTTCGTCCTGTTTTAGTTTGTTAAGTTTATTCCAGTTTTCCCAGAAACTGTTTGTTTGTATGGAGTCCTCGATATCTTGTAGTTGGTTTCTGGTGTGTTGATCTCTCTTCTCTCTTACTGTATTCTTGTATTGTTTCAGTGTTTCTCCATATTGGAGACGTGTGTTCTGGTTGTCTGGGTCTCTATGTTTTTGGTTTGATAGTTTCCTTAATTTACTCCTGAGATTCTTACAGTCGTTATCGTACCATTTATCGTTCTCATGTTTTTTCCTGGCTCTCCTATTTGATACCTTTAGGCTTGCTAATGAAGCTGTAAGGTCAAATATATTATTTAGGTCGTCTACTGCCCTGTTTACACTTTCGTTGTTTTCTTGATAGGTTTTTCCTAGGAACTGATCTAGACGTGATTGGACTTGTTTTTGCCTAATAGCATTTTGGAATGCTTCTAAACTATTTTCCTTCCATTTGTAGAGTTTTCTAACATTGTGTAGTTTGTTTGGTTTTTGTTTTTCGTGGCTGTGTGTTGATCTGTTTAGGTAGATTGTGGTTCTGTTGTGGTCTGACAGGGGCGTTTGTGGGCTGACTGTGAAAGCTCTGAGAGATGTCATGTTTATGTCAGTGATAAAGTAATCTACGGTGCTGTTTCCAAGGGATGCGCTGTATGTATATCTGCCGAAGGAGTCCCCTCTGAGCCTACCATTAACTATGTACAGACCCAGTGAGCGACAGAGCTGCAGCAGCTGTGACCCATGTTTATTTGTTACTTTATCGTGATTGTTTCTCGGGGGACATGTTGGGGAGCTGATGTTTTCCCCCCCTGGTAAGTGTTTGTTTCCCTGTGTGCTGAGGGTGTCAGGCTCTTGTCCTGTTCTGGCGTTTAGGTCTCCACAAACCATAATGTGACCTTGTGCCTGAAAATAGCTAATTTCCTCTTCTAGAGTGGAGAACATGTCTTCCTTAAAATAAAGGGATTCTATCGGGGGGATGTAGATAGCACACAGAAATACATTTTTTTCAGTTGTGGTTAGTTCTTTGTTTATTTCTAGCCAGATAGAAAAAGCTCCAGTTTTGACTAGCTTAATTGAGTGGATTAGTTTTGATTTGTACCATACTAGCATACCTCCAGAGTCTCTTCCCTGGGTGACCCCTGCTAGCTTTGTAGATGGTATCACAAGTTCTCTGTAGCCAATAGGACAGCCCGTGGGGCAGTCACCTCTGTGCCATGTCTCTTGTAGAACAATGATGTCCATGTTCGCAATTTCTTTGGAGAAGTCTGGGGTTCTGCTCTTGTTGCCAAGGGCTCTCGACTTCAGTCCTTGTATATTCCAGGATGATATAGTGAGAGATTTGTACTCCATAGTTCACATTGTTAGATTCCATGGGTTCTGCTCTGGGACCATGCGCAGTAGTCCTTCATCATCTGGAAGAGGTGTATGTTGGGGATCTCTCCGGTCACTGCATGTGCGTATGAGTGTGGGAGAGTGGGTGGTGGTGAGGCTGGTGCATGAGTGAATGGGTGGGCCATTGGGGGTGTGAATGGTGCACGGGTGGGGATGGCCATCAGCGGTGTGAGTGGGCTACCCTTGTGTGTGGCACCCTGTTGTCTGGGTGAAGCACGCTGTTGTCTGTGTGAAGCAGGAGGGAATCCAGAGGGTCCCCCATGTCTGGGTCCAATGGGTTGTCTGGGGCTGCGGTTGAATAGCGTATCCTTAAGGCTCTTTACGAAAGCTGGGACTTTATGCTTGTAGATGTGTACCTTGTCCTCTAGGCAATTCCCGGTCATCCTTGGGTGTTTTGCAAAGCTAACGTTCTGCTTCGTTGCACAAATGTGGGAAATTTGTGTGTTGATTTTGTTGATGTAGCCAGGTTCGACATCTCGTCTGGGTAGCAGTGCAGAGATGACTACTTTTGCGTCTGGGAATGTTGATGTGGCTTTCTCCATCATTCTCTTGGCCGACGCAACCATCTGGTAGTTTTCCTGCTTCCATATGTCGTTTGTACCCGTGTGTATTATTATGTGACTGGGAGAACCCAGACAGTCCTTTGTCAGCTGCTCCATTGCCTTTCTGGTGTTGCTGCATCTGATCTTTTTGACTCTGTGCTTCGGGAAGAGCTTTTTTTCATCCACGTGTTTCCCATTTGAGTCCATCAAAAGTATGATTTCCGGGCTTTCTGGCTGGCTGTGTTCTGGCTCTTCAGGTTGGGAGGTTTCTAGGGAAGGTCCTTGACTTATAGGTCCTTCTGGCTGGTTGAGGTTTCCTGGGATGTTTTCTGTTGGCTCTACTCTTTCCTGTTGAGCGCTAGTTGGAAAACTTGTCTCAGCCTTGAGTTTTTCTATCTCTCTCCAGAGATGTGTTATATCCTTTTCTGACCTTATGTTTAGCTGTTCTCTGTCTTTTCTCATACTTTCCCTCATGTCATCTATCTCCCTTTCCTTTGTTTCTTTTTGCTTTCTTAGCTCCTTCTCCATGCTTTCTCTTAGTTGTCCTAACTCCATCCCCATGGTTATCTTTAGCTGTGCTATCTCCTGCCTCAGCTTCGCCTCACTGTTTTGGAGCTGTTTCACAGTTCCTTTAAGGGCAAGCTGCTCACGCTCTTCCTCTGCACTGGGACTGGGGGTCTGTTCTTGCCTATGTTCTAAGAGTGTTTGCTCCATCTGAACTTGCTTTATTTCCATTTTATGGAATTTTTCTAGCAA
Organism: Nannobrachium achirus; assembly: GCF_963921795.1. NCBI lineage: Eukaryota > Metazoa > Chordata > Actinopteri > Myctophiformes > Myctophidae > Nannobrachium > Nannobrachium achirus. The sequence goes on from NC_137819.1 coordinate 19,078,907, forward strand.
CATGTTAAGCATGTCTGGATCTGTGTTGGGGGTGTATTTCATGAATGTGTGTTCTTTTGTGACCCTGTTTGGTGGGGGTGGGCTACCCAGTACTGTTCCTGTGTGGGTGTCCTCTCTCAGTAGACTCAGCTTTGTGTGTGCTATCTCCCTGATTTGGGTGAAGTCCCTCTGTAGAGGGGCCCAGTTTCCCTGGATCATTACTTTTCCACTATGGAAAATGTATATGGTGGTTTCATGATCGTCTAGTCCCATTTTTAAGCAAGCTCCATCTTTCCCCCCCACGTTTCTTATCTCTGGGTAGTGTTCTTCAGTGGCCTCATGCCATGCCTTAGGACTATGTGTGAAGAAAATGAGGTTTGTTATTGTCTTATGTTTGTTGCAGTCAGCATACAGTGTCTCTATATTATTTTTCAGTAGATCCAATTTGTATTTGTCTTTGTCTGTCTTGAGCTTTGCTGAGCTTGGATATTCAATTAGAGTAGGTGTTGTGGGTGCATGTGCTAATGCTAATGGCCCTGTTGCAATGGCTGCCATTGTTCAGGATCACACCTAGCTCCCTGGCCCTGTTGCACCTCCCCCTATCAAGCTTCTCCTTCTCCTCCTATTGTCCTCTGCTGGTCTGTTTGTTCCTACAAGCTTCTAGTCCAGGGGTGCCCAACCAGTCGATCGCGGTCGACCGGTAGATCGCGGGCTGGTTACCAGTGGACCGCGAGATGATTTCAAATAAATAATTTATTAATTCGGGGGGGGAAGGACATACATCGGGCGTTTCAGTGAAACGACTCCGAGCGAGTGGATGATGTTGACTGAACTCAACTCAACGTGTAGTAGTCAGAGCATGTGAGCGGAGTGGAGCGGCAACTAAAGCCGCTCCGCGCTCCAGAGGGCTCTTGTCCCGCTCGCTCATCGCTCTGGTCGGCCACCGCACCGCTCCGCTCTCCGCCGCTCCGTCGCTCACGTTGATTTTCGCATTTCTCGCTCCGCGCTCGCTCCACGCTCCGCTCAGGGTCGTCAATCAGAGTCACCAGCCAAAATAAAAAAAGTATTTTGCTACCATATGCGAAACACTTTCTCCTTTGCTTTGCACAACAAGTGTTCCCAACACAAATGCCTGCGGTAACGTTACGTGAGCCTCGGCTTGATGGAGACCTGCGTTCACTGTTACAAAAGACGCCATCTAATCTAAGGCATTGTATTTTTTAATAAGACGGGCAATATTAAATCCAGCTGGTTATTGATTAATCGTGGCGTGTGTTTTTCAATCAGTCTCACTTGAATTCGTATCCGTTGACTGGCTGGTGATATATAACTTAACTGACACAAGGTAGGCTATGTATTATAAACATAGCCTACGTGTGTGGATGAGTGAAATCGTGATAAAGGGAATTCTCTGTCTGTTCTCCTCTCCGTCTCCGCGGTGCCAACAAGGCTTCACTGCACTAGTAGGCTACTGCGCACGGCTCTGTTTTGTTGGAAACATGCGGCGCGCGGCCCCAATAGGGTCGGCTTGGAGCGGAGCGGAGCGGAGGAATGGAGCGGAGGAAATTCCTCGCTCCAGGAGATGTGCCATGAACATAACTGCTTTATTTGGATCAACCTACCTGTGTGAGTCTGCTTTTTCTCACATGAAGTTCATCAAGTCAAAGTACAGAGCCACAGATGAGCACCTTGTGGCCTGCCTAATTTAGCCTAAAACTTGCAACCAGCTCATACAACCCTGACTTTGACAGGCTAGCCTCCTCTTCCCAGTGCCAGGTTTCCCACTAAGGCAGAGAGACTGACATGGAATAAAGGACAAAAAAAAAAAACTATAAAAAAACTATAAAAAAAGAAAAAGAAAAAAAAAACTATATAAAAAAGAGAACTATCAGTGACTTGACATAAATCCACAGGTTTTGTGTGAGTGTGTTGTCAGTGCATGTATGCAGAGTGTGCAATAAATGGTCATGCTGTCTGTATGCCCAATGTGAGAAGTTGCAATCGTTTCATTCAATTACAATTCCTACTATACAGTATGATTACAGTACAGTACAGTGAGTACAATGTTCAGGGACGGACTGGGACTAAAATTCAGCCCTGGCATCTTGGCCAGACCAGCCCCCACAACCAACACGCGCGAAGATACTCTACCGGTCGAGGGCGGCACATATAAATTAGTGCCAAAATGTGTCAGAACTTTGGCTATTTTCTTTCTTTTTTTCTTTTTACACCAGCCCCCCCAGCCCCCTAGCCTACCAGCCCACCGGGCAAATGCCCTGTATGCCAGATGGCCAGCCCGCCCCTGACAATGTTATAATATCTATTAATATTTTCTGTTTTTCACATGTATAGCCTATTGAATGGGTGTTACGGTACATTTTGGGCTGGTAGCCCTCAGCTAGGTGGCACATTTTCAAAGTAGACCTTGGGTCAAAAAAGGTTGGGCACCCCTGGTATACATGCTTTCTTTTATTTCTGTGCATCTGGGGTGGCGGGGGGGTGGTGGGAGGGAGGTGTGGTTGGGTTGGGTTGGGGGGTTTGGAGGGGAGGGGGTAAGGGTGAGGTGAGGGGTGGAAGGGGTTAGGGGGTGATTGTGTATCTTTGTTTGTACATGATTCCTTGTATTTCTGTGCATCAGGGGAGGGGGGGTTAGGTGTGTGTGTGTGTGTGTAGTTATTTAAAAAGTATAGTTAGTAGTCACAGAACTTGTAGCTATTTTAAACAGACTGTATACTAACACAGACACAGTCACCTCCTTCCCCCCTCCTATCGCCCTCACCCCCCCACACCCTTCACCCCCTCTCCTCCTCACCCCTCCCCTCCTCACCCCTCACCCTCACCCCTCACTTATCTGAGGTTTTCCTTCTGACTGTACTGTATCTTAGGGAAAATTTTACATTATTTTACATAAACATAAAGTGTTGTAAAGTAATAACACTGTAATTCAGGGGTGCTGTGGATGAAAATGTTGTTTACAGGGGTGCCCTGAGACCAAAGTGTTTGAAAACCTCTGTCCTAGTGTATATGTTCAAGTGTATATTCATATGTGACGTTCATGTGTGTTCACATGTGTGTTCAGCTCTATGTGAGAATGACGTCCTGTTCTTGAACCACACGTATTCAATTAATGGGCATGTTGAACAAAAAAAAAAAAAAAGTTCATAAAAACATTGTCTGATTTTCATTTTTTCCTATAAGCATGTAGTATTAAATAAAGTATTTTTTTTTACATGAATTTTAGCTAAATCAGTAAAAAACGCCTAGCTCTTTCAGTGTTTAATGTGATATAGCAAAGCAGAAATGCAAACATTTACCATATATATCATATGAATTGTTTGGTATTGAGTCAAAGTCAATGTATCATGATGATTTGTTAAGTTAAAATTTATATTAGTGTTGTTTTTTTTAAAACCAAATATCCCCCGGGTCAAAATGACCCAAACAGAACGAAGGTGTAGTGAATCTGAACAGAACTTAAGGGTTAAAAAATGCAAATATTCAAAGAGTTGCACAAATTTTCATGACTTTGAAAAAATAATAGATCTTACAAGCTCGCAGCGCGGCACTCGGTGCCACCTGGTGAGCTTGTATATCTGCAATTTTTCAATAATTTGAAAATCTTGGATCACATGAAAAAAAAATAAAGGAACAAAAAATTGCATTGTCACTTCTACTATTCAATGATAAATAATCGCATGCTGGTCATCAGTGAATTGAAGTATGTGTGCCTCATTTATTAAAATGTAGATAAATATCTCTTCTTGTAATGGAACTCTTCACAGGGGCTTTTGTATTTTACTTTCTTTAATCAATGTAACAAATATAAAATGACATAACCTCGAGGCCTTTTCATTCACCAGGCTTACATTAAGAAACAGGTCACTCCCCTGTTCCACTACTTCAAGAACATCACAGCCAATTGGACCAAGATCCCAGACGGACATTCTGACCAGTAAGGAGATTTACTTGCAAAGATTATACAGCTTTATGTAAATTAACGCCCTACTTGATCATGCCACAGCATCACACAAAGGATTTAAGACAAAACACAAAACGTTTTTTTATTTTATTTTATGATCATTAAATCAGTGTTTTTCGACCGGTTCTTTTGACTCATAGGCTTTCCTCTTTCAGGAGGAAACCAGAAATGCACAGGGAAGTAAAATTTGCACATTATAACCCCACCCGGTGGTCTATTAGAGTAATATTGACTTCATAGACACATACAAAACTGAAAAAGTACATAACTATGGGGATAAAGAGGTTTCTGCTGGCCGACTGGGAAGATATGAAGGACGCTCCCATGATGTGTGAAGTCAAGTGTTTGTTCTCGTCCATCTCTCTGCAGGTACAACCAGGTGAACGCCATCTTCATGGCCTGTAGCACTGGAGTGGAGGGATGTGAGGAGCTGGTGACTGGCTGGTTCAGACAGTGGATGAGCGACCCCACCAGGAACCCGTATGTTAATAATATTAATGTTATAGGTATAAGGGATAACGACTGGCTCTGCGGTCTTTCTCGAGAAATAACAATCCCGACAGCCTTATAACTACCCGAGGCGAAGCTACAAAAGACCAAGGAGCCAGTCGTTATCCCGCTTATTACCCAGGCTACTCAATAACATTTATAATAAGTATTTCCTTGTTTACAGACTGCTGAAGTGTTCCCCAAGTGTTGTGCTGGGCAAGCTTGCAGCGTGGTGAAAATCGAGACGTATAGATCTGACACAGATTTCAATGTATCCCCTGGGCAGAAAGCCAGGCCTATTAGCTCAATGGTTAAAGGACCAGTTCACCTCTGGGACAACCAGATCTTATTTTGTTGTTGTTTGGGACACGATCAACACAATCCTGAGTTATTTTTTGGATTGTGTTGATCTCAAACAACAATAAAATAAGATCTGGTTGTCCCAGAGGTGAACTGGCCCTTTAAAGATGTCAGCACGTGCGCAGGAAACCGTGTTAAAATCCTGGGTAGAAGAGGAAATTTGCATATTGCAGTGATGACTATAATTGGTGTTATTCTTGCTGTCAACGCCTATATGTCCACAGCAGGCACGTGCACACATAGACATCAAAGGGGGCTTGAGCCGCTGCCCCTTTATCTGCCTGAAAAAGGTGCCCTCTCTCCAGACCATGAATGCAGTTTTTACTATGGTGAAAGAAAAGCAACTGCCCGATCTTTCCATGCCATATCTGAAGGCAGCATTCAAGAGAATTGCCTTGTCATGCAGCATCTTATGTTGAAAGAAGTTGCCCTCTCTGTGTAGAAATCCATGCCATTACGCCACATCTCCAGTATTGACTTGATAATGCTTACTAGTTCAGTGTTGTATCACACACCGAAAATAGCTGACCTCCAAGCTCACAATGTGTCGCGCTGTGACACGTTGTGATCTTGGAGGTCTGCTATTTTCGATATTTCCACCAAAAAGCCTTTTTAGAAATTTCAGCCCCTGCCTCTCTAACATTCTCTGCACGTCCCTGGTCCACAGCATCCACCCCAACCTGAGAGGCACGGTGTACTGCAGCGCCATAGCAGCAGGGGGCGCTGAGGAGTGGGACTTTGGCTGGTCCATGTACCGGAACTCCACCGTGGCCTCGGATGGGGACATGCTGCTCTCTGCTCTGGCCTGCAGCAGGGAGCCATGGCTGCTCAACAGGTCCGTACAGCAGGACATGTAGGCTATAGCAGGGGTCTTCAATGTTTTCAGGCCAAGGACCCCTTAGCTGAGTGGGAGATAAAGCAGGGACCCCCATTACATATTGTATAGAATTGTGTTGCAGAGTTACTACCCCCCTGTAGTAACTCTGAGCCTCGGACCCCCTGTTGAAGACCCCTGGGCTATAGGGCATATAAACGGGCAAGTAGCGGCCCGGGGCCACATGCGGCCCTCACCTTCACTTAATGCAGCCCGCAGGTTAATATTGGAATACAAACATATTATTGTTTTCAGCTGTTACAATTCCAAACGTAACCCGCTTTAATTATTTCAGTTAGTTGAATGACTAGTATAGAAATGTTAGTATTTCTTTTTTTTATGTCCAACAATGTATTTGTATTTAAGTTCATAAAGTTAACATAAATAAAATTAAATGCATTTGAAATAAAATCAAAATGTTACATTTCAGGATTCCAATTCAAAAATATCAAAAGATAGCCTAATTCAGGATTCCAATTGAAAAGTGGCAAAAATAGCAGATCTACAAGCTCAAAACTCATCACAGTGCTTTATGTAATGTATATACTTTATAGAGTATACAATATGTAACACTGTATGCACTTCCTACGCTGCTGGGAATTGTTCCCTGGCTGTTATTTATCATGTTATGTTATTTTCTTTTTGTGTGTTGGGATTTTTGTATATGGTGTGCTGCTGTTTTCTGCTGTTTTCATCTCTAGCTCAGCTAAGGCTTCCTTGGCCTGCAAAACGTTGAAGACCGATGTTCTATATTAAGGGTTCCCAAGCTTTTCAGGCCGTGACCCCCAAAAGAATCATATTTTAACAGTGGACCCCTGAACCCTTACGAGCACTAACAGTTGAGGCATTACATTTTGTATAACACAGTTCTATTGTTTTGCGAGGCGTTGTGAGCATGTAGATCGGCTATTTTCACAATTTAAGCCTCTAATATTTGACAATTTGACCATTTTAATTTGTCATTTTAGACATATTAAAAGTCCTTAAATTGTCACTTTAGAAATGTGCAGATACCTTCTATACACTGAAACTTTATGTTGGTTTGTTTACTGAGAGAAAACAATGTTGCACATGAAGTTAATCAGCTGGGGACCCCCCCAAAATAATGTGGGGACCCCCCCTGGGGGTCCCGACCCACAGGTTGAGAACCACTGTTCTATATCAAGGGTTCCCAAACCTTTCAGGCAGCGACCCCCCCAAAATAATCATATTTTAACTGCAGGGACAAGCACTTGGAATTTTAGGCATTAGATTTAGTTTGAATCTGTCCCAGGGATAAATACTGTGAAAATGGCCGATCTATGGGTTATGTGTTTGCAGATATATGGACTACTGTCTGGATCCAGAGAAGATCAGTAAGCAGTACTTAGCCTCCTATATCATCAACCAAATATCCACTAACCGCATCGGACAGCCTCTGGCATGGGACTTCCTCAGAGCAAAATGGGACCTTATCAATGAGTGAGTATACTGACATATGGGTCCAGGCACGTGCACACATAGACATCAAAGGGGCCTTTTATCCGTGCCCTTTCCAAACCATTAATGCCGTTTTTACTATGGTGAAAGAAATGCAAATGCTCCCTTTCCATGTCATACTTGAAGGCAGCATTCAAGAGCATCGCCTTGTCCAACTTTTCCAGAATGCAGGATCTTATGTTGAAAGAATTGCATTGAAAGAAGTTCAGAGTGTTGTTGTTACGCACCGAAAATAGCAGACCTCCAAGCTCACAACAAGCTTGGAGGTCTGCTATTTTCGATATTTCCACCAAAAGGCCCTTTTAGAAGTTTTAGCCCCTGCCTCTCTAACATTCTCTGCACATCCTGTATGGGTCTATAAGTGAGTATACAGTATAGGGTCCAGGCTAGGTTCAATGAGTGAGTATACAGTATAGGGTCCAGGCTAGGTTCAATGAGTGAGTATACAGTATAGGGTCCAGGCTAGGTTCAATGACTGAGTATAGGGTCCATATACTGTATCTTAAAAAAAAGGCATACGGTCACTGTAAACCAGGTAAATAACTCACACGGCAGTTGTATTTGTTACATGGACACTGGTGGCAAATCTGGCAATTACAGTGATGAGCAGGTTTTGACGTCAATTAAATGCTTTTTGCTTTCCCTTGTGTCTGTAGTTATGGATTCAGCCTGATCTATGACGTGACCAATCGCTTCTCCTCTGAGTTCGAGTACAAACAGGTATATGGCTGCTTTCTCGCTTTATTAGTGTGGTTGCCCTAGCAACCACACTATAGTACTTGTCCAACTTTATTCTTTATATAGAAACCCCAGAGGTTTTGCCAGAGAACACTCGACCGGCTTCATCAGGAATCACGTGCCTGCATTTTGCTAATATAAGAGATACGGAAAATGCAAAAACGGCAACCCCACTTAGTCTATAATAAGGTGCCGGTGCTTCTGTAATGTTACAAATTGATCTATCCATAGATTCGGTTATTATTATTATTATTAATTATTCATATAGCCTATATATATTTTTTTTTTTTTCAAACAGCATGTGCTTTTTACCTTGTCTATCTCAAGTGGCATTTTCTTCTGCTTCTAATGAGTCAGCTTTTCAACTGAATTGTTATCTAGTATAGTTATTTAGATCACATTTATTTTTGGTATGTAATTAATTCTTCTTCTTTTGGGTGGAAACCTCATATGCCCAAAACTGTTGCTTTTCAGCATTCAAATTCAAAAGTAGCAAAAGTATCAGATCTACAAGCTCAAAGCGTGCCGTGTTTCGAGCTTGATCCGCAGGTTAAGTTATTAAGCTGTTACAATTCCAGACATGCAAACATGATCCTCTTTAATTACTTCAGTTTAGTTCAGTTTAATGACTAGTATTACGATTGTATTGGTTTTTATTTTCCAATGCATTTGTAGTTAAACTGTAAATATAACTAAATGCATGTGAAATTAAATAAAATTTTAACTTTTCAGGATTCCATTTCAAAAATAGCAAAAAAAAAAATCAGGATTCCAATTCCCAAATAATAGCAGATCTACAGGTTTTGAGCTTGTAGATCGGCTATTTTTGCTACTTTTTTGTGACATGACGAACATGAACAACAAAGTAGGGCATTCATTTAGGGAAAAAAGTTAAAATACGGAGGTTTCTGCCCGACCTTTGGAGGGAGTGTGGAAATATAATTGCCCTCTCCATCATCAGAGTTGCCCACCCCTCCTCCAGTTCATATAGCTTAATGAAATTAACTCATCAAGGCACCGCTCACTTCACACTGGGTGTGATTTTCTTCCCCATGCAGTTGCTTCAGTTTAAAGAGGCCCACGCGGATGGTGCAGCTACCTCGGCCCTGGAGGAGGCGCTAGAGAGGACTAAGGCGAACATTGACTGGGTGACCATGAACAAAGACCAGGTCCTCACATGGTTCACTGAGCAGGCTGCATAACTCATTCAATAATACAGTTTAACATATTCATATATTTTATATAATATTATATATTCAATTCATATTTTGTATAATCTATTGTATTTAAAGATGAAAACCAGCCGTTATATTTTATAATAATAATATCAATGTGACTTGTTTGAACTTGGACGCTTTTAAAGAAATGTATTTTTTAAATTCATATATTTTATATAATATTATATATTCAATTCATATTTTGTATAATCTATTTTATTTAAAGATGAAACCAGCCGCTATATTTTATAATAATAATATTAATGTGACTTGTTTTTGAACTTGGACGCTTTTAAAGAAATGCATTTTTTAAATGTAAAAGTATTTTATATGTATTAAAGTTTGATAATGTGTGTTGTCGTAATGTTGTCATTTGTTAACATCCAACCATGGTTCAAAAACTGACCAGCATCACAACAAACATCACGTTCAAAATCTGTCTGTGCATGGATGACATTATTTCTATAATCATCCATTTCAAATCAATCACTCAATGAAGTTCTCAAATTCCTCTCTCTATGCCTATAATATGCTAACCTCTGTGATTAGGTGTAACGATATAGTAGGCCTAACTGTTACTGCATCAGTATGCAAACAGCAAAATATAGTTTTGTTTGACTTTGTAACGGATCAAATCATTTTGCAGTGTAATCGGTATTGAATCATTTTTGCAATAATAATTGTATTGATACTAAGTACTTGTACACGTTGTATTCAGCAATTTTAAGAAAAGAATAGGATTTAAGATTGAATTACTTTTCCATCACTCATCACTACATTTGGTTAATCAATAAATGTATGTAGGCTAATCTGTGTTCACGTCAATGTGTACAGTATAATGTATATCTGCTTAATCAGTTGTAGGTCCAATGTTTCATCTCTCAACCATAGAGCTCCCCCTTGTGGTGAGTTATTGCCTGTTTCTTTTACAAGCGAGAAAATAAAATAAAAATCTATATGGGCACCCTTGATGCTCATGTACACACACACGCACACACAGAAAATGGAACAGAAGGACAGTGGTCATTTACACATTTATTGGTTTAATATTGAAGGTCTAAAATAGAATGCTGATTCTGGTGGTGGGCTTAATGTATTTGTTATTTTTGACAATTCTTTGGGGAAAGCTATTTGGCATTATTGTCACTAACGCCACAATAAGATATCTTCATCACGAGTTTGATGTTGAGGCATTTGGTTCAAAATGTGACATTAGACTTTCACCCACCTCCTTACACCAATGCCATGGTGCACCACGACCTCCTAAATAGTACAGAACATACTGTAGTCTTAACAATAAACTATATTAAAGTATGTAGGCCTACAACAAATCCCCAGACCAGTTGAACAACTTTTAAATTTCAGACTAGAAATAGAAACAAAGAATAGAAAAAATAACAGAATCAGACAAATAATTCACTCAGTATCCAAACGGTGTGAGCTATAAAAAAACAATCGGCTCTGAACTGAACCGGCAATCAGCAAGTGATATATCATTAATGAAGTGAAATATAAAAATGACCTATAAAATAAGGAATGGGCAGTGTATTTACAGTAGCATATAAGAATTGAGATACACAGTCAAATTAATATTTGGCATATTTCACGTCACTTGTGAACCAAGGCAAAGTCATTAAGGCACATTAGTAACAAATATAAAGTCTCAAGAGGACAAAAAGAATGAAGCAGATTCATTTATAAAGCTACAACCATGTGCTCTTGCGGTGCAACAACATCGCTGGCTTTGTTCGGACTGCAGGTAAATTCCATTTGTTTATCAAATCTGATATTGATGACCGATTGTCCAATAATTTGCAAGTGATCAGATCAGAATTATGCATTCCGACATTATCGACCTATTTGCATTGATAGCTGTGCTAACGATGTAAATAAGTAGGAGTGAGTAACACTTAAGTTACACTCCGTCGTACGAAGGGTCGCTCACCGGAAACAGTTCATCTAGAAGCTCACAATGCATTGCATCGCGTGTGTTCTGAGCTTGTAGATCAGCTATTTTCTCAACAAGACACATCTTTGGAAATAAGATTTGAATCGCATTTCAAACCACCTCGGAATGTGGCTCGTATCTAATTTGAAACGGTCAGTTTTCGCGTGTTATTTTTGCTCTTCGGACTTGATGAATCCAGTTGGATTCCAGTTGGCTAAGCACAGCAGCCATTCAGGTCAAACAGAGTAAGGGTTCTGATATTGTGCATGTTGGCCCACTGCTAACACTCTGCTGCATCAGTGGGTGCGTGTTGTTGTTCCGACACGCATTACTTCGACGTTGCATTCGTCGGACTCTCCCCATTACTCTGACACCAGTGGGGCTTCATGTGTGGTCATGGTTCCTTGAGGGGGTTCCAAATTGCCCCTTACGGGTGTATAACTCTGAGAATGTGCAAATGGAACCGAATGGACCCGTAATGGTCCATTTGGTTCCATCGGCACACTCTCAGAGTTATGGGGTCTTTGAAATTAAAATGTTTGAAAACCACTGTGCTACACTAAACGGAACAGAGCCTGCATTAGTACAATTAGAAAGTGAAGGGAAGTAATATGGCTGCTGTGCATAGTAAACAGGCCAACAAATGAAGATTAGTCTGCAGTGCGAGCGCAGCCTTTTACTGTAGTGACAGGTGTAGGCGGTTTCAGTTGAACTCTCGCTCAGGCAGGACGAGAGGAGCCACCAGGGTCCAGAGGTAGAGCGCCAGACCCAGCCAGCTGGACGAGATCTTCACCCACACCGCCGGCATGCTGCTCTTCATGGCGTGGTAGTCAGTCTCTGGCCTGGAGGGAGAGGACAAGTTAGCGTTAGCAGGGATAAAAGCAACAAAAAATAAATCTGATTTGTGAGACAGTGTGAAAGGGAGCCCCCTACAATAGCACAAAACCAGCGTTTCCCCCAAAACAGTGGGTCAGGACCCATGTGAATGAATTAAGAGGGGGGAGGGATACTTTTTAGGAAGTAGTGAAAATAGCAGATCTACAAGCGATACGTGTTGTAACTTGTAAGCTTGAAGATCGGCTGTTTTCACTAGTTTGGTTCCCGGGGAGCAAAATGAACCAGGTTAATTTGGTTAATTTGGTTCCATTTGAACACTGTCAGAGTTAAGGGGAGACTTTGAAATTTTGAAGTTTGAGAAACACTGGTCTAGGGGCAGTTGAAATTCATTTTTTCGGGGTATGACAGATTATTGATGGATTTTCATTTTATAGCATTTTCCACAAGTCAGCGATTAGACCCATCTCGTGTTAAAAAAGTGGATTTTCACAGTGGACAAGGAACCAGAGATTGACGTCATCGGAAAAGGGCCGGCCCTGTTTAACTGTTTTGAAGTGAAGCCACTTACTGGTACCAGTTGGTGAGCGTCATCATGATGTAGAGCGACGCCAGGCAGAGGCTGAAGTGGAAGAAGGAGTAGCTGTAGGTGACGCCGTCCTCCTCGTTGTCCACGGCGCGCCGGACCCCGTCCTCGTCCGCGGGGGCCTCGTAGTCGGCCGTCAGGCCCTGGACATCCTCCGTCTGCATCAGCTTGTTCACCTGGGAGTTGTTGGACGAGCGGATGCTGCAGAGTAGAGATGGGACGATAATAAGTTATTATCGTTTATAGAGAAAGAAAACACTCACAATAATCGGATCGTGGAGGTTTGAATTCATCCTGAAATTATCCTCCATCATGCAATGGGATCGATTCAGCTTTTATTTGCCGAGCTGCATATCCAGTACCACTTAAACCCTTTATTATAAACAGACCTGGAAATAATGTACTTGAAAAAGTAATGAGCTGGCGACGATATGCTATTTTGTTATTTTGTCAAATCTGCCCTGTGCAATTTCTGTTTACAAAGCCTAAAAGCCAAACAGAAATGTAATATTGTAGTATCTATTCCAGTGTTCAATGCCTAACTCTAACCCAAAATGTCATCATCTCGACAACCCTGATTGCGATGTCACGATGAATGACCATCGTATTGTTACCTCCACTAGTTCCTAGAGATACCGGCGTGTGGCATAGATCGTACAGAAGAAGTGTTTGACCCTATCCTGCCATAGAGCGTACAGAAGAAGTGTTTGATCCTATACCTGGCATAGAGCGTACAGAAGAAGAAGATGACCAATCCCACGATGCCTTGCGCGTCCCACCACTGGACGTCGCCGGGAGCGGTGGTCGGAGCTGGAGTGGCACTGGTACTGACCAGACTGAGCAGGCTGGGGTTACACTGACGATCTGGACACATACGCATGTTCATGACATAATTATTGGGATATAAATGAGGTATATTCAAATACAAATAACAGATGACCTTACAATAATTAACCAGAAATACAATCTCATGACTGAACCATTTTGTTAGGCCAAGTCCCAGACAGTCTGTGATTTGTGAAACAAGAGTTTCCTAAACAATTAACACAATATGTATAAGTACAATGATTACGTTGATATTCTCGCCAGTAAAATTTTAATGGCATCTCACATCTAAAGGCTGAAAATCTTGAAAAACCTTTATATAAAGTCTTTAAACATATTTTTTTAAATCTTATAGTGTAAGAGGGTAGTCTTTTAAAATTATTTCCAAAGTCTTGTCGTGTATGGGAGGCTTAAGACGCCTGAAAAAGCCGGCTGCACCGCGATGGATTGTCATGGACTTTACCACTGTGCCTTTAATCCATGCATTATATGAGCGCCATGTGACTCACTGGGGTTGTTGGACATGGCCGACCAGGTGATGTACATGGTGTAGGCCGAGATGAGGGACGCCTGGAGCAGACCAGAACTGGGCTGAGCTTCCTGTGTGCAGAGAGAATAATCCATCAATCACATACAGTATAATCAAATAATCTAATCTAGATGCATTATTTTAGTGATGTATCGTGCGGTATACACACAATTGATATAGCACTTTTCTGTGTACTCACAGTTGATTTACAAAACAGCAACAAAATAAAAACGACTTTATTTGGAAAAACTAGTTAAAAGATGAAAAGCTATAGAAGTAAAGGTAAAAAAGGTTGGATTAAACAAGGTAGGTCTTGGTTTTAAACTTGCCGAGTTTTTATAGTATTGTCGTTATTATCAACAATTATACTTTCTTTATTTTTTTATCTATTATTCAGAAGAGTAATCACTGAGAAGATACAGATAGAAGATACAGTGGCAGCAATGATTGAGGGGTTATGACGATGGTGTGTGTGTATGACCTGGACTTTGGGCAGGATGGAGACGATGGAGACGACGATGCAGAAGATGAGGTTGAGGCTGATGAAGACCTTGTGCTCCGTGCATCCCTCTGGCTGGGTGTAGAAGACGTAGAAGAGGACCATGGCACTGAAGGCCGCCGCGTAGAAGAGGAAGGTGGACGTCAGCAGAGCTGAAAAGAACCAACAAGAAGATTTCTTTGTTTAGTTTTTTTGTTTTTAACACAAATATTCTATTCTGGGGCTTCCCTGGCACAAACTTCTGCATAATCAGATAAAACTCCAGTTGTGCATGTCAGTACCTCGGTCAAGGCCACAAGCAGGAGTATACCTGGCATGCATGTCTTTTGGTGCTATGATAATGGCTACTGCAGTGCGTTAGGTAGTCTGACAACAGCTACTGCAGATATGCAATCCAAACATGCTTCGCCATAGTCTATAAAAACAGCTGGATGAAACATTTATTTCATATTTCCATCATTTTCTATGTCACTGTCTTTTTCTATGTCACCCATGTCACTGTCTACGTTCTTAACCACTTCAACCTAGTGTCAACAAGGTTAATGTGACAACAAACATAGTGTGTTTGTTGAGGGCCAAATGTGTGGACTAGGTATGGGACGATATGAAAATTTCATATCACGATTATTGTGACAAAAGAAATCGTGGTTTGCGATATTATCACGATAATCAAATCCATTATCCTGGGTGGAACATTTGCCAAAAGAATTTTGATAGAGAGTGAAAAAGAGTGAAAAAAAGACTGCATCAAGTACGTCGATTATAAGTACCTTTTACCAATTACAGTTTTATTAACTCTTTGAGTGCCCCCTTTTTCACCACTAGAGGGCCCCAATGACCAGAGAATTCTACTTAGACAGTGCTGGTATATGCACAAGCCCTGCAGCCATGACATGCCTGAACACTTTCCTTTGTGCATGTACAGGAAGAGGATGAAGTTAGCTTGAAGTTAGCTATTGGCTACCAAGCATTTTAGAAGATCTATTTTCTGCAATTTAGCCACGATTAAACCTTGCACACCTCATGCATGGGAAAAAAACAGAGAAGAATGATCTCTAAAAAATCCAATGCAATTGGAGTGGATTTGTGCAGTTTGTTCACAGCTTTCAAACAAAAAAATCCAATTGGAAATCCGTTCAGGCATTCTTGAGATAATAGCCATTATGTTTTACATGTTATGTAAACAAAAATGGCTGCCCTGTATGTTAGATGGGGTTGTATGGGGGTGGAACATGCAAAATCGCGATTTAAATCATGTTCACCAGATTTGATGGGGTCCAAAAAAAAAATTCAATTTTTTTTTTTTTTAAAGCCGAACTAGTTCGGGATCGTCACTCTGCGATACGATAATAAAGCCGAACTAGTTCGGGATTGGCACTCAATGAGTTAAGTGGTACCGGATATGCAGCTCGGCAAATAAAAGGTGAACTGATACCAGTGCATGACAGAGGACGATACCACAATAAATTAAATCTCCACGATACGATTATCGATGTCCACACCATCCCTTGTTTGGACATGGCCACCATGTGGTCTACCTGCAAACCAGCACTTGGAGTTGCCTTCCTCGGCCTTCTCCAGCCAGGACTGGTTCCAGGAGTGAGCGAAGTCCACCAGCAGGATGAGCTGGATGATGATGAAGATGAAGGAGCCAATGGCACCAAAGTAGTACCACACTGTAGTGAAGGTTCCATCAGGGATGAAGAAGGCTCCCACCATGATGCCCACCAGGATGAGAAGCTTGAAGAACCAGAACCTGAGTGACAACACAGAGACAAATATATTACTCCTTGTCTTAAAACAACCACTGTGAGAAAAGAGGTTTTCAGCTGGTGGTCCGTGGACCATTGGTAGTGGGTGAAAGCATTGCACATGGTCCCCGACCATGTACTTACTAATGCAGGGGGGTCCGTCATGTTTTACTTTTATTCTAGTTTTAGTAATAATTTATAGCGGGGGTCTTCAACGGGGGGTCCGGGACCCCTGGGGGGTCCTTCAAATCTTTGTGTGATAGAATGAACCACTTGAACCCTAACGTCCATATTCTGAGAACTTTGGCCAAAAATAGATGATCTGTGAGCTTGTAGATTGGCTATTTTCGACAAAGAGGTTTGGTGTAGAGGGGAAAAAAGAGCACACTAAGTACAGAGTGAAAGGTCAAGTGTATTAAGTATTGACGGTTCAAGTGGTTAAATATCTGATAACACAAATTGACATGAATCCAAAATACACTGACGATTGTGCTGTCAAACGATGAAACTATATGGAATCTGGGGGTCCCTGCTTCATCTCTCTCTCAGCTAAGGAGTCCTTGGCCTGAAAACGTTGAAGACCCCCGTTTTATAGGATTTGAATCGACTAAATCTACAGTTGATTTAGTCGACCAAACTTTACATTGGTGGACCTTGATGGCGTTGTAATGCCTGATTCATACTTAATATGACATTTTAGCATAGTTTTTATATGTAGATGAAATTGTCTGTATATTTAGTCATAGCTTTAGTCATCATTGATTTGTTTTTTATTCAGTTTTTGTCTATGAACATTGTTCGCCATGGATTTAGTTGATAACATTTACACTGTCTAAGCCCAATTTAAGTCAGTTCACAATCAGTGGGAAACCCTCCCTGCATGACCAGAAGAGGGCAGCATTGTTTACTTTAAGCCCCTTTTCGACTGCAGTTTTAGCACCACACCACACCACACTACACCACACCACACCACATAAAAATATCTACATTTTCCATTACACAAAAGTACCCCTATCGGTAAGAAACAAATTGACCCTTTTAACTGTGATTATAATACATAATAAATTTGTATTACAACTATCCTAATTATAATGGATTATAACTGTGATTATAATACATTATAAAGTATTAATGTATTACTATGATAATTATAATATACTATAATAGATTATAATAGTGGTTATAACACAATAGAATCTATTATCATGGATTACAACTATATCCTGGTGGTCTAAATGAAAACCCAGTGAGTGATCAGTCAAAATGAGGTGTTTGGCCCTGCTTGGCCTAGCTCAGACCTACTCTAGAGTGGATACTTTTTAGTACCCCGTTTAGTAGCAGTTTCACACCACTCTACCCAGGACCTTGTAGTGGAAAACCTCACACAAGTGGGCGGTGTGGTGTGGAGTGGTGTGGAGTTGGGCCTGTGGAAAAGGGGCTTTAGAGCAGTGGTTCTCAAACATGTCTGGCTCAGGCCAGGGCACCTCTCTGTAAACAACCTTTTCATCCATGGCACGCCTGAATTACATTCACTTGTAGCATCTTACATTTAAGTCATGTTACGGTACGTACTTAATATCTACATCTTTCCCCAATATGTAAATCTTTCCCCCCACGAGGAAAACTTGAGAAAACTACCCATTTCCATGAGGACAGATTGAAAATAACTATACTTTTTGAGCGGTGGTCACACCGTCTCCATAGCGTGGCCGTGTGTGTATCCGTCCGTGTGTGTGTGTCTGTCTGTCTGTCTGTCTGTAGCCTGAAGTACCTTTTTTGACCACACATGTTAAGGGAGGGGCGCTGTTGTTCAGGCCACTGAGGGCACACTCACACTCACACACACACACACACACACACACACACACACACACACACACACACACACACACACACACACAGCCTCCACCGCTCAGTTCACACGAGTGTGATTTTTTTTTACCATTTGCCCAAAAATAGCCGATCTACAGGACACGTTGTGAACCTGTAGATCTGCTATTTTTGTCAAAGAGATTTGGTGTAGAGTAGACTGAAAAAGAGCGCAACTCAGGTCCGATTTTACAAAGTCAAATAGTATTTTGAGGCACCCCTGGACTTGCGTCACGGCACCCATTTTGAGAAACCCTGCCCTAGAGAGAGATGGTGTGTGTTCGTAGGCCTGTCACAATTATCACATAATTGTCTAATCGCAATTATTTGAGATAATCGCATACAATCGTCATAATCGTTTCCATGTTGAAAAAATGTCAGACATTTTCAAATATAAAAATATTAGAAATAGTTGATCAACAAGCTTGCGTCGTCAACTTAAATTTGTAATCGTGACAGCACAGTGTGTGTTTGTACCCGTTCTGTATGGCGGCTCGGGGGTCCTTGCTGCTGCGGACGCGGATCATGATGATGGAGAACAGGAAGAAGAAGCAGGTCATGGCGAAGCAGACGCGGTACACCGACTTGTAGCCCACCACCACGTCACAGTTCACATGGTTCTCCATGCCGGGGACCAGGTGGGTGCCCCCCACACAGAACCCTGGAATCTGGTGGGATGGAAAACACAGGCATTATAGGACCAGGTACGAGCACAAACATGCCTGGTACCAGGTGGGTGCAACCAACTAGGGATGAGACAATATTAAAATGTCATGTCACGATTATTGTTGATTTACGATATTATCACAATAATCAAAATATCCCAAACATCCATTATCCTGGGGCGGAACATTTGCCAAAAAAATATCCGATCTACAGACACACAAGAGTGTGGAGAAAAAAAAATACTGTATCAAGTACATCATTTCCAGTTCCGTTTAACCAATTATAGAGGATTTACATTTTTTAATGGTACCGAGGTGAATTGATCCCAGTGAATGACGGAAGATAATTTCACAATAAATGTTAATGTCCACGATACGATTATTGTGTCTTTTTACCTTCTTCAGCTGTGTCTCCATGATGATACACAGACAGTACAGCAGGGTTCCCCAATAGGGTGCTACTGTCTGGCCCCCACCAACCCCAGTAATAATGGTGGTATAAGAGCAGCAACAACACTAGTATATCGTCATTTTGTATTTATCATCTAAAAAAATGTACTAAACTAGTGAAAACAGCAGATTTACAAGCACACAACGCCTCGCACCTGTGTGCTTGTAGATCGGCTGTTTTCACTAGTTTTGTGCAACAGTCTTGTATGATGAAGCAGGGCTTTGCTTTACCAAAAGACGTAGACATTTGAAACTTGGAGATACAAGGTTTCTGCCCGACAACGACAATATCTGAACTGTCGTTGGAGTAGCGGGAACACCACCGTCGCCCCCCTGCAATGTTACTTGTGGCCCTCAGCTTGGTATCCTAGACATAATTCTGACCTTGGGGAAAACTATTTGGGGAACCCTGCAGTACAGACAGACAGACAGACAGACAGACAGACAGACAGACAGGCCTACCTTCTTCAGCTGTGTCTCCAATGCCTGATAGGATCATGATGACATACAGACAGACGTACCTTCTTCAGCTGTGTCTCCATGCCCGGGAGGATCATGATGACAGACAGGAAGGTGCCCAGCAGCAGCAGGAAGGAGAAGGCCAGGCGGGTGATGGTGGAGCTGAAGGACGCGGGGCAGCATGAGGACAGCAGACACTGTGCTGAGCCACACAGACATGAGGCCTGCAGGACACACAGAGACAGACATGAGGAGGACAGCAGACAGGGATGTGCTGGCCATTGGGAAAAGCGGGACAACTCCCGAACTCCCGAACGGCCGCTTCATTCCCGGTCGGTCCAGGCCGGCCATTAGGAAAAGAATTAAACTGTTTGCACAAAAGTAAAAATTAAACTGTTTGCACAAAAGTAGTGAAAACAGCACATCTGCGGTGCGAGGCGTTGTGTGCTTGTAGATCGGCTGTTTTCACTAGTTTAAATCATTTTTAAAATGATAAATACAAAACAAACGGCTTTGGACATACAAAGTTTCCACCCGACAACGACAAAATATAACTCATGTACAGTACTTGGCCCACTGGCTTGTCACTTGTCATGATCTGAAATGGCAAATCTTTGAGTAGCAGCAGCGCTATAGGGGGCGCAATGAGGGCCTCTCCAACTCTTTTTCCCGGGCTGAATCAGGGGCCCAGCATGTCCCTGACAGCAGACACTGTGCTGAGCCACACAGACATGAGGCCTGCAGGACACACAGACAGACAGACAGCCCTGTCACAACTATTCAGTACATAATAGGGATGGGAAGATATGAAGATTTCATATCACGATTATTGTGACAAAAGAAATCACGATTTACGATATTATCGCCATCACCATTCCACAGCGAACATCAGCCGAAAATATCAGATCTGTCCACTATTTCCACTATTATCTTCATTTTATTTTATTTTGTTGAACGTAAAACAATTATTGAATGTGTCGGGCTGTTCTTTATACATTTATGTTATTTGTCGAATGTGCGCTGTGTGGAACTTGGGTTTGCAAAGCCCAGAAGCCAAACAGACATTTTTATTTATACGTTCCAATGTTCAATGGACAAAAAACACAATTCAATCCTTAAAAAGAGCACTTCCCCCATGTTCAACCATATTCATATAATTGGTCCTCACTAATGCTGATTATAAGATGACACCATATCTGATTGTCAACTCACTGTGTGAACATAGGAGGACTGTGCATTGTTCAGAAAACTGACTACCAGTGACTCCACACCATCACCCGGCAAGCAGTTTTTTTGAAGTTTCAAAACTCCAGATTTGTCATAATGTTAAGAACAATGGCTTCGTTACACCACTGTAGTGTATACTATAGTAGGATTTGTCTTTTAAGAGAAACCTTTCATCATGCAAGGATTTCCAGGAAGATGCTATGGTTTCTATTCCTTTGAAATCCCCACTGATGATATCACTGGTAGGCAGGTTTGTGAACTGTCCCCAGCCCACCAATGAGACGTAGGATGAGTAGACAGAAATGGTGTCATCTTATAAGGAGCATTAGTAAGAACCAAATATACAGAGTTGAGGTTAAAATGGGTGAAGTGCTCCTTTAACTCTTATACTGCTTTGAACGTTCCCGTTCGCCCCATTTTTGACGGCCCGATAATGCCAATTGTACGTTCTTTGGCTCGTTCTTTTGTACCTTGGTTTGATGTCTGTAACCTGTTGAGGTGTCGCGCGGGTGTCTACCGTTGAAACAGCTCCCATAAAAGTACTCTTAAAATCCAACTGGACGTTAACATCAATGGAGTCACAACACTGTTCCATGTGTTTTTCTCTGGATCTATTGCTCTGTAGCGACTCATCAGCCTTGAACAGCCTTGACAAGCAAGCGTCGAGCTGAGACCATTTTCACATTAATTCTTGCATGAGGCTGCCCCCTACTGCTGGTAGAGCCACGGCACACTCTTTAAGAGAACATTTAAAAAAAAATAATAATACACGTTTGTCTATATCATCGCAAAGGTAAGGTGCTTTTGCTGGCACAAAACCCAATAATAAATAACAACATCTGGCAGAATAAGAGTTAAGATTCAAGGCAGCGTTCATTTGGAAGGGAGACGGGGCATAAATGATGCCTGCACAGTACGCGCACGCCGCACGCACACACACACACACACACACACACACACACACACACACACACACACACACACACACACACACACACACACACACACACACACACACACACACACACACACACACACACACACACACACACACACACACACACACACACACACACACACACACACAGGTTTGAAATTAACATACTTGTGAGGACAACAACATGTTAGGACTGCGACAAAATGTATGTCATTTTCACAATTGTTTTCACAAACCGTAATAGCAGCTAGCAGCAGATCAGCTATTTCTCGGTCTACGACACCAGCATGCAACTAAGTGTAAATCAGGCATAACTCCATCTCTGATCCTTAAACCTAACGTATAAATATCTGATCCTAAACCTTACCTAGCCCCTAACCTGAAGTTCCTGAACCTTTTCATGATTTTAAACATTTCTCTAAAAATGCGTTTTCAACCATAAAAAACAACTATTTTCTTGTGAGGAATGGTCGACTCTACAGACTCCTCACATCATCTATTTCTCACGCAGTATACTGTACATTTGGTCCACAGAAATATAGTAGGACTAACACACACACACACACGCACAGACACACACAGACACACACAGACACACAGTCACGCACACGGAGGGCATTACGATTTAGGAGGACAGCCCAGGACAGGACAGTGACTCACGCTGTTGTTAGACTGATGGATAGCCCTCTGGGATGGATGTGTGTGTGTGTGTGTGTGTGTGTGTGTGTGTGTGTGTGTGTGTGTGTGTGTGTGTGTGTGTGTGTGTGTGTGTGTGTGTGTGTGTGTGTGTGTGTGTGTGTGTGTGTGTGTGTGTGTGTGTGTGCGGGCACTGACTGTGCATTCATGTTGTTGCTGTCAGGCAGAAGCTTTCCATCTGCATCAGTGTTCCATTTTGACAGCATATTTAGATGGAAGTTTTATTCTAAGTCGAATTAAATTCTATTTAGTTTTGTTTATTTTGACAGGCCGTGATGGCGTCCAATGCCCGATTTTATACTTAGACCTGTGCCGGAAAAATAATAGTCGATCCACAAGCGGTGTGAGCCTGTAGATCGGCTAGATCGGAGTGTGACGCTCGCGCGCAGACCGAGCATAAAGTGGGACTCGTCTTGCAAAAAGATTGATCTCTTCTCCACTAGTCCCTCCCTAACATTCTTTTTTTTTTTTGTTGATGAAATTGTTAATATATTTATTAATCATAGCTTAGTTTTTATTTAGTTTTCATCTGTGAAAAGCTTGTGAGCACATTGGATCCATTGGAACACAGGCTCATTATACCCATTTACCTGAAAAGCTACGTTATCTTGGGTCATACAAGGTTTCCACCCGACAGCGAAGATATGCACAACGCAGCGTGTATACTGTTGTCATGACAACCTTGTCTCCTCTCCTCTCTGTATCCTTCTAGACAAACATCAACTATTGATGATGTACTGTACTGACACATCAACCTTGAACTGATGCTGAGCTCATGGAACATCTCTCTCTCTCTCTCTCTCTCTCTCTCTCCTCTCTCTCTCTCTCTCTCTCTCCTCTCTCTCTCTCTCTCTCTCTCTCTCTGTTGGGAATAGTGTCTCTCTCTCATCCTCTTAGGGATAGCTCTCTCTCTCTCCCTCTCTCTCTCTTTGCTGTAAACAAGGCCTTTCTCGTCTCTCCTTCCCACTCTCTTTCTGTCAATCTGTGTTGGAAATAGTATCGCTCTCTTCCTAGTATTGTAAACAGGGTCTATCTCTCTCTCTCTCTCTTACCCTGTGTTCTGAATAGTCTCTCTCTCCCTTTCTCTCTCTCTTTCCCTCTCATTGTATTGTGAATAGGATCATAATAACACCACAGGGTAACTGCATGCATGGTAAACATGAACGCAGGCAGGCCTTAACAAGGAGTAGTTACGCCACAGAAAATGACTTATTTTCGATCAATTACACACCCCATGAAGTCTTGAATTCATGGAGATGTCATATTCCTGAGACAATAATTTGATGACCAGGTATAAACACTACAATGACAGTGACAGTCACCAGTAGACTACTCAAAGAGTCTCTGGTCTGAGACTCCGGTCATCGATTTTAATTTGCAAAGATCTACTATATCGATATGCAAAGAGCAAAATATTTTACCGTTTGGCCTTGTATCGTATCGTTTTTCAATGCAAATAATCGGTATCAAATAGTTTTACAATGCAAATAAACGATTATAGATAAGTGGGGCCTACTTGTGCCTTGTATTTAGCAATTTTAAGAAGAAAACCTTTACTTTTCTATTCCATATAGCTACTCTTGGTCTATCAATAAATGTGTGTAATCTCTGTGTTCATGCTGGTGCTGGTTTGTCCATGTGTTGAAAAATAATGTCCATGTATTTGCTAGAGAATCACAGTGTGTTTAGTTAATTATATCCATAATAATAACTTTTTCCCGTAAAAACTGCACTATTGACACTGTGACACGCTTCACACATATTAGAATATCTTTGCTAAATAGTTACTATATCGGCCATGAATGAACCTTTATCATCCAGGTATCATATTGTCAACAATGTATTGTGGTGAGTATCATATCACTAGTATTAATGTATCACCAGTAAGACTCCCTAATCGGGAGATAAGCGACCGTAGGTCACTTATCTCCACAAATAGGGCAAAAATGTGTTTTTCCAAAATCTTCCTGAGCCATGTTGATGACATGAGTGTAGACATACTGTGTAGTGATTTTCGTGATTTTAGGGCAACATCTGTAGGAGCAGTGTCCAAAAATGTGTTTTTAAAAATCGGCCTGAAGGTGGCGCTATATGGGACAGATTCATGTTGATGGGATGAGTGTAGACATATTGTGTAGCAATTTGCGTGATTTTAGGGCCAAAACTGTAGGAGTAGTGGGCAAAAATGTGTTGTGAAAATCGGCCTGAAGGTGGCGCTAGAAGAGGGCCATGTGAGAAATGAGGGTTGGGGTCTCCGCGTTGCCTTGGCGGACGAATAGGTACCGGCCGCGGCTCTCCCGGACGCTCCTAGGCCGAGTTACGGCATTTTATGTGAGCTGCAGTGGAGGGGGTCCTCCACTGGGGGCGTCACCACTTTTGCATCCGTTCTGGAGCACCAGGAGTGGGTGGTCCCCAGGAATTCCCCGTGAGCAGCCCCGTTGGGGTGGTCATTTGGTAATTTTTGCACATGTGCTCATTTTTTACACTTGGGGGTCCCTGGAGCTCCGGGGGTCCTTGGAGGTTGTAGTTTGGCAAGTAAGGAGTGTGTGGGCAAAATCTGGCATGGATCGGGGCAACGGTTGCGGAGATATGAGCAGGGCAAAAGTGTGACGTGTGAGGTGTGACGGACGGACTGACTGACTGACGCACGGACACCTGGTGGAGCTTTCTGTAGTAAGTGCGACCTACGGTCGCAATTACACCACTGTAGTGTATAGTGTAGGATTTGTCTTTTAAGGGAAACCTTTATTATTATGATTCACTGGCATTCTGGCATTGCTTGACTGATTGATTGATTGATTGATTGATTGATTGATTGAAGAATGTAGATGTTTGAATAGGAAAAAGTACAGTACAAATCACTGTTACAAGGTCAACTAAAAAGGAGATCCTAGTAAGCTTTACGGCTTATTTACACAGGAACCACTCATAGAACATTGAAAGACAGACGGATAGAACAGAGTACTTTGCACAGGATAACTTCAATTACAAAAGCAGAAAAAAATAAGGGGAAAGAATACAAATAAACAAATACATAGACATTTTACTTCACCAGATATGGACAGTCACACCATGACAGTCATGGTGTCACATGACAATCACTTATTTAGCCTATTTCAACACTGTTCTATCGCTGTATGAGTTCTCTCGCTCCTGAACATGTTTTCTGTTTACTATAAAAGATCTGAAACCACTCTTGACAATAGCAATGGTTACTATTAAAAGAAAGTAGAGCTATTTAACACTTATTATAACAAAAATAAAATCACTTTACAGCACCTTTAACTATCTGGGGAGAACATAACAGCAGCTAGAACACAGTTGCGTGAAAACCCCGGAAATCAAGTTTTTCAAAGCGTTTCTTTTTTTAGACATTAAAACATTCCGAAATAACTGCAACTGAAAGTGTCAATAAAACATTGATCAATCCACAGTGTCAATACGGTAAAGTGACGATGTGGAAGTCAGATAATCGATCAACAAATCGACCATATTAGTGTTTTATGTTCGCCCTCGCGGATCTAAACAAACCAACGGACGTGAATGTAGGTCGTTTTGTTTTGACATTTGTATTTACTTATTTTGTGTTAAATTACTTAATAAAACTTGTACTCACACAGCTGACGAGTGAACACACCAATCCCATGGTGTTTATAACTTCCTGCTTTTAGAAGAAATGTGTTTTTAATCCAAAACTCTTAAGTTTTGTTGTGTGAAGAAGTTAGTAGGAAATCCAATGACGACGCACTTCTGGAAGGAAGCAACTTACTGCAGGGTGTGTGTTTGAAGATAGGAAACAGCTTCTGGTGTAACGTCATGACGTCATTGTTCTATACCTACACTGATTGGTTCCCAAACTTAAGGACCAGGCAGTGGTGTGGAAAAAAGTCAGCAAGCATCAAATGATTTACTTGAGTAAAATCATTACTGCAGTGTACTCTTTTACAAGTAAAAGTCAGGAATTTACATTTGTAAAGGTATCGGTATCAAAATGTACTAAAAGTAGCCTACCAAAAGTAAAAGTAGGGCACAATGTTCCACTTCAAGTCCCCCAATAGCCTACTATTCCAGAATTCAAAATTGACTTGAGCAAAAGTACAAAAGTAGGTCTATTGGTATCAAAATGTAGCTTAATAAAGTACAAAAGTAGAAAGTAGGCCTACTCATCATGCAGACTGTGCCATTTCACAAGTTTTATGAATACAAATATTTTGAAAATAGCAGATCTACAAGCTCACAATGCGTGGCATCGCAACGCTTCTTAACATTGAGCTTGTAGATCTGTTATTTTCAAATGGCCGAAAATGTATTTAGGCCTATATGGCTAAAGTGGTTAATGTATGTTTTGTAAAATCTACAAAGTAGCGTAGTAGGCCTAACTCAAGTTTTCACATACTGGATCTCTTGTCTAGTCCCTCCCTAACATTTCCAGCTATAGTTTTTATTTGCTGTCAACATTGACAATATATTTAGTCATAGTTTCTTTTCATCATAGCTCAAAAGGTTCAATGAAAATTTGTCATCATAGTTTTAGTCTTTTAGTCTGTATGTGCCTAGAATTAGTCATGAAGGTGCATGGTCCCATTTTTGAATGTTAAATAAATTGGGAATATATTTTCTTGTAGGATCTCATGCTTTTCTTTTCTAAGTTGGAGAGGATAGTAGCCTACCCACCAAACTGAGTGCCCATGACAGAAGAGAGGAGAGATGATCATTATTAAGACTAGGACGGACGTATGGATAGAGTGTTTGTCAGTGAAGGTGCAGCCAGTGAACGAGTAGAGATGAGCTCTGCTCTCCACATCATAAAAGGGGACCAGACCCTCCTCATAATCCACAAACACTCCCACTGTCTGGACCTTCTTTCTCTCTTACAGGGATGGGGACAGCAGAGCCAGCACAAGCCCAGTAATCATTTCCATTCCTCAACATTATAGTCCAGTATAACCGTTGTCGAGGGTCATTTTCATTGGATTCTCCTTCCTGTTGATGGACTCTCTGGCCACTCCTAAATCACAGCCCGTCTTCTCTTTAACCTGAACCTCATAGTAAAACCTTCCTGATGAGAAACTCTGAGAGTAAGAGAGTGTGTGTGTGTGTGTGTGTGTGTGTGTGTGTGTGTGTGTGTGTGTGTGCGTGCGTGCGTGCGTGCGTGCATGCGTGCGTGTGCGCGTGCGTGCGCGTGCGTGCGTGCGTGTGTGTGTGTGTGTGTGTGTGTGTGTGTAGGCCTATATCTATTTCAGCCATTTGAAAATAGCAGATCTACATTCTACAAGCATTGTGAACTTGTAGATCGGCTATTTTCAAAATATGCTTTATACATTTTTGACATTCTTCACAATGATAGGCTACTTTTACTTTTAGTACTTTAACTACATTTTGATACTTTTGTAGGCTACTTTACCTTTGTACTTTTACTTGTGTACTTTTACTCAAGGCTACATTTTGAATTCCAGACTCCACCACTGACCACTGATAGGGCAATAGGGCATAAACAAAAGAAACATGTAATGTAGAAGATATGAGGAAGTTCGAAGGTACAGTAGCTCACTGTGAACTAACATTATCAGATTATAAAAGGTCCAAACAACCTGTTGAGAGATAAGAGCCGCACACTTCACACAATAAGCCACCACAGAGCCAGAGTCTATGGATGGATGGAGCCCGGGGCGATTGATTGGACAATACGGGGACGCTACCATCCATGGACGACACGCCGTCCTGATGGGGGGTGTCCCGGTTTCATCCTTTTCTATACGACCCGCCCTCGACGTAAATGTTCAATTTGTCACTAAAATCTTTGAGCAAATTGCGTCATTTCTGATTTGTGTGATAAATTGCCTGACAAGTACATTTTGATTTCTAGTTATAACTCCGTGGCACGGTTCACCCCTTGTCCTGAAAGATAACTGTCATATAAAGACAGTTGTGGGTCCACCTCAAGCTAGTGTTGAGCAGTTTAGCCATGTTGTCATGTACTTTTAGACAAACGTTCTGATTTTAAAAGTAAAGTGCTTACTGAAGGTAAACAGATGTCACAATATGGTACGCTTAAACAGAATTAGCTGTATATTCTGTATTGTTTAATAAAAAGCATTTTAATCCGATTGGCGGCCGTTTTCTCGGATTTTTCTCAAGCGACCCCATCGGTTGGGAGGTGTACTGCACTATGATACATTATAGCTTTTTTAGAAAACGGCAACTGATCAGATTAAAATGCTTCTTATTAAACAATACGGAGGAATCGGGTAATTCGGCTTGAGCGTACCATATTGTGACATCGATGCGCCTTTAGTAAGCACTTTATTTTTGAAATTTGAAAGTTTGTGTAAACGTATGTGGCAAATTGGTTAAACTGCTCAACAACATTTGAAGGTCGATCCATGACAGTCGTGAGATACGACCGTCATGTTTCGCATGGCTAGGTGCACACCTCCCTCCACTAAAAACAGCAGAATGGTTTGCTCCTCTCGGCCAGTTGCGCTCCTGTGGATTTTGTACGTTGAACCTGCGTGCGCTCCGCTGGCTCCCCGTTTCAATAATAGGGGGATGTTTTAACGAATGTCAGCCGTAGTTAACACCTTTTATCAATATATTCACACGAAAGGGAGTCCTAACTCATAACACAAGACAGAAATAACAAATTCACGCCCAAGGAGAAGATGGTGAGCGGAGGATAGTTCCAACTTTTGGTTTTTCCCCTTGAGGCGCACGCAACGCACTGGTGAGTGTCGTTTCGTTCATTGTTATTGCGCACGTAGGCTACATGCCGTAATCCGTTTAAAATTTCCAATTTATTACTCCTTTTACGGCGGTAGGTGTCACTCGCTGGCAAGAACAGATCTCCAATGAGTTCAAGCTACAAAGCGTCGCGTTCCGTGACGCTTTGTAGCTTGTGGAGATCTTCTCTTGTCGGCGAGCGACGCCCCCGTCCCTTATAATTCACTCCACAGGTGTATAGGCTTACATGCCTGTTGCTGTTGGCCTGGCTATTAAGCTATAATATGGTAATTAATGTATTCATAATTATGACATTTGAGAATATGAATTATGTAGACGTATTGGGATGAATTGTGTATTTTTTTGTGTGTCTACATTGGCATTGGGCACATAAATTATGAACAACTAGAATTGGGTGCAATACCGCCATACCGCGGTTGTGCAATGCATACGGTGTCGAGTTCACCAAAAAATGTTTAATAATTTGTATTGCTTTTTTTTCTCCTTCTTCTTCTTGTTTGCTTTTTTTTCATTATTTTTTTGGGGAGCTCTTGGTAAACAGCGGTGCCCTGCAGGTGCCCTATGTACGCAACAATAAACAATACCATTGCCAATATATAATACCGGTAATAAGATTGTCAATTTATATGTAGGACTAATGAACTATATTAGATAAAGGCTCAGTGCTATAAGCTGTCTTCTCTCTTGGGGCAGAATGTGGCAAATATTCATGGGCTAGATATTTTATTATTGGATTAAAATAATTGATCTAGACCTATTATCCATGTAATAATCAATAATTCACCAAATTATCAATGTATAATGCAACTATTCAGTCAAGGGTTGATGCAATTTGTTATAGCTTTAAGCTATGTGTGGGAAATAGGGTTATTATTTTTGATCGATTTTAAAGTATTTTCTTATGCCTACAGCCATATATTAGGCCTACTAGCCTACCCATAATCAGTGGTGGACAAAGCACACTAGGCCTAATTAAATAATACTCAGTATTCAAAAGTATATGTTACAAAGTACACTTTGAATATGCACTGCTAAATAATTTCCCCCAAAATGTAAAAATAATATAAGTTCACAATGCATCACACTGTAACATGGTTGTGAGCTTAATTCATAATAGACTATCTTTTGTGTAAGATTTATTTTTCCTAGAAGTAAAAAAATAATAGTAAAATGTATAGTTACTGTCTACCACTGCCCATAATACATTATGTCTGAATGTACCACGTGCTGTTTACATTTCTGACTAATTAAGTATTCACTCAAACCTGTCATCATAACAGTGGTCACTCAGAGATGAATCAACAGTATTGTGTTACTGTCCCCCCCACTCCCCCTCCCCCAATACGGGTGACGAGGCAATTGCCCTCTCAGCTGTTACAATTTAATTGCCGTAAAAGGCTCTAGTCTGGACACAAATGACCTCTCATCATCATCCCAGGCCGGGCAAAGGCATGCATTTAGAGGAGTTCAGCGGTTCGTTCCATCTGTAGGCTACACTCTCACAGTCACAAAACCTCCCGTGAGGGTCAACGGGCTCGATGCGCGTGCAGCAGCCATATTGGAAAGGAAATAGGGCATATTCCTTATACTTCCTTCACAGGTCTTACCAATTATATAATGAAGGCTCTGTTCCATTCTGGTCGAACAGAGTCGGCTGATGCTGATATCGTGCAATGTTGGCTCACTGGTCTGCTGTGGTCCAGGTACCCTCAACTCTTGAGTGTACAAATGGAACTAATGGTTCCATATAGTTCCATTTCTACACTCAATAGTAATGTGGTTCCTTGAAAAGGCTTGAGAACCACATACCACACTAAATGGAACATCATTTTCTATACTTGGTGACGCCTGTGAAGGAAGTAAAGAAGAGACCCAATTTCTTTCCAATATTGCTGCTGTGCATAGAGCTATTTGGTTCCCATTTTTATGCTCGCTGAGCTACATGAAATACTGGGGGTCCCAGGATTCTTTTTTGTTCAGTGATTCTCAGCCATTGCAATTTCACGGACAGCCCAGTTTGATATGCATTAGAGCTACGGTATAACGGCCTTGGTCATGACATTGTTGCGATGGTTGATTGATGCAAAGCCAAAACATTGATTCCGATCATAATCTGGTTGCAAATCATGTTGTTATTCTGCAAAAAAAGGAACAAAAAAAAACATTGTTTTATGTGTAATACATAAATCGTTTAACCTTTAGTATTAATGATTACCGCTTACATTTTGTTCACTTTTGTTGGTATAGTCTTGTAGCCCCCTGACCTCAAGTCATTTAGACTTTACAGAGTTGAATACCCCTGCATAATATTTTGTTTAATGTTATATATTTTCTGGGACCCCAATCCACACTGTATCTTCAGTGTTTAATTAAAGAGTGTACAAATGGATCGTAATTTGTACCCTCTTAGGGTTACAGACCTGTGGTACAAAAGGACTCCAATGTAAACAAGCCATTGTGCTTTCTTTGGTTTACATCCTATTTAATAGTAACAATGTCCTATAGACATTGCATCTGAACTGTCTTGTGCTTTTCCCATGCGAACTGCTAATAAAGTATTCAGGCAATCAATCAATCAATAGTAGAGATATATAGAGAGAGCGCTACGTCACTAGCATAGACTCCCTTTGTAAGAATGGAATGAGGAAGCTCCAATGTTTGGAACTACAGGAGGCAACATCCAGCAAGCGTGACGCAAATCTCTCTCTCTCTCTCTCTCTCTCTCTCTCTCTCTCTCTCTCGCTCTCTCTCTCTCTCTCTCTCTCTCTCTCTATGGGTCTGGTGCATGGACATGCTGGTCCCCCTGCAACCCATGTTGAGAACCAGTGCTATAAGGCCCTGGTCACAAATTACCTCTCCTCTCCCGGCTTGAGGCTGCATTTGAGGACGAGAAGAGCAGGATGTATTATGGATGGATGTTGTGTGTTGTTGCTTCTGTTGGCTGTTTGCCACTACAAGAGTAAACTAAGCGAACTGCCCTGCGGGCACGTGCACACATAGACATCAAAGGGGGCTTGAGTCCCTGCCCTTTTATCCGTCTGTAAAAACTGCCCTCTCCAGACCATGATTGCAGTTTTTACTTTGGTGAAAGAAATGCAAATGCCCTCTTTCCATGCCATACCCGAAGGCAGCATTCAAGAGAACTGCCTTGTCCAAACTCTCCTGAACTTGAATGCAGCATCTTATGTTGAAAGAATTGCTCTCTCTGTTGATTATGCTTAGTTCAGTGTGGTATCAAGCAACAAAAAATAGCTGACCTCCAAGCTCACAATGCGTCGCGCTGAGACGCGTTGTGAGCTTGTAGGTCTGCTATGTTTGATGAAATTTCAGCCCCTGCCTCTCTAACATTCTCTGGACGTCCCTGCTGTCCCGTGTCTTTATAACATATTTCACAGGTCCTGGATTTGTTTCCTGTCTGATGCCGGACAGACTGTTAGTGGAGGGCAGTGATTCAGGAGTCTCTTTGCATTACATCGCACAACTGTGTTTTAGTAATGTTCTGGATTTGTTTATGCTGCTACAGCTGGGTTTAAGATAAGGTTCTGGATTTGTTTCCATACGCTATATGGCTCGTTGAAGATAAGGTTCTGGATTTGTTTCCATACGCTATATGGCTCGTTGAAGATAAGGTTCTGGGTTTGTTTCCACACGCTATTGCTGGGTTTCAGATAAGGTTCTCAGAACTCAAGTTGTCCCCTGCCCTGATCAGGAGGTAGAACTTATAATTATACTAGCGCAGGGGTCTTCAACAGGGGGTCCGGGACCCCTAGGGGGTCCTCAGAGTTACTACAGGGGGGCCACCAAATCTTTGTGTGATAAGAGCTATTCTGAGGAGGACATTAGCCGAAAATAGCAGATCTACGAGCTCACAACACCGTAGATCAGCTATTTTCGGCAAAGAGGTTTAGTGTAGACTGTAGAGGGAAAAAAGACCAGACCAAGTACAGAGTGAAAGTTT
Organism: Nannobrachium achirus; assembly: GCF_963921795.1. Taxonomy (NCBI): domain Eukaryota; kingdom Metazoa; phylum Chordata; class Actinopteri; order Myctophiformes; family Myctophidae; genus Nannobrachium; species Nannobrachium achirus. The sequence goes on from NC_137819.1 coordinate 19,111,996, forward strand.
AAATGTCTTAAAAAATCACATTAACAGAAATCCAACATGCACTGATGATAGTGCTGTCAAACAAGTCTATGAAGCTATCCTTAAAACCTTAATTCTGTATAATTGTATCCACAACTTTCCAACATCCCATCGTGCATTGCGCAGAAGTTGCACAGAGCTTCCGGCGCCGCAGCCGAGTGATCTTCAAGCTCACAACGGTTGCATCTGCGACGCGACGTGAGCTTGTATGTCTGCTGTCAACCGGAAGTGTGGTGAAAACAATTCTCCAGTAAATTCCCGCGGAAAGAGGTGGATACAGTATGTATGGGGGGTCCCTGCTTCCTCCCTCTCTCAGCTAGGGGGTCCTTGGCAAGAAAAGGTTGAAGACCACTGTACTAGCGTAATAGCCGTAATAGCCAAGCTCGACACGTGTGACTTGTGAGCTTACATTTCCCCTATTTTGGTCTGGGTTTCTTTTGAATGACGTACCTCCCCCTTCAGATGTGGTTATAATATAATCTAAAAATGAATAATAATGAAAAGAAATACGGTTCTGCAAAGGTTCAGGGTTATGGAAGGTTCTAGGTTAGGTTACCCTTCGTCTTGGAAAATAGCTGTTTGTGTGTGCCAGTGTAGAGTGATTTGGCTCACAGATGGTGCACATTACCATCGGCCCTTGAAGCAACCTTGTCTCTCCATGGTTTGGTGAGCAAAAAAAGGCTCCTGGAACCAGGAAGAAAGGCACAACATAGTATCACGATCATGGCATTGTGACGATTAGTTGTCATACAAATAATTGTGGTTACGGATTTAATTGTGGTTTTGGCATTGGAACGTTGTAACATAGTGTATGAATAAAAATGCATTTCTGAATAAAAATGCACACGGGAGATATGACAATTATGTCAGATATGACTGAAATATTTTAATAATATGTAGTGGAAATGGCTGTTATCCTTCCACAACTTCAAGAACATCTTTGAAACGTGTGGAAAATAATGTCAGCACAGAAGCACTTTTTCAAAATAAGTGAGATTATCTCAAATAATTTGTAGCCTATGTAATTATTGTGACAGCCTGGCCTCGTGACATCTGTTTGTCACTATACTGGCTTTATGACGAGCAGTTTGTGACCCATCTCTCCTCATTTGACTGCTAGTGCTACTCAGTCAGAGTGGTTCCCAAAGTGGGGTCCGGGGACCCCCAAGGCCACTGGGGGGCCCAAAAACAAACTTAGTTAATCTAGTATCAAAATCAGTGTAACCAGTTTAACCCTATTATTTTTAGACTCTGACTATTCAAAATAGCTTGTAGCTTGTTGATCTGCTATTTCAGAAATAATTTGAAAAATCTTAAAATTACTGTGTAATGTCTGAATGGGCAGAGATAGAAGGTCCCTGTTTCACAGCCCTGGTCTATAGGCGCTTTTCCACTGCCACCTGGAACCAGAACTTTCAGGAACCAGAACCAATTTTTTTGGTTCTGGTTTTGTTTCCATTGCGAACGGCCCGGTTCCAGACGAGGTTCCTGGAACCTCCTGGAACCTTTTTTCAGCCCTGCTCCTGAGGCAGAACTAAAACTTGAGTTCTGGGAACCTATGGGCGGGGCCAGCAGCGCTGCTGCTCTCGATTGGTCGAGCGGAGGTGACGACACCGTCGCACCGAGGAGAACGGGGAGAAACAAACCTCTGACAACACAACAGCGCCATTTTTAAAAACCTATTCCGAGTCCGACAGATGAGATAAATAAACAGATATTAACACACATAAACACTATGGACGCGACGCCAGACGATAACCACGACACTACACATTGGACAAATAATGAAATACAGGCTCTGGTTTGCGTATGGGGAGAAGAAAACATACAGAAGGAGCTAGAAGGAGCCGTCCGCAACGAGAAGATTTTTAAACAAATCTCCCGTCGTCTTTCTGAAATGGGTGTTGAGCGCTCAAGCAAACAGTGCCGCGAAAAAATAAAGAAAATGAAGCAGGACTACAAGAAAATAAAGGACCATAACAGTAAAAGTGATGCCAACCGAAAAACCAACAAGTGGTATGATGCGTTGGATGCTATTTTGGGGCCCCGCCCGGTGTATGCAGGCTCCAGCAACGTTGTGGAGTCTGCAACAGCATTGCTACAAGCGATAGCAAACGACGAACCCATCGAAACGCAAAGAGGTAAGCATATCAAGAAGCATATCATATCTGGACAGTAGTTAGTGTAGTTAGTGTTATATTCGTTTTGGAGTGCAGTGCAGTGAATGGGCTGCATTTATATAAACAGCACAGCTGTTTAGATCTATATCTATCTGTATTTTTTCTAAATGAATATAGACAAAAAGGTGATTGTTATTATGCAATTCAAATGTTTGATCCTCACTATACCACTGTTATTGTGTCCATAACATTAAGATAAGACAGCCCATTACTGATATTTAAAGGGAGAAGGGGAAAAAGACACTATGAATAAACCAGTTAAGCCCCATTAAAAATGTGGTGAAAATAGCAGATCTACAGCATCACAATATATCACACTGCAGTGCATTGTGAGTCTGTAGATTAGACATTTTCACTGGCTATTGATATATCATTTTAATATACCTGGCTGCTATACAAAGCAATGCAATGTTTTCTAGATGGAAAGAGAGGTTCTATTAACAATTTACGGTTTGGGTCAGTACAGAGAAAGGTTAAAAATAAAGCCAATGGGACATTATTTCAGCCTGGTAAATGGCAGAATAAAATATACACTTCAAGGATTTAAAATAAATAAATACCCTATGCAAGTGGAACCCTCTTTCCATCATTGCTCTTACACACTAGAATACTTCTGTATTTGATGGACCAGAATTTTCCCTTTATGTTTAATTTGACACCGTTTTCATTTGACAGACGCTCGCTCAAGCACATCTTCACCTGCAAGTCCATTGTCTGATGGAGAGACAAGCACCAGCAGTTGTGGGGAGACAGGATCCACTACTACAGGATCAACTGCAGCATCAACTAGTACCACACAGAAGCGTAAGATTTAGCCATAGGGCATATGCTGTGCTGTAGGCCTACTTGTATTTAAGCCATACTACTACATGACTATAGATGTTTTCCATATTATACCCTGTATTATGATATATATACCTATACTCAGAACCCAGTACTTGTACCCAGTAATTATTATATTATTCAAGTTAAAGTATCTCAAATTTGTACTTCAGTTAAAATACAGAAGTATTCTTAAGTACAAAGAGCAATGATGGAAAGAGGGTTCCACTTGCATAGGGTATTCTTTTCATTTTTTCCTTGAAGTGTATATTTTATTCTGCCAGGTACCAGGCTGAAATGTCCCATGGGCTTTATTTTTAACCTTTCTTATCACATGTACTGACCCAAACCGTAAATAGAACCCATGTTAGACCCCTCTTTCCATCTAGAAAACATTGCATTGCTTTGTATAGCAGGTATATTAAATGATATATCAATAGACTGTGAAAATGGCTAATCTACAAACTCACAATGCTTCACAGTGTGAGACATTGTGAGGCTGTAGATCTGCTATTTTCACCACATTTTTATGGGGCTTAACTGGTTCATTCAGTCTTTTTCCCCTTTTCCCTTAAAATATCAATAAAGGGCTGTTGTCTTATCTTAATGTTATGGACACAATAACAATGGTATAGTGAGGATCAAACATTTGAATTGCATAATAACAATCTCCTTTTTGTCTTTATTAATTTAGGCAAAAGATCTCGTGATGTGGAATTCCTTGAGGCAATGAAATCGATGGAGAAGGAGAAGCTGGACCATGAAAAAGAGTTGCAGAGAGAGCAGTTGGAGATGATGGAGAAGGCCAGGTTGGAAGATGCTGCTGCACGTGCGGAGGCGATGGAACGGTCCAGGCTGGAAGAGGCTGCTCTCAGAGAACAAGAAATGGAAATACGACGGCAAGAAGCTAGAGAGAACGCTTTATTCCAACAAGGCTTCCTTTCAGTCCTTGGGCGGCTGGTCGATGCCATGAGCAAGAAGTAAAGCAAAGCTTTGCTACTAAAGCCTCGATCAGAGTCGGGTCCGCGGTGGAAGGCTATCCACGGCGGTGTAGTGCGGTGTAGTCTTTTTGAGTCATAAAACTACAACGTCAACGCTCAAAAAGACTACACCGCGGTGGATAGCCTTCCACCGCGGACCCGACTCTGTTCGAGGCTTCAATGTCACCACATTTCTAGCCAAGCCCATGACTGTTACTTTTTAAGTCAAATCAAATAGTTGATATTTGTTGACAATACATGCACTTAATATAGAATTCTGCTGTTACATGTACTTAAATTAATATAAAGAATGATTTACATAGCAGTGTGCTGATATTGTTTTATATTTAATATAAATAATACAGTTGTTTACAATACATGCAGTCATGCACAGATGTTTGATATGTTTTATATTGCTTTTTTTTGCACTGAACAGTTTGCTGAGATACTGGTATGTTCATACAATTCTAGAAACCACTTTTGAACATTGAGTATTTTGATTTCAAAAAAGAAATGCACTGACATGTTGATTGATGTACAGTTCAAAGTACAAGCAATAAAAAGTGAAAAACAGTATTTGCTTATTTAATGTAATAAGTACCCTACATTCAGGCATTAAGGCAGTTTAGGGCACAGTCAGACAATTGGCAAACTTTACTGGTCAGGTGAGTACTGTGTACATACAACATTAATATAGGGATGACTAATTAGGGTTTAGAAATTGCATCAGAGCTGTGCGTGCATTGTCACCTTCATCCTCTAGATTGTCTGCCAAAGGTTCCACAGGCAGTTCTGGCATATCGTCGTCGTCTCTCCGTGCCCATTCCTCTCTGTATATCTCACCATGGTTTTCACAAATATTGTGCAAGACACAGCAGGTCAACACAACTAACTTGACTAGTTCTAAATTGAAGTGATTTTGCTTCAGTAGGCATCGCCATCTACCCTTAAGTCTGCCAAAAGTATTTTCAACAGCTACTCTGGCTCTGCTAGTGTGATAGTTATACGACCGCTGTTGACGTGTGAGGTGTCCATTGTCTGGGAATGGCTTTAACAACCATTGTTGTAAGGGATAGGCAGCATCACCGAGCAAGTAGTAGCCTAGATCATATTCGCATACATTTTTGGGGTGATTTGGGAAAAGTAATGACTTTTCAGCCAGCTGCCAGAGTCCTGACAGCTTCAGAACTCTTGCGTCGTGTACACTACCAGGCATCCCCACAGACACATCCCAAAATAGTCCCTTGCCATCTACAACTGCCTGTAATATAACTGAATGCCAACCCTTGCGATTATAATAGTCAGTATGAAAGTTCTCTGGTCCAAGTATTGGTATATGAGAGCCGTCAATTGCCCCGACACACTGTGGTAGTCCCCATTTGCGCTCAAAAAATGAGGCGATCGCTTTGAGCGTGGTTGCATTTGGTATATTAATAACCTGAGGCATAAGAACCTTAACAGTAGCTGTGCAGAATTCCTTAAGACAACGCCACACTGTGCTTAGGCCAACACCAAACAAGTGGGATATAGTTCTGTATTCTGCATTGGTTGAAAGCTTCCACAGTGCAATGGCTACCTTTTTTTTTACAGTCAAACACAGACGGAAGTTTGTATCTTGCTTCTGTAATTCAGGTTGCAATGTGCGACAGATGTACATCAACGTCTCTTTAGACATCCTGAAGTTGTCAACATATTTGACATTTTTCCAGTTTGGCACAATACGGTCCCACCAGTCAGTTGACCTCTCTTCCATCCAACATTCTGGTGAGCTGCGTCTGCTTCGGACGAAGTGGAGGATCTAAAACATAAGTAAACAGTATGCGTATGAATCACAAAACATTAACTATTTAAGTAACAATGTGTATAAACCACCTAATGTACCACCTAAAAGGACCCCTTAGCTGAGTGAGATGAAGCAAGGAACCCAAACCCATCATATATTGTATTAAATTGCATTGCAGATTAAACTTTTTTCAAAGATTGCATATCTTCATAGACAGTTTGACAGCCATGTGTTGTCAATTATTATTATTTTTGTTTGATGACATATGTTTTCTATTACTGTTGGTTTCATGTTAAAGTTTTTCAGACCTTTGACCACTTAAACCCTTAATGCTAAATGAAGTTGACCGTTGGCTCTGGACTTGAGCTTGCAGATCAGGAGTTCCACACATTATAAAGGTGCCCAGAATATTGGTTCAAGTGGATTCCAGGATCTATGTGGGTTCTATTATCAGTGGTTCTCAACCTTTTGATGCCTTGCGTTGTGAACATGTAGATCTGCTATTTTCACAATTTCTGCCTTTAATATTTTGGCAACTTGTCCAATGATTAATTTGTCATTTTAGAGGTATTAAAAAGTCCTTAAATTGCCACTTTCGAAGTGTGCAGATAGATACCCTCTATACACTTAAACTTTATGTTGGTATGTTTACTGTTGAGTGAGAAAACAATGTTTCACATTAAGTTAATAATTTGGGGACCCCCTGGGGCGTTCCGACCCACAGGTTGAGAACCACTGTTCTAAGTGGACCCATACAAGTCTGTAACAGTGTACAACTAGAACATTGAACCAAATGAAGGGATTAATTTGATTCCATTTTGTGCACTGTCAGAGATAAAGGGAGACACTGAAATGTGTACGTTTGTGAAACACTGCTGTTTAACGTAGGGTTTGTTCGTCTTACCATTTCTCGACGTACATGGGACACTCTCCTGGAAAAACAGCGTCTGTTTGTTGTTCTAACATGTAGAGGCATCCATTCCATCCATCTCTTTCTTGCCGTTTCATCAAGTTCATTTATAATTTCAATTCTTCTCTTTCTTAAGCTTAGCAGATTCCGTTCATATTTGGCTCGTCTCCACCGACGTTGTACAGTGCGGGTTGCATTCACGAAAGCATAAAACATTAATAAAATCAATATCTGCGTGATGGTGTCTTCCATTTTGCCAATTTCTCTTAAAAGCTCTCAATAACTGATAATAACGGAGTCAATAGTTTTAAAACGTGTCTTCAGCTTATCGTCTCTGGTCTTGTCTGTTGTCATCATATTGTTTGTTATCTGTTTGTTTGTCGCGTGTAATGACGCAACGGAGCGCAGGCGTCTGTGTTATGACGTAGGTCTGGTTATATGGAAACAAAAGCAGAACTTGGTCCCGGAACTTCACAGGTTCCTGAAAGTTCTTGGTTCAGGAAAGTTCTGGTTCTGGTTCTGGCTTGGCCCTGCAGTGGAAATGCGCCTCTAGTCAGAGTGTCCTTGAGCAAGACACTTAAACCCCTAGCTTCTCCCTGGGTGGCTGGGTGCTGTATTAATGGCACCCACTGCTCCTAAAATATACAAGACAAATTTTACATATGTGCAAATGCACAGTGACAAGAAAACACCCCAAACGAGAGGGGACCAAATGAATTAGTGCATCAAGAAGACTGGAGATACCAAATGTCAAATACGGAAAATGAATGCCAACATCACTCTCCTAGTGTTCAATGTATCACCTTGTGTCTCTACATCTTACAATTCCACCTTTTAAGGCTATAGTATAAATCACATTGGCAAGGCCTAGAGAGGGTAATATATCACCGCTGTTGAGCAGACACCTTCTGTCTCCTTATTCCAACTTTTTTTTTATATTATTTGTGAGTGTTAAGCAAAAGGAGTGAAAATGGATGATCTACAAGCTCACAACGCAACCTGTTGTGCGCTGCTGTTTTTATAACTTGGTATTTCTTTTATTGTCCCTGTCAAATAAACAAACAAAAAAATTATGAATATTAATTTACCAGCCCTGTGCGCTATATACGTATACATACCGTACATATATTGGAGTGTACACCAGCTGTGACCCACAGTCCTCCTGTTTTGTCACTGCTAAGCGAATCATCCTGGTTTGATGTGATCTCTGTCTGACATCATCGTTTTATTCGGAAGACATGATGATGTCACGCTTCCACTGTTGCCTGTTTACCTAATTCTGACTCTTTGTCATTCCTGGTCTGAGACTATAGGCAATGTAAAAATCACACCCGTGTGAACTGAGCGGTGGTTTTACCCCCCCCCCCCCCCCCCCCCCCCCCCGCTCCCCCCCCCCCCTTCCCCCCTGTGTGTGTGTGTGTGTGTGTGTGTGTGTGTGTGCGTGTGTGTGTGTGTGCCTGGCCTGGCCTGAAAACAGCGCCCCTCCCTTAACATGTGTGGTCAGAAAAGGTACTACACCACAGGCTTGAGGCTACATACAGACCCACCCACATACAAACAAACAAACAAACAAACATACCTACACACACGGCCACGCTATGGAGACGGTGTGACCACCGCTCAAAAAAGGAAAGGACATGCACGTCACTATTTGAGTCAGCTGATGTCAGTCGTTGCAATGCTAGTCAGCTATGGCTGGTGGTTGCTCAGCCGTTTCTCTGACTAGTTCCACACAGTCACGCTTTCCTTTAATACAGGATGACTTCACCCATGTTCAACCCTTATCTTCAGGCACGTGCACACATAGACATCAAAAGGGGCTTGCCATTTGATTTGTCTGTAAACAAGTGCCCTCTCCAGACCATGAATGCTTTTTTTCACTATGGTGAAAGAAATGCAAATGCTTTCTTTCCATTCCATACCTGAAGGCAGCATTCAAGAGAATTGCCTTTTCCAAACTCTCCTGAACTTGAATGCAGCATCTTATGTTGAAAGAATTGCCCTCTACTCTGTGTAGAAATCCATGCCATATGCCGCATCTCCAGTATTGACTTGATTATGCTTAGTTAAGTGTGGTATCAAGCACCCAAAATAGCCGACAACACATTGTGATCTTGGAGGTCTGCTATTTTCGATATTTTCACCAAAAGGCCCTTTTAGAACTTTCAGCCCCTGCCTCTCTAACATTCTCTGCACGTCCCTGCTTATCTTCATATAATTGCTCCTCCTCACTAATGCTAATTATAATAAGGCACCATTTCTGTCCACTCACTCTGAGTCTCAGAGGAGGGCTTGTGGACAGTTAAGAAACCTTACCCTAATGACACAATCAGTTTCCTCCACAGAGCAAAGTCATCTATTTCAGCATGCTATTAACTTCAGAGGACGAGAGCTATCGTTTACAATCATTTTGAATCCCCATCATTGGTATTTGGTAGGCAAGTAGGTCTGAGACACAGAGCGAATAGACAGAAATGGTGCCATCTTTTAGTGTTCAAATAAGTGTTTGACAAGACTGCGCTAACTTCTTTTATTTCTTCTCCATGTCTTTACTATAAAGGTCAAATGTTTCGTCTATCCGGCCATCGTCAGTGTGGATAGTAGAAACATTTGTCCTTTATTTGTGAAGAATACAAGAGTGTGACCCATAAATGTTATTAAAGTTTAGCCATCTTATAATGAGCATCGGTGAGGACACTGAGGACCAATTATATGAAGATAAGGTTGAACATGCGTTTAGCCAGTCAGTTTAGAACAACTGACTTACAGCACCTTACAGAAATTAAGGGTCTTCAATAGGGGGTCTGGGACTCACTCCTATTGGGTCCTCCTCAGAGTTACTACAGGGGATCCTCCAAAACGTTGTTCTCCTTTTGTATAATAACCACGTGAACTCTAGTGACCTTATTCTGAGAACTTTAGGCGTTGTGAGCTTGTAGATCAGCTATTTTTGGCAAAGAGGTTTGGTGTAGAGGGGAAAAAGAGCAGACTAAGTACATAGTGAAATGTCAACTTTTTAAAGTATTGTTCAACTGGTTAAATATCTGAAAAGACAAATTGATCCAAAATACACTGATGATTGTGCTGCCAAATAATGAAACTCTATGGAATCTATGAACAGGTTGTGAGGATCTCTGCTTCATCTCTCTCTCAACTAAGGGGTCATTGGCCTGAAAACATTAAAGACCCCTGCCTTACAGTACATTTTCCATCTGTCAGGTGTATTTTTTCTACCCAACCTGAGAAAGTGTCCTCCTCTGAAATGTGAATCTTTTGAAACAATAATGCATATAACATCTGTCATCTGTTATCTGCTGTGGTGTAAAGGAGATAACGATAAGTACTGTACATTTACTCAAGTAGCCTACTGTATTTAAGTAAACATTTGAGGTACTTTTACTTTACTGGAGTATTTCCAATTCTCTATACTTCTCCCACAATCATTTGAAAACTTGAGTTATAATAGTTACTTTTGGTAGAATTTGATTATTACAAAACCACTTCAGCCCTATTTCTAATGTTGGCTTTACTAGATCTGCTCTTTTCAAAAGATTCACAAGATACTTGAGTACTTTTACTCAATACATTTTGATAACCTGACCTTTACTTGTAACAGAGTGTTTCTAGTACTGCTACTTTTACTTTGGTAAAACATTTGAGTACTTTTTTCTACCACTGGTTATCTGCATGTCAGTTTACCACAGTGCCGTGAATCCAGGTCACATGGACTCCCTCTGCTTGTCACATGGAGGGTGGGGAGATAATGGCTCTGGTCGGTCATTATTGCTCCGTATCGACCGGCTCCCATAAACCCGTCGCCAAATCAGTGTTTGTGGCCTTTATCCTGTGACCTCATGGCCCGCTGCCATTTGTCCGTGCTGCTTTCATCTCTGTCTGCTGCCGTTGGGACTCGCCAGAAATGTCAGACAGAGCCATTCTCTGAGACAAACAGAGGATCAGAAGGATAACGGATACAGTGGGAGGACTGTGTCAGACATCAGTTTTACACAAACATTTTTATGTCAAGGACTCTCAAAATGCTCATGTAATCGGCTGCGGAGTCTCAAACTATTTTGTGCTAGGGACCTCCGGAAGTAAAGATTTGAGTCCATAGAATAATTACAATTCAAAGATTTTAAAGATTTTTCAAAAGAATTGCAGATCTACAAGCTCATAGCATGGCACAAAGTGACATGCTATGAGCTCTGTATATCTGCTACTTTTGAACGGTGCTCCTGGAAGGAGCTAAAAAAAATGGCCTAGATATGGCCTACATCTGGGCACTAATGTCTCAAAGTTTGTTGTACACCCATTGGCCAAGCTTCGCAGGACAGGCCGTGAATGCAGGGTGACCAGATGTCCCGTTTTGGCCGGGACTGTCCCGTTTTCAAGCTGCGTGTCCCGGTGTCCCAACAAATATCTCTAAAACACTAATATGTCCCGGTTTTCAACATTCACTACAAAATTGTCCCGGTTTTCGCCAGAATTAAAATAATAGTAGCTGTTTTCAGTTCAAAACATGAACGAATGCATTCACGCAATCTGAATTCAATGCTGAGACTGTTTGTCAATCATTCACTGCCTGTATGCAACCCTGCGGTGTGTATGTGCACATGCACGAACGCTAGAGAATGGGCACTCGCGTGCACGTTGCTTTGAGGGTCCCGTTTTTTAGGCAACATTGGTTTGCCTCCCGGTTTGAGCGGCTAAAAATATGGTCACCCTATGTGAATGGCTCTTAATGAAATTAACTCATGTCTAAGTTAACAACACATCACGTTGTGAACCTGTAGATGATATCACATCACATCGTAGTTCCCAGGATCCACGTGATTCAAATGTCATTATTTGACAAATATTCATTTCCTAATTCAGTAAATTCACATACAGTAGGCTCTTTCATCCTGCACCTGTTAAAATGCTATTCAGATGAGGCAGGAATTTCTTCACTGCAGTCATTAGTTTCGATTCTTTCACTCATTCCACTCACCGGCTATTTTGGTCCTTTTTTATGAGGTGATGAAATGATGAAAGTGGTTTGGTTGTACCTCACTCTGTGTGTGCGTGCGTGCGTGTTTGTATTACTATACTTGTGAGGGCCAAATATCCCCACAGGTCTAGAAGGATATGAGTGAGTTCCAGGTTCTCACAAGGAAATCATTCAAGTGTTTGTGTTTGTAGAGTCAGCTTGGGGTTAGGGTTAGACATGTGGAGGTTAGTTTTAAGATTCACGGTTGGAGTTATGCCAATTGGACCTAGTTGCATATTGGTGTCGTGCACCAAAAATAGCAGATCTATAAGCTCACAGTCTTCTCAAGTATAATAAGTGTGTGTGTGTGTGTGTGTGTGTGTGTGTGTGTGTGTGTGTGTGTGTGTGTGTGTGTGTGTGTTGTGCAACCCCCTTTAAAATATTTTTGTCTGAGCATCTGAAGAGCTCCTTTAGTTGATTAGCCTGTCAGAGGAGGAGCAGAGAGCTACGATTATCATTTAAATGGCCTTTCAATGGGGACTGGAGTGTCAATTAGTGTGGGCTTCCCACGGACAGACTAAGCCCAGCGTTGCCAGATTGTGCAAGACTCAAGAGAAACAAGCGGTGGTGTAGCCTGGGATCGCTTCCAATTTCGGGGTTTGATCCGGTCGGGAGCGGAAACCACTCTACGTCATGTTGTAATACTCAAAGGAATACAATTTGGCTGGAACTATCAAACCGGAAACGGTTTTAACCCAAAATAATTCCCCTGTGCTCAAGGACATACTTTTAGGGCCTACAGTACCTACAGTAATAACCCCTTGATGCGGAGTAGTTATTCTTTTGGAAAATTTGTTTGGTATGCATCTTTTAGTCCAACTCGTAGCAACTGGCAAGACTACACTAGACTGGGGCGCCCGCTGGCCTGGTGGTCAAGGCGCATACCACATACTAGGCTATGATGCCTGCTGGCGTCGCCGGTTCGATTTCCGATCCGGACGACCTTTGCCACATGTCATTCCCCATCTCTCTCCCCATTTCCTGTCAGTCTACTGTCCTATCAATAAAGGCATAAAAAGCCAAAAATAAAAAAATCTTAAAAAAAGACTACACTAGACTGCTCGAGCATTTTAATAGGGATTGGGTAAACAAACGGAGGGAACCAAAACAAAGCGACGCCGCTTCTTCTGCTTGTGGTTCCCGCCTAGGCGGGATCAAACGGCCTGCTGTATACGAATACCAGGCTTTCCCCATGAAAGACTGGTGACGCGAGCTTAGCGGTGACTGGTGAGGTGACTCTAAAGGCCGATGCACTCCAGTTTTAAAGCAGAGTTTAATTTGGTTCAGGGAGTCACAACATCTCGGCATCACCGAACAGCCGACCTTATGACGGCAGCTCCTCTCCCCTCCTCCCCTGTGGGAGTATTAACTCTCAACCCTACGTGTAGCGTGGGAGGATGTGAATACAGTACAGTGTCATGTGATTTACACGCCTGTAACATTTGCTATCTTTATTGATAGTCATCTTACTACAAATGTATAAAAGCTCTTGCCAAAGATCCCAAGAGGGTGCCGTGCCCAGCGTTGAGTTGGTCAGATAGGTGGCTGCAAGGGCGTAGCCAAGGGTGGGCCTGGATAGGCCATGTTTTATACCCATATATGGAAATCCCTGATGTCATCAATATTAAGCCAATCAGAGAGCAGCATTTATGGCAACGTCATCATCAACAGCCAATGAGGTACCAGCATTCCTGGTGATGCCAAATCTAGAGCAGTCTTCTTCTTTAGTGACGCAGCTTTACAAATACAGGGTCAGTCCACTCATAGTCAGTTAATGCAATGGTTTTCAATCTCTCAATATTCCCTTTTCCCCTGAATACTTGGCTTTGAAAAACGGCAAGAGAAAACCATAGCATATTGTCACTGTCAGGTTGTATGTCCAAAACGGTTACTTTTTTATTATATATAATACTTTCAATCATGCACAAATAGTACATACCAGTAAGACTCCCTAATCGGGAGATAAGCGACCGTAGGTCACTTATCTCCACAAATAGGGCAAAAATTTGTTTTTCCAAAAACTTCCGGATCCATGTTGATGACATGAGTGTAGACATACTGTGTAGTGATTTCCGTGATTTGAGGGCCAAAACTGTAGGAGCAGTGGCCAAAAATGTGTTTTAAAAATCGGCCTGTAGGTGGCGCTAGAAGAGGGCCATGTGAGAAATGAGGGGTGGGGTGTCCGCGTTGCCTTGGCGGACGATTAGGTACCGGCCCCGGCTCTCCCGGACGCTCCTAGCCCGAGTTACGGCATTTTATGTGAGCTGCAGTGGCAGGGGGTCCTCCACTGGGGGCGCCACCACTTTTGCATCCGTTCTGGAGCACCAGGAGTGGGTGGTCCCCGGGAATTCCCCGTGAGCAGCCCCGTTGGGGTGGTCATTCCAGGGACCTGGGGGTCCCTGGAACTCTGGGGGTCCTTGGAGGTTGTAGTTTGGCAGGCAAGGAGTTTGTGTGGAAATTTTGGCATGGATCGGGCCAACGGTGGCCGAGATATGAGCAGGGCAAAAGTGTGACGTGTGAGGTGTGACTGACTGACGGACGCACGGACACCTCGAGCAGCTTTCTGTAGTAAGTGCGACCTACGGTCGCAATTATGCCTGAAGAAGGTCGTTGACCAAAACGTTGCATTATTAAATAAAAAAGAGTTATTTTGCCAAGTGTAAGAAGGTGTGCAGGTCATATGTACTATTTGTGCATGATTAAAGTATACATTGATCCCTGCCTAATAATAATAATAATAATAATAATAACTTGTATTTATATAGCGCCTTTCATAAACCCAAGGCGCTTGCCTACGCAGTACGCACCCGTCTCTAAGCCTATCAGGTGTGCATAAGACCTCGTTGCCTATTATACGGTATATAATACAAAATATAAATAAATCTACAAGCTTGTAGATCCACTATTGTCACTACTTTAGTGCGACGTTCTTATATGTTGAATTAGGGCATTCATTTCCAAAAAGAAACCATGACAAGAAATACAGAGGTTTTTTACCCGACAGCAACAGTATGATGCTAAGAATAGATAATAGAGCTGCTAGTATGATCATTTCCATAGTGATTAGTGAATTGATTATCTGCAAGCTCACAATGTGTCGTAGATTATGCAACATGTTGTGAGCTTGTAGACTGGCTGTTTTTTTGTCAAATAGATTTAGTGTGGAGAGAAATAGACAACCTACCTTGGTCAACCGAGTATATCCAAGGGTTTATTTGGTGGATAGGGAAGTGCTTATTTTAGGGAAGTACTATTTGTTATTTAGGGAAGGTTTACTGTTACCCTGGGCTAATGGTGATGCGAAGAGAGATGTGGACAATGTTGTTATCACTGGATGATGACTATCATCATGCACACTGTCACATAGATACTGCAGGTTACACAAGTTATTGTGTCCCTATCACTGGATGTTAAATATCCCTACAATTATGTTTATTCATATTTTTATTTAGCTTTTTGCTAATAAAAATACAAAAAAAAAATCAGAAGAAGGTCAAAAGAATGTAATACATTTCCCCCAAAAAGTAAGAAAAAAAAGTGAAATTGGCAGATTGGCTATATGTTCACTTGTGTGAGTCCAGGGGAGACACATAAAATGTATTGTTTTTCTTGAACTAAATGTTTGTGAACCACTGTGTTACAACAGTGGTTCTTAACCTTTTCAGGCCGCGACCCCCAAAACAATCAGATTCTGACTGGGGACCCCCCACCCACCCTGACGAGCACTAAGAGTTATTACATACAGAGGCATTACATTTTGTATAACCCGGTTCTAACGTGAAAATAACTGATCTACATGCGAGGCGTTGTGACTTGTGAGCATGTAGATCTGCTATTTTCACAATTTCTGATATATTTCTAATATTTAAGTATTTGGCCAAGGTTTAATTTGTCATTTTAGAGGTGGTAAAAAGTCCTTAAATTGTTACTTTGGAAATGTCGATGGCCAAAACGCAAAACCTCCTATCTGAAAAATTCACTTTGTTGGGAAAATTAAAAAGAAAATGTGTGTTCAACATTAAAACCTATCTTCTATTTCTAGTCACATGACATTTTTTGGCAAAATGAGGGGCAGAACGATCTTGCCTGACCATGTGAAGCGTAGCCTGTTGTCCTCATTTCAAGTGAAATCCAAAAATCATGAAACCCGCCGTTATGAAAGCCTTCTGATGGAAGAATAGGTCAAGGTTCGTTCAAAGACAGCGACAGGCGTGACAGAAAAGAACGGCAAGCTCACAGACCTGCGTCTTCCCTTCTCTCATCAGTGATGAGCCGCTTGTTAATGACACTAATTACTACCTTGGCTATTTATATATAGCGTATACCCTGGCCTACAATTAAACCATCATCACTCCATTCAGTAGTGATGCCAATGTGTAAAATAGTCTCAGGGTTAAAGGCGCTATATAAATCGTCACTGTCGGGCAGAAACCTTGTATCTCCAAAATGTGTATGTTTTTCGTAAAGTAAAGCCCTGCTTCATCATACAAGACTGTCGCACAAAACTAGTGAAAATAGCCGATCTACAAGCACACAGCGCCTCGCGGTGTGAGGCGTTGTGTGCTTGTAGATCGTCTATTTTCACCACTTTGAATCATTAAAAAAATTATAAATACAAAACGAACGGTTTTGGACATACAAGGTTTCCACCCGTCAACAGCGAAATGCACTTATTACCATGTGGGGTCAAAATGATTCCCTCATATTCATGTATGAATGCTATTTACGCTCTCCCTACCTCCTATCATTTGGTTCCTGCTTCTACAGTAACGACCATGTATGTTAAAAAGATAAATAGAAAGCTAGATCTGACATCTGACTTTTTCCGAACCTTCACGTTCAACGCAGGGCTAGTTTTTCTCTTAATGCCACACCATAATGGGGTCCCTAGATCATATCCCTCCAAACAGCTCCTCACACCAGTTCTCAGCAACGTGTGCCTCAGGATTCTATTCAGAGACACACAGGCTTTATCTCACCTGCTGTATAAGGATCTCACCATGTGGGGATGGGTGTTCTCAGCACAATGGACAGAGCAAGAAAGGCACAAAAGAAAAGCGGGAGAGAAGGACTTACGCACGCACGAGCGCGCGCACGCACGCACGCACGCACGCACGCACGCACGCACGCACACACACACACACACACACACACACACACACACACACACACACACACACACACACACACACTTTCTCTCATCTAAGGTCTCACCATGTTGCTGGTGTTTTCAGCACATTGGACAGAGCAAAAGACACTCTCTCTCAGAGAGAGAGAGGGAGAGAGAGAGAGAGAGAGAGAGAGAGAGAGAGAGAGAGAGAGAGAGAGAGTGATTGACTGACAGACAGAGATAAAGAGAAAGATACAGACAGACTGACAGACTGTAGAGAGAGAGGCAGACAGACAGTAAAAAGCCTGGGTATACCAAGGCTGCACAGAGAGACTTGCACAAATGCATGCAGCACTCTCTGTCTCTCTCTCTTTCTCTCTCTCACACACACACACGCACGCACGCACGCACGCACGCACACACACACACACACACACACACACACACACACACACACAGCATGAGCACCCAGACACCCTGAGAGGAGAGGAGAGGAGAGGAGAGGAGAGGAGAGGAGAGGAGAGGAGAGGAGAGGAGATTAAAGCCTCGTTTCAATCACCATGATATGCGTTTTGTGAAAATATGGTCCAATGTATGTTATAATTGATGTTAAAGCAGGGAATGCTGTAGGAGGGGCTTGTGATCATAGGCTTGTGATGGTTCACAAGCCTATGATCGTAATTTTTGCTCTGATAGAAACCAATGGGTCACCGTCCATTTTTACCAGGTTGCTGGAAACAGCGACCTATAAGCACACAGCCCGATTTCTAGTCACCAAAGGTGCATTAGAAAATGCACACCATCGGTACCGGAGGCGCACTCAACGTATTAGTTTCTATTGGCCAGTGCACTCCCTCGCTGTGCCCAGTGCTGTATATCAGTCCTTTTTTGTCCAGTCATCCTTCTCTGGCTAGTCGTCAACAAGAACATGCTGGTTTCTTGGCTCCCCTCCCTCCTCTCTGGGTTTCATGGAAGTGGAATGTAATCTGAGTTTTCTACCTTGTGGTTGCTTTTGGCCACGTATAATGTTTATTTTAGGTCGAATACTAAACTGTGATTATTGCTTTCATTGTTTGTTTACAACCTGGTGATACTGCCGCGACACTGTGTCAAGCAAGCGCGGTGTGTTATCATGATGTTGTCTCTGTGCCTGTGTAACTCAGCTGCACTCATAACACTGACACAGATGTGAGCGTGTGAGTCTGTGTGACTGTGTGTGTGTGTGTGGCGATGGCCGCTGTGGCGTGTGCATGCATGCACTGCCCGAGCGGAGCAGAGGACATTGTTGAAACCGTCCACAGTCACTTTTGTATATCCTAATATATAGGCT
>NC_137819.1:19135157-19152657 GCF_963921795.1 Nannobrachium achirus
TGTAGGCCAAAAACAACAAGTGGCCTGTTGTAGCGCCACCATGTGGAGGTTTATGGATGGAGGTTCTTCCTTGGCTTAGTGGGAATGTAAAGTTAGCCAGCAAACAATCGAGCGCTGCATGCGTTTATGACTTGTGGCACACATTTTGGAGGCCAATCATAGCCAATCGCAATGGAATACGAGAAATGTGACAGATATGTCTTGATCACATCATGACTGCAGAGATTATGTATATGGAGCAATTATTATTAGGAAACGTAAGAATAATCTGCCTCATGGTGGCGCTGTAACTTTGTGTGCGTGTAGTTTCCTACAGATCTGTCCAGCGGTGCTTGTAGCCAGGCACACATAGACATCAAAGGGGGCTTGAGCCCCTTCCCTTTTATCCGTCTGTAAGTTTTTACTCTGGTGAAAGAAATGCGAATGCCCTCTTTCCATGCCATACCTGAAGGCAGCATTCAAGAGAATTGCCTTGTCCAAACTCTCCTGAACTCTTATGCTGAAAGAATTGCCCTCTCTGTGTAGAAAACCATGCTGTTACACGACATCTCCAGTATTGGCAAGATTATGCTTAGTTCAGTATGGGATCAAGCACAGAAAATAGCCGACCTCCAAGCGCATAACGCGCCGCAGCGCACTGTGAGCTTAGAGGTCTGCTATTTTCGATATTTTCCAAAAGGCCCTTTTAACATTCTCTAACATTCTCTGCACGTCCCTGCTTGTAGCATGTTGTGTAAATGGGCTCCTCCAACAAACTTTGAAAGCCAAATGTAGTCGAATAACTCATTGAATAGAATCCGAAAAATGTGATGGATACATCTTGATCATATAACTACAGAGATTATGTTTACCAATTTGGGTGAGAGGACAAAATCGGTTGGAGTAGTAGTACCATGTTTGCTGTACGGGGAAACAAACTATAAAATCAGCCTAGGATTCATTCCCACTTGAATTCACAGAGCTGAGATGGGAGCAGATATACTCAATGAACTGCAGTGTATCGTGCTTGCCTTAATCTCCTGGGAAGGGCACTTCGGGTACACACGCGCGCAAACGCACACACGCGCATGCACGCACGCACGCACGCACGCACGCACGCACGCACGCACACACGCACACACGCACACACACACACACACACACACACACACACACACACACAGCACGTACAGATGCTCAGTAGGACATAGGGAAACAGAAAGCTGTGTCATTGTTTTTGTTTTCTTTTGCCGCTTTGGAAATTCTTCCCTAGCTTTTGTTGGCTTCGTTTTCAACAGGGAAGTTGACAAGGTGACATTAAGGGAAGCGTCACTAATCAAGTCAGGTGATCTACTGTAGAGTAGGGCTGTACGATACATCGCAAATGTATCGTCAAGGCAGAAGAAAGACGACCTTGTTTACTTATCATCATGCCAATATTCAACAATGTTATCGCATAATGCTTGTTTTTTCAAATATCATGCAGGCCTAGAGCAGTGATTCTCAACCTTTTCAGTCTGTGACCCTCAAAATAATCATATTTTAACTGGGGAGCAACGAGGCATTGTGAGCATGTAGATCGGCTATTTTCACAATTTCTGTCTCTAATATTTGACAAGTTGGCCCATGTTTAAATTGTCATTTTAGAAATGTGCACAAACCCTCTATACACTTAAACTTTATGTAGGTTTGTTTACTGTTGAGTGATAAAACAATGTTGCACATTAAGTTCTGGGGACCCCCCCAGGTTGAGAACCACTGATCTAGAGCACTGATGGTTCTTGATTCACGTGATATCCTGGTTTCTTGGGGCACTACACTGTCTCTTTGCTTTCTATGCACGTGATTATATTAAATTGTTCATGGATTCAGGAGAAATGATGGAAATGAACCACTTCAGCCTTCTATACTGTACCTATAATAAACCTGACCTTGCGTTGAATCTGTACTCCTTTTCCCCCTCTACACCAGTTCTTGTAGATCAGCTATTTGTGGATAATGTTCCTGCCAGAATATGGATGCTAGGGTTAAAGATGGCTAATAATTATGGTCAACCTGTTGCCTGTTTCCCTGGATGCAGGGACGTGCTGGCCATTGGGAAAAGCGGGACAACTCCCGAACGGCCGGTTCATTCCCGGCCGGTCCAGGCCGGCCATTAGGAAAAAATTAAAAATAAAATGTCGGCCTTCGTTCCATTTTGGGGGTTGGGCGGCCAACAAAGTAAATCGTCACTGTCGGGCAGAAACCTTGTATCTCCAAGTTTGGAATTTGTAAATGTTTTGCGCAAAGCAAAGCCCTGCTTCATCATACAAGGCTGTCGCACAAAACTAGGGAAAACAGCAGATCTACAAGCACACAACGCCTCGCACCGCGAGATCGGCTGTTTTCACTAGTTTAAATCATTTTTAAAATGATGAATACAGGGGCGCCTGCTGGCCTAGTGGTCAAGGCGCATACCACATATTAGGCTATGATGCCTGCTGGCGTCGCCGGTTCGATTCCCGAACCGGACGACCTTTGCCACATGTCATTCCCCATCTCTCTCCCCATTTCCTGTCAGTCTACTATCCTATCAAATAAAGGCATAAAAAGCCCCAAAACAAATCTTTAAAAAAAAAAAAAAAAATGATGAATACAAAAAAAACGGTTTTGGACATACAAGGTTTACACCCGACAATGACGAAATATAACTCATGTAATTGGCCCACTGGCTTGTCACTTTGTCACAAATCTTTTAGTAGCAGCAGCGCTATAGAGAGAGATCTCTCTCTATAGCACGCAATGAGGGCCTCTCTTTTTCCCGGGCTGAATCAGGGGCCCAGCATGTCCCTGGCTGGATGTGTGTGTGCATGTGTGAATGTGTGCACTGTGCGTGCGCGTGTGTGCAAGGCACAGTGCCGACCGTTGTCTCCTCCCTTATCGAGCGGAGGGACGAGAAATGTGTCTCTGCTCGACAACAACACGCACACACGCACGTGATCGCACGCACGCACAGACTCGCATGCTTAGCCCGCCAGAGGTGTATTTTCTTCTCATTGTCATGGCAACAGCGGTGCGCCGCGTGTGCACGCACGCGTGTGTGTGCGCGCACGCGAGTGTGAGATTACTGTGTGGCAGGTGATGTAATTGTGTGTGTCACTGTTGTGGCCCTGAGCGGACCATGAACTCACGCACGCACGCACGCACGCACACACACACACACACACACCAGAAAAGATTTATGGTTGAAATGGGGGCTGTCGGCTGTGTCTATCTGATCTCATGGTCAGGTCAAGTGTGTGTGTGTGTGTGTGTGTGTGTGTGTGTGTGTGTGTGTGTGTGTGTGTGTGTGTGTGTGTGTGTGTGTGTGTGTGTGTGTGTGTGTGTGTGTGTGTGTGTGTGTGCGTGCGCGCGCGTGCAGGGTTTACCGACATAGATATAAATAGCATCGAGAAAGGGAGACAAAGGGAGCCATCCTGCAGGGGAAATTCACTTTTCAGCTTCACCCAGCAGATGGTTGCTCAGATGGTTGTGAAGAGACAGGCAGCTGATTACCAGAACTGTCAGAACATCATATTGAACCATTGAGTTGTAACGGCACTCCCTCTAGTGGACGATAAAAGTCACTGCAACCCTGTTTCCTTTTGTCTACAATTCAGGTCAATTTCATTCCGCGCTTTACATTCGTCACGACACTGTCGAAACAAAATTACACTGTTTACTTGTGTGTGACTTATGTTATATGTGTGACATTGTGGGGACTAATGCTATTTACCTGGTCCTCACAAGATACATGTTTTATAGTAGCCTAAGTATGTTTTTTTTTGTGGCGGGGGGAATAGGCTTAAAATTATGAAAGGATTCTGGTTGCCATTAGGGTTGCAGTTTGACCTGATTTATATTCAGTAGAGCGCCATGACCTGTGAGCTTGCGGACAGGCTATTTTCAGCCTCAGGGTTAGGGTTTGAAGTAGAACGTTCTTGTAGATCTGTTATTTTCTAAAGATTTTGACATGATGTTGAAAACTTTTGTAAAGGTCCACCATTCTGCATAATGAGTACTTTTTCCTTGTAATGCAGTATGTGTGGTATTGCTACTTTTACTGAACTAAAAATCGTATTTAATTTTGCGCGGTAAATAGTGAAAATGGCATTCATAAAACTGCTGTCCTTAAAAGTATAATAATACAAACGCACTGCAAACAATGACACCTCTTTCAGTGTGTCTGTCCTACTGAGCATCTGGTTCATAATGTGTGTAAAGCTGATCTGCTGTGTGTGTGTGTGTGTGTGTGTGTGTGTGTGTGTGTGTGTGTGTGTGTGTGTGTGTAATACTAATGCATTTTCTCATTAATTAAATGTGTGTGTGCTGGCCTGTCACACGTATTACATAATCATCTAAAAATGGCTATAGCCAGATTGTGTGACCAAATGGACCTAGATGTCTGTAACTCTTAAGAAGCCCCTTTTCGACTGCAGCTTTAGCACCACACCACACCACACTACACCACACCACACCACACCACACAACAGGTTCTCACCCCTAATGCTTCATACAACCGACGCGATCTTAAATACCGAATGCTTCTCACCATAGACGCGGACGGATTGCCTAATGTCTCAAGGGTTAGACGCATTGGGTGGTCTAAGAAGAAAGAAAAAAAAGTAGTTCCTGATGCGGGATTCGATACCGCTCTGAAGGCTTCTTGGTTTACCAGCCACCCGTCGCTACCGTTCACGCCACTATAAACGACGGAGCGGCGCCGTCTCAGGCGCCGATGACCCCGGTAACGCATGAGCCGACTCAGCCGCGTTACCGAATTACGTGCCGTTATGGACAGAATAGTAAATCTTGACCAGGGGACTGCTTCCGCCTCCGAATGTGGCTCAAAGAAGGGACTACGTTATCATTCCACGTTTTGTCAAAGATAAAAGCACAAAAAAAAAGGAACTTCCCAGTCACTCTGGTTAGCTCAGTCGGTAGAGCATGGAGATACAAATCAAGGGACCGGGGTTCGATTCCCCGTGACGGCTGTCAGTGAAAAATATTCCAGTAAACACATGTCGGCGCATGCGTACTAAGACTCTGTCTCGTCCCAAAAACTCTCCGTCCCCGTCGCACCCTAGACGCAATAGTCACTCCCAAAACTTCACAGGGGTGAAGCAAAGACATGGCGTCGGGAGGGTGAAGCAAAGGGAGTGAGAATGGGTTGCACCACACCGCACCACATACATATCTACATTTTCCATTACACAAAAGGACCCCTATCGGTAAGAAACAAATGGACCCTTTTAACTGTGATTATTATAATACAATATACATTTCTATTACAACTATCCTAATTATAATACACTATAATTAATTATAACTGTGATTATAATACACTATAAAGTATGAATGTGTTACTATGATAATTATAATACACTATCATAGATTATAATAGTGGATATAACACAATAGAATCTATTATCATGTATTACAACTATATCCTGGTGGCATAAATGAAAAGTCAGTGAGTGATCAGTCATTATGAAGTGTTTGGCCTAGCTCAGACCTACTCTAGATTGGATACTTTTTAGTATCTGAACATGTTACCACACAAAGTGGTGGAAGTACTGATTGATCATACAAGACTGTCGCACAAAAGTAGTGAAAACAGCAGATCTACAAGCACACAACGCCTCGCACTGCGAGGCGTTGTGTGACAACAACGATAATGTGTGTCCTCTCCGCAGCCTGGTGGTGACTGGCTCCTCCCCCTGACATGACGGAGGTGGTGGAGCCCGTGCTGGACTTTGCATCGTCGGGGCGCTCGGGCCGGCGGAACGCCCTGCCCGACATCCTGGGCTCCCCAGCAGGGGTCAACCCCACCGACCTGCCACTCAAACTGGCTGAACTCAACCTCAAAGGTACCGGCCACGTCTTCTTTGTACCCACTCTCACTAGAGGCCGATTCTCACGGGATTAACATTACCTGAGGACCCCTGGTAAAGTGTAAAGATCACGGAGGTCCACTGTGTTTTTAATCCTGTGCGAATCGTCCATGTCTGTAATACCGGTAATCACGGATGACATGGGGTAAAGATTACAGGCCGTTTTACCTTCCATAATAATCACTTCACAGACATCCTCTGATAATGTTAATCCAGCGCGAATGGGGCTGGTAAATTAATATGTAGAATCTCGAATATTCCTCGAATATGGGGGAAAAAACTTTAGGCTATAGACCAGTTTTTAAGTTGCTTGATTCAGTATCTAGATATTTAATATTCATTTTATCAGACACGCCCCCTTCCCCAACCCATTTTAACTTCAAACTCCCATTTTAACCATGATAGATTCATCAAAAACACCCCTCTCTTTCTGGTGACTCTGATACCCTCTGGATACATAAGCAGGCTGTGTTTTTTCATAAAATGTTTTCATTTATTTTTAATAATTCTTTTGGAAAATGAAAAGAATTAAATACAATAAAAAAAAGTAAAAAAGTAAATGAAAAAACACGGCCTGCTCACGTACAAAAGTAGTGAAAATAGCCGATCTTCAATCACACAACACCTCACATCGCGAGACGTTGTGTGCTTGTAGATTCACTACTTTTGTGCAACACTTTTGTATGATGGAGGGCTTTATTTTACAAAAAAAATAATAATAATAATTTGAGGTTAAACGTGAACACAAGGGGGTGGCAATAGACCATATTCCCACCGTGGCCATCTTGGATCACATGACTTCCTGGGGTAGCAGCCTGCACAAGCCTGCATTACAAACCATTGTGAACAATGGAGCGATGGTCCCAAAATATGAGTTCTGTTCAACCAATTTATTTTTACAAAATTGATAAATGGGCAGATGACAACATCATCATCCCCAAAATGATTAAATAGAAGGGTATTATCCACAATATTCATGGTAGTTAGGCTGCAACCTTACTGTGTACAAAGACTTGCTATCTGTGCAGTGCTTGCTCCACTATCATATTAAAGGAGCTATAGTCAACTTTTTCTTGAAAAAAGGATGCTAGTCTAAAAGACTAGAATGTAAACAAAGTGTCGGTCCGATAACGGCCAAAATGATTATTTTATCATTATTTTACGCTTTTTGTGGTCATTTTTGAATAGAAACACTGTATGAAGCTTATTTTTTATAAAATATTTTCGAAACATTTTTATTTTAGCATCCGTTTTTCAAGAAAAAGTTGTAATATTAACAATATGAAGGCAGAGCAAGCACTAGTCTGCATACTGTAGCAAGTTTTTGTACAGAGTACACTGCAACCTAACTACCATGAATATTGTGGATAATACCCTTCTATTTAATAATTTTGGGGATGTTGATGTTGTCATCTGCCCATTTGTCAATTTGGTAAAAATAAATTGGTTGAATAGAGGTCATATTTTGGGACCATCGCTCCATTGTTCACAATGGTTTGTAATGCAGGCTTGTGCAGGAGGCGCAACAGCAGTGACAATCTTGTTATTAAAAAAAAAAAGAAGCCCAAGACACACACCAGGATCAATGTGGTTCACCATTCTGTCTCCTTTTTGTTTGTGTGTCCAGATGGTCCTGGATCAGGGGCCCAGTCCCCCACTGCGACAGCAGAGGGCCCCCAGGCTCCACCGGAGAGCACGGACGACGCCAAGGGATCCTAGGGACGCCTTTACACACCTCCGGGGAGGGCTGCGAAGAAGAAGGAAAACCACCCGAGGAGAACTGTTGAAGAGAGAGAACATTAAAAGGCAATCTATGACAAGCTAATGGCGCACGCGCGTGTGTGTGTGTGCGCGTGTGTGACCACCTACCGGCGGCCATGCACAGCAGCAGCAAGCGATGGACAAGAGGGGAGTTAACTGTAGGAGCGTGGTGTCAGGGTTTGATGCAGTGGTTTCCTCAAAGTGGGCGCCGTGCCACCCTAGGGTGCAGCGACGCAAGTCCAGGCCAGGGCTGCTGCAGAATGCTTTTATAATATTCTGGAATAACGGACCTGAGTGGTCGTGGTACTCGGTGCGTTCGGTTTCCATCTTCACCAAATTTCTTCGGCAAAAAGAGCAAATCTACAAGCACGCGGCGCGTTGCAATCTGCTATTTTTGGTCACTGCCACCCCCAGAATAGGGATGCTGTGGTTCAAGTGGTTCAATGTCCATTATAAAGTTGTTTTCAATCTGACCTATTGGAAACTTTTACGTATGGTAATATGACATAAATGCATAGGTGCTAATAGCACAATGTAATGTAATGTAAAAGAAAAAGGTCATTTCCATGGGTTCCCTGCATAGATAAACCTAGATACCTTATTCTCCGCTGCAGTTCATTGGAGCAACTAAGGCACACTGCCACTCAAAGTGACTATTGGCTAATTACATCACGTAGGAGCTTTATTGGCATGAGAAAACTTAGCGTTCACCTTGACGAAAAGACCTCCACCTGCCTCTGATTGACCTACTGAACGTCCCCTTCTGTGACGCAACGCGGCAGCCTGCTTCAGAATAATGGAAGCTTGCCTCCCCTCGAGGTGCAGAAGCCCCAGAGCCAGAAAAGGCGTCTACCTTTTTATGTCTATGATTTCCTGTGCACCCCAAAAATCGCCTTTATCCAAGGCACTTTACAGAGATTGTGCATTACATTCACCCATTCACACACACACACATTCATACACTGATGGTGGAGAAAACCATGCCAGGCACCAACCTGCTCACCGGGAGCAACTAGGGGTTCAGAGTCTTGCTCAAGGACTCTAAGACACTAACTCTGGGGGAGCCCGGCATCAAACTGGGAACCCTCTGTGTTCTAAGACGGCAACTCTACCCCTGAGCCACTGCCGCCCCAAAACAAGTTTGAGAACCACTGGTTAAAATGGACGGATGGACCACCACTTGCCCACTCCACTACGATGACAGACAGAGGGACAATGCCTGGACATTGGGGCTGCGTGATATACAATATCATGTATTCTATCCATAATATGACACTACAGGGGCTGTATTTTGATCGTGTGCCAGCTCTTATGCCTTCACTTAAAGGCGGAGATAGAATGGGCAGGCCTTCAAGTTAAGCCATAAGAGCTGGTACTTAAGACAATCAAAATAGAGCCCAGATGTTTGGGATGTTGGACATCACGATATGGCTGGTGTGTGTTGTTGTCCCTTTCTGGTGTTAGTCGCTTAAAGCCTTAATTTATAAGTTGAGAAAAATACAAAAGCTTGTTTAAAAGCAGCCTATACTTTTTTTAAGCTTTCGGATGGAATCTCAACCACTTAAACCCCAGCATCCGTATTGTGGGAAAAGCTTTTGCGGGAAATGCCAGATCAACAAGCTAAAGCTGTCACGATTAAAGATTTTAATTGATGATTAATTGTCACACAAATAATTGCGATTAATTACTTATTTGTGTTTTTGGCATTGAAGACTGGAACATATGAATACAAACTTACAAAAGCTTACATAGCTTACAGCGCATGACGCGTTGTAAGCTTGTAGATCAGCTATTTTCGCTATTTTTCAACATGGAAACGATTATGACAATTATGCAAAAGAATTGCGATTATCTACAAGAAGCTCACGGTGCCACCCGCTGTGAGCTTGTGGATCTTTCAGCTAAAGCTTTCCCCACAATAATGGAAAACAGAAAAGACACTATATGAGCCCTGAGGGACTCCGGTCACCCATGTAGGGTTTAAGTGGTTAATCACCAGTAGCTGAAGATCTGTGTGACACATATTTGAGGATCCCGCGGCACCGATTGTGCAGTCTAGGCCAGCTTTTGTAAAGGGGAACACACACTGGACGCGGGCGGCTGCGTTCGCTTCGCGTTGCGGTATCGACGCACGTGAAGTGCCGCAAGGTAACCCCAACTGGATGCGGCGCACTGCCACACAGCACATCCATTTCCCCCGGTGGGGAGAACCATGGGAGAACATGTTCACCGCGCGGCAATGCTGGAAAAATAGAACAGCGACGTATCTGCGCGTCTGACGCCGCCGGTGTGGGTTAGTTCATTGAAAATAATGGGGCCGCATGTTTTGACGTGCCGCTTCCGCACTGCCTCCGCACCGCCTCCGCGTCCGGTGTGTGTTCCCCTTAAGTGTACCGTTTAGATTCTTTGCCCTAAGACTGTTTCAATGATGATGATGATGATTATGATGATAATAATAATGCAGAACAGGGATTCAATTCATGTTTGAGGTGTCTGTGCTGTGCAACCTTTTTCTTTGCAAGTCAACCGTACACCAGGATGGCTCCATTTAGATAAGATATTATCTTCATACATTCCACTTCATACATTGCCAGCGGCAAAATCTCACTAGTCCGACGTCCCATAATTGCTTCATTGGTTCTATTTGTACACGCTCAGAGTTACAGACATGTCATGGCCATTCGGGGCTTGCTCTTTATGTGTTTCTGGTAATGTTATTGTCTGCTCATTTGCATGTCCATGGCAACCATGTCCACCACAAGCCAGCATGGATATGGATCCTTCCCAACCCTGGTTTGAAGTGCTGAAAACGACAGAATGCTGGCCTGCCTGGTACCCACACACACCCAGCCAGGACTCGGGAGAAAAGTATGAAGTATGTTCTCTCCTCTTTTCAACACTTTTACCACATAATAGGGAGAGAGGAGAGAGGGGCCAGAAAGCATACGGTACGTTAACACAATCGCACCACGTTTTATTGCTGCTGCTGCCTCTGTACATAGCATGTTATTATTAAAGGAGCATTCCAACCTTTTTAACATGTGGGTCCTTTGTCTCTATATTACTTAATTCGGTTTAATTTGACATTATTCATATTGAGATATCTAGAATCTGCCAATTCTTCTTTTGTTGTTGATTTTTTTTAAACATTTTTTTTTTCTTTTTTCAAAAAACATACAAAACAACATATACAGAACAACAACAGACTACCTACAGACAAAACAAGTACAAGTAACAGTACAACAACATACAAAAAAAAAAAAAAAAAAAACGACACCAACACGATACACAAGAGCATTAAACAACAATGATACAAAGAGCACATATACCATCCACACTAATCACACCCAGAGTCCCATGCCACAAGGCCGGACAAGCAACCGCAGAGGGAATGCAGCTACCCCACACCTGGTTCCTCCATTAAATACGAGAGATCATTGCCCTTGACATACTGGATAAAATTCCCCCATATCTTCTCAAATAGCTCTTGTTTGTTTTTGAGAGCGTATGTGATCCTTTCTAATGGAAGGCACAAAGACAGTTCCTTAAACCACTGAGCGATGCTAGGTTTCCCTGTCTTTTTCCATGAAAGGGCGATAACCCTTTTGGCTTGTAGGAACCCAAGATCCAGAAATGTAATCTCGTTGTTTTTTATCCTATGGCCGATCGGGTAAAGGCCTAATAAGAAGAGTTTTGGATCTAGCTCAATGTTAATAAGTAGTATAGCCGATCGGCCAGAGGTTTCTCGAGATGCGTGAAGTGGAGTTTTGCACATTTATTGTACGATTGCACCATAAAATCAGCCCCTTCCCCCCGTCCCATGCACATCGTCCCTGTCGGGCACAAACCTTGTATCTCCAACTTTTACATTTGTATATTTTTTGGTTTTTTCGTAAAGTAAAGCCCTGCCTTGCACAAAACTAGTGAAAATAGCAGATCTACAAGCACACAACGCCTCGCGATGCGAGACGTTGTGTGCTTGTAGATCGGCTATTTTCACTAGTTTAAATTGTATTTAAAATGATAGCCAAAAAAAGGAAGGTTTCGACCCGACAATGTCGAAATTCATGCATATGTCCTTTTCAGGTCAGAACATGGAAAACATAACCTGTGCTCCAATAGATCCAATGTTATTATTTAGTCACAAGCATATACACTTTGCATTGGTTCAATATTTATAACCCCCACACACTTTCCCTTAAAGGTTTTTTTTTTAAATAGCATCTAAGGCTCATTGCCTTGTGACACGTTGAGAGCTTGTAGATCTGCTATTTTTGCTACTTTTGTTTGACACCAGAATGATGAAGTAGGGCATTACTGACAGAAAACAAATGATGGAATTACGGAGATACAAGATTTCTGCCCGACAGCAACGATGGCTGGTCAGGGGGCGGGCGGGGAGTTGAACCAGTGACCTTAGTTCTGATTGCCAGACAAGCTCTGACAGCTCTCTGTCCCTTAAACTAGGGATTAACGTTAGGATTACTGCACAATCAAATCATCCTAAATTATGAGATCTGGTGATTATGGGGTGTTTAAGATGTGTTTGGAGATGAGTGAGACTTCCCACTACAGGCAGATATTTCAATCAAAGAAAAAACAATGTTTTTCTTTTCACTGACATGATGCAGACCATGGTGTCATGATACAGAGTAGACCATGATACTGTCATGATATTGACCAATGACCATGGCACTGACCATGATAATGACATGATTTTGACCATGATAGGCTGGCTATGATACTGACCATGATAGGCTACTGTGCATGATATGGGCAACTGATAATGATAATGACCATGCCATTGACCATGATACTCACATGATACTGACATTTTGTTTTTGTTACTATTACCTCAATGTTAAAATATAACTTAGCATGATATTTATGTGCTATAGCATTGATTACCTGTACCCATAGTATCCTACAGATTATTATGTTGATAGTATATTGTATATAGCCTATATTGTATATTGTGTATATTAAGTAGACTGATGCTAGGTTCACGGTTTACCTATCCTATATGATCCTAGTTTAATGAGGCACTACGCTGTCACTCTGCATTTGATGTAGGCCTATGTGGTTACCTTGATTATTGTAAGTCACTAATGGATAAGAGCATGAATGCCAAAATTGTATAATATTGAAATTGGAACAAGTAGCCTACTATTAATATGCCTAATAGTCTGGTTGCCCTGTTAGGATGAGGCTATGAAAGCTATGAAAACAGCAACACAGTTTTATAAAATATGGGGTCCCTGCTTCATATCTCTCTCTCAGCTGAGAGCCAGGTCCTTGGCCTGATCAAACATTGAAGAGATGCCTGATGTGATATTTATAGAACATTCCAGAACTATTTGGCCGTGGCTGTTCCTCTAACCGAACACCAGGTGGAGACATTTACTCAACTTTTTCTTCCATGGCCACACCATGTCGTCATGGTCATGCTGTCTGGTCTAGGGGAGCATCTCTTTGTTTTGTCTGGCACAAAGGAAAATAATGTCTGGCAGGAAGATTGAACCACACCTGTGACACAGATACCACTCTCACGTCCATGTTATGGCTGTTATTTCATATCATTCAATGGGTCAATATAGTTGGAGATTCAAATTCTCACACGATCTAAAGGCATATGATCATGTTGACTATATGGACACACCCAGTGCTAGCAGAGTCCCCCCCCCCCCCTCCCCCTCCCCTCCTCCTCCTCTGGTTTTAATGGAGACAATTAAAAACGCTGCTTCTCAAAATGGGGTCCTTGAGGGGGTCCTTTAAACACCTAAGCCCTATTTTATTTCTCGACAATTGGAAAATAGAAGCTCATTAATGTGTTGCCATGCAAGGGATTCTGAGCTTGTAGATCTGCTATTTTTGACCAAAAAAAAAAGGTTGAACATATCTATTATATGGAGGGTCCCTCCCCTAGCACAACATATTTCCAGATGGAGGTCTGTGGATGAATAGGCCTATATAGGTATCAATTTGGGAGGGGGTTCGTTGACATGGAAATGTTTGATTTTAGACTCCACTGATTAGGACTGATATAAGCCTAATCTTGCGTGAAGTCCTGACCCAATAGTTCTTGCCTGTGCAAAGCTGAAGCTTAATGAGAAAAAATGAAATAGAAGAGCCTTTGTGTTCACTGTTCAGAGTGTCTGTCTGTCTGTCTGTCTGTCTGTCTGTCTGTCTGTCTGTCTGTCTGTCTGACTGACTGACTGGCCATAATATGGACAATCAAATATCCAAACAAACAATGATATATGAGGATGATATGAGCTCGTATTTTACAGATTATGGGGTCACAGAGGAAAACATGGTAGATCAAATGGGGGTCTGTGGCCTAATGGGGGTCCTTGAAATCTGAAGCGTTGAGATTGTTGTCACTAATAGGCCTACAATTATGGATTGTAGTAGGCTACTACAATCAATCCATAATTGTAATGTTCTTTTTACCAATTTAGGTCATAAAAAAGGGAGCCATCTCATGTCCCCATTGCCTGGGGGGGATTATTATGGGATGGATGTTATTATTATTGTGTTTTTTTTTTATCAGTCTCCACCTCCAATCTTCAACCCTCCGTGTGAGCCACACCGATGCACCGTTGCTAGCCTACGTAACTTGTTGCTAGGGCGACACAGCCTTGAGAGAAAGCTTTGTGTGTGTGTGTGTGTGTGTGTGTGTGTGTGTGTGTGTGTGTGTGTGTGTGTGTGTGTGTGTGTGTGTGTGTGTCGTGCGTGCGTGCGTGCGTGCGTGCGTGCGCGCGCGCGTGCGTTGCTTTTGTGTACTTTTCCACTCAGAGGAAAACATGTCACAAAATATATATTTTTTTAGCCCTTTTCACAAATCATCTTCTTTTGTTGACATGAGGAGGAGAAAGAAAATGTCAGAAATAGCCCAAATAGCTGATCTACAAGCTTTGTAGATCTGCTATTTTGGCTATTATGTGTGTGTGAGACTGTAGCATGACAAAGTAGGGCATTCATTTCCAAAAGAAAACACGAAAAGTTGAATTATGCAGATAAGTCTTCTGCCTGACAGCAATAAACAATGCCGTGGTCTTGGCAGGCCTGACATTTTTGCAGAAGCGAAAGTGGTACCGAGGTACGACATACAGACATACACTGGCCGGGAAAGCAACCAGTGTGGTAAAGTCTAAGGCTAAGTGCATTTACTCAAGTATAGGGATGGGACAATATGAACATTTCATATCACGATTATTGTGCCAAAAGAAATCGCGATTTACAATATTATCGCGATAATGAAAATCCATGTGCAAAGTTTGGAATGGATAGGGCAACTGTGCCGGAGATAAGAGTAGGGCCAAAAGTGTGACGTGACGGATATACTGACGGAGGGACTGACTGACTAACTGACAGACAGCCGCTGGAGGTTTTCATAGTAACTTGTACAACCTGATTGTCGCAATTACAAAAAAAAAAATCGAACCTCTGTTCGAAGTGGAGCTGTGTGTGTGTGTGTGTGTGTGTGTGTGTGTGTGTGTGTGTGTGTGTGTGTGTGTGTGTGTGTGTGTGTGTGTGTGTGTGTGTGTGTGTGTGTGTGCAACAGCGCCCCTCCCTTAACATGTGTGGTCAGAAAAGGTTACTGCAGGCTACAGACAGACACGGAGACAGACAGACAGACAGACCCACACACACGGCCACGTATAGGGAGCTTGTGTTCCACACAGCTCCAAAAAACAATACAAAAATGGTGAAAGTGGTAAAATACTTACCACTGCACTTTACCACTGTGCCACCCGAGCGTCTTTAATGTTGTACTTTGTTGTAAGTGCTATGGGCTAAGGTGGAGTCTGAATAGGTGAGTCTTCAGATCACACCGGAAGCTATAGGGAGTGAGTCTGCAGCTCAAAGTGCAACAGGGAGTTTGTTCCACATTTTGGAGGCCAGGAGGGCGAGTGGATCGTCCATCTGCCTTGTGTCTTAGAATAGCTGACATGATGGTGGTGTGGAATCACAGGCCATTAGATCTGTACACAGCAGAAAGCAGACAAGCTGCTTTGAGTTGATCTCTCTCCATGTTCTGCGACAACACTATGACCTGGTCACTGTCAGGTGGAAACCTTTTAGTCCAAAATGGTTACTTTTCAGGAAATGTAAAAAAAAGATCCAATGTAGTTTATTTAGACAAAACTAGTTAGTTTGTCCACTACTGTTGCTGTTCTTAGTCATGGCTGCCAGTTCCCACCTGATGTCGTGTGGGAGTCCCGACAGCTCCACACTGTACTGAATAACTGCTAGTTTGCATAATGACTTCAAACTAGGAGTCAAGTCTAAGATGTACAGCTCATCAGGTGTGGAGAATCCTCCAAAGAGGATGATACGATCTTCCACCATGCAACAGCACATCATGCTCATCCTATCCGGGTCTTTTCCCTTGGGCTCAACCTTCTTCCAGGAGAAGGTCTCTGGATTGAATTTCCACAGATCATTTAACTGGCTCCTGTTGCAGCCACCAAATATGTACAGCTCTCCATTGTAGGTAAAGGCTGAATGACCACATCGTCGTTCTGGAAGGAGCTGTGCAGAAGGTGAGCTCAGCCAGCAGTTGGTCTCTGTGTCAAACACTCTGATGATGTTGTAGTATTCCTGGTCCCCGTCCCAGCCCCCAAATACAAACATCTTTTTCCCGATGGTGGTGGCAGAGTGACTTGCTGAAACAGGTGGTGGTGTTCCTCTGGTGTTAATTAAGGACCAGACCATTATTGTGGTGTCCAACTTGTAGATGTCATTAATGCATACAGACATCTTGGAGAATCCTCCATGGATATACATGAGCTTCCCAAAGACACAGGCTGAGTGACAGGCTGAGTGACTCCTCCCCTCTGGAGCAGTCCCTGACACCTTGGGCTTCAACCACCTGTGGGTGTCAACATCAAATGCATAAAGAATGTTGCAGTATGTTGAGTATGTTGTATAGCCTCCCCAGATGTAAACGATATCTTGTATCAGTACAGCTGTGTGGCCCCAGCGCCCGGAGGGAACCTCAACAGGACGTTCTCCACTTCCAGTCTTCACTGGAGGCAACTTCTTCCAGAGCAAAGACACTGTGTTGAAGATGTGGACTTCAATGGGATCACTTATGTCCTGCATGTCACTGTACCCTCCAAAGTGGTAAACGTTGGGTCCCGGAACAGCTGCATTATGAAAATATGTGGGTCCTCCCTTCAGACATACGGCCCACCTCAACATTTCTCAAACGGACGATGGTGAATAAAATGAGCCTCTTCAGGTGTTGTTGAATACAGTTATAGTGTGTGTTCTGCCACTTACAGTATATTAGTACTGTGGCCTCCAATTACTGATGTCATGTTGATGATATCAGTCTTGTCCAATTATGGAGTTCCACCGGGCCTGGCGGAGATTGGGCACATTATCACTAATAACATACTGTTCCTTCGAAACATTGTGGGCTTGCATGGACCACCATGTATGGGCACGGAGATCTACCCTTTGGCTGCTCCTCATTGGCTAAGGGCCCTGCCTTTGTACTGTCAGACTTTTTATATATATATATTTTTTTAGGAGAATAACGTTGGCCTATAAAGTTTTGGTATAACATAATACCAAAACATAAAACATGGGAGAGTATTTTTATGCAGGTCTTTAAGTCTGAGTGTATCAAAAAAGCAACTGGGTTAAGCACCGTTCGTCCGACCAGTTTAACATTCACCAGGTTAGCATTCACCAGCGTCGTCAGGTTAGCGTTTCACCAGGTTAGCATTCACCAGTGTTATTTTTACTGAGATCAGGGTTAGGGAGGGTTAATGTTAGGTTTAGGTGTATCTCCGTCCCCCAGACTTTCGTCACCTCCGCGCAGCCAATCACAA